>NW_008237273.1:1745153-1745549 GCF_000691975.1 Corvus brachyrhynchos
CACTCGGGAAACACCTGCTGGGATAGAGGTTACACCTACACTCATGAAAGTGGATCAGAATGGGTGTTCTAACCTAATGGTACAATGTATATATCCACCATACTTTATGCCAAAGGGTCAGGTCGTTGCACAGGCCATTCCACTGCCCAAATACCTGCCCACAGATGGTCATATCCCAGCCATCTGTTGGACTGAGGTTTTGGGAAACGATAAGCCTGTAACAGAATGTAAGCTCCATCACAGATCACATAGAATCAGTATCATGGGAATGATAGACACAGGTGCTGATGTGTCTGTCATTCCATTTGATAAGTGGCCTGCGCAATGGGAATTGCAGTCTCAGGGTGTCATACAAGGGATTGGAGGTACCCAAATTGCAAAGCAATCCAAAAACAC
>NW_008237273.1:1745680-1746011 GCF_000691975.1 Corvus brachyrhynchos
TGGTGGCCGCTGGAGCTGAGTTGCCAACCACAAAAGCTAACTTGGAAAACAGATGAACCAGTGTGGGTTAACCAGTGGTCGCTAAAAGAAGGAAACTTAGAGGCAATCAAAACATTAGTAGCTGAACAATTGCCTAAAGGGAATATTGTGCCAAGTAATAGCCCCTGGAATACTTCCATGTTTGTAATACAAAAACCAGGAAAGAACAAATATAGGCTCCTCCAAGATCTTAGAGACATCAATAAGGTTATTGAAGACATGGGACCCCTTCAACCAGGTATGCCATCACCTTCAATGCTCCCACAACATTGGCATTTAGCTGTTCTTGATA
>NW_008237273.1:1746296-1747059 GCF_000691975.1 Corvus brachyrhynchos
ATTGAGGCCCTAGAGGCCAAGGGCTTTGAATTACAACCAGAAAAAATGCAGAGAACAAGCCCTTGGAAATACCTCGGACTCAAAATCACAGAAACCTCTATCACCCCAACACCTGTCACCGTTAATAATAACCCAAAAACACTAGATGAAGAGCAACAGATCTGTGGGACGCTGAAGTATTTAAGGTCCTGGTTAGGACTCACCACAGAAGATGTAGCTCCTATTGCAAACCTGTTAAAAGGGGAAGGTGGTCCAGCACCCCTAGATCCCTGACAAAAGAGGCAAGGCAGTCTTTCAAAAAAGATACAAGAGATCATTTCCACCAGACAAGCACACAGGAATCAGCCCTCCCTACCCTTTAAGCTTGTCATTCTAGGGAAGGTACCACACTTTCACGGCCTCATATTTCAGTGGGACAAAGAGCAGAAGGAAACTCTCATCATAATTGAATGGGTATTCCTTCCACTCCAACCGCCTAAGACTATCACACAGCCACAAGAACTAATGGCAAAAAATTATCGTGAAGGGTAGAGCAAGGCCGCACCCTGGCAGGATGTGACTTTGCATGCATCTACTTACCTGTAACAACAGACACATTAGAGCACATACTTCAAAATAATATAAATTTACAATTTGCATTAGATAGTTACTCAGGCCAAATCTCCAATCATTACCCAAAACACGACATGTTTAATCTGGCATTCTCTTTCATCCCTCGAGACATTCAAAGTAGAAAACCCCTCGATGCGATTACCATTTTTAC
>NW_008237273.1:1749089-1749977 GCF_000691975.1 Corvus brachyrhynchos
CCAAGACACTTGCCTCTGCCATGTGTTCTGAACTCCTTTGTTCCAAGCGCAGGCAAAACCAAATGTAACTCAAACTCTTTAGCAGCGTCTGATTGGCCGGTCACCCCGGGTCCGCCCCTAGTCCTCCCCTTTCCCTTTCTCCGAATAAAAGAAGGACACGAGAGGGGGCCTGCCCTCTTTTGCTTGCATCCCTTCTGCGAACATCCTGTCTCTGTCTCTATTTGAAAGCTTCTAATTGCAGGAATTGGCAACCGAAGTCTATGCTTCTCCCTCTTTGCTTCTACTGGTGGTATCAGCTTTGCAGCTACTCTTTGCCACTTTTAGAGCTACTGAAATGCTGGATTGCCCATGCTACCTCTCTAGGCTGCCCGAGGCTTTTAAAGGGATTGAACTTCAGTAAAAAGCTGTAAGTATTTCCACACCCGCAGGAGGTTCTTAAAATACTGAATTTCCCTCCCGAACTCCTTCTGGGCTTTGCAAAGCTCTTTGAGCCCAGAAGGGTCAAAAGGTTTCCATGTGGGGCTATTGCCAGCCAGGTCATAGGTAATGGGTGAGCGGTGAAGGGATAGGAGGGGGCTTCCGGACCCAATTTCAAGATAGCATTGGTTCTGGTTTCTACCCCGTGGGAACCAGAAGAGGAGGCGTGGGAACCGGAAGGTCCCTCACAGTGTGTGGGAACCGAGGACAAGGAGGAGTGGCCACAGGAAGGGTGGGGATTCCTGACACAGGGGGCAGTACCCAACGTGTGGGAGGAGCTCAAAACAGTCTTGTCCGGGGGTGGAAACAGGAAAGGGTCGGGAGGAGGAGGGGGAAAGGGACTGTGGGAAGGAGAAGGCGAAAAGGCTGACCGTGCCATGCGGTTTCCACCATTTTATAGGCATGTGAGAC
>NW_008237273.1:1750110-1750737 GCF_000691975.1 Corvus brachyrhynchos
TGGGGTAGTTGAGAAGACCGAGAAGGGTCAGGGAGAAGGTAGCAGCCCTGTGCCTCTGGGCATTTTACACCTCTCAATTTTTCCAGCGAAGGGGAAGTGGGAAGAGGGACACAAGGAGAGGAAGGAGGAATATGGGGAACACTGGGGATAATTTTGGGCTTTTCTTTTACTTTCTGGTTCATTTTATGCAAGTCCCAAAGGACTAAAAGTAGGGGGAAAAACTTTTGTCCAGAGGTGTTCCCTCTCCGCTTCAAATCAGTGATATTATCACCTACAGCCTGCCAGAAAGCAGGTGATTTTAAATTCACGGGGGATGCCTGAGGAAAGTAAAAGAAAAGCCACTGGGTGAACTGTTTCAACAACCCGTTTGAAAATTTAAACCCACTAACTTTAAGGGACTCCGCAATTTGGATGCATACCTCTCTTTGAGGCTGAGAGAGTTCTGAGCCCATTGCTCTCTCACCACTCTCCACCCACCACCTGCAAAAGGAAAATGAAACAAAAATTCTCAGGGACCGGGGATACTCACACAAATTTCAGTTCAGTACAAATTCACAGTCACAGACGTCCAGTCCTGGAACTAAAAAGCACAGGTGGGGTCCTCTGGGACAGGCTGTTCTCTGGGAT
>NW_008237274.1:0-919 GCF_000691975.1 Corvus brachyrhynchos
CGTGATCCAGTTATTGACCAAGCGATGATAAGGGGGGCTGACTCGGCAAATCTCTGGAAACGGGTTTTAACAGTGACACTTTATCGTGCCATAAATCAAGTCTCTCCTGATGGGAGAGAATTTGCTGAAAGTCCTTGCAAGGAGTTTAAAAGATAAAGCGAGACGTCTTCTGTAGTTTCAATGCTTCTATATAGTTGTTTATTAACTCTTATCAGAGAAACTGAGCCACTAGCGTGACCCAGGTACAGCATGGAAGGAGGAAAAGTAGGAGTGAGAGCGAGAGAGAGCAATTATCAAGATTTACACAGCCTTTTAAAGACATTTTAACCAATAGTTACTAAAAAAGAACATTATTTTTACTTTCTTACCAATTATTCAGTAACACGACTAGGAACTGCGGAATTTTCTATCCAATCAATCCAAACTACTTTTACTGCAGAATATGGAGTAATAGAAGAAGGAGAAGAAGGTTTAGAGAACAACAACAATCCTCCATTTTGATATTTCTTACTCTTATCTATATACTATAAAGAGAAGCCCAAAACCTCTAAATTTTTCACCCTGTGACAGTCTTACATAGTAGTCTATAACCTAATTCACACCACTGTATTTTCTAGTTGTTGTCTGACTGTTGGTAATTTTTTCCAAGGTTTAAAGCTATACCAGTGGTGTCCAGGGGGGTAAAAACCCTTAAAAACAGGCAGAGAAATATTCTCGGCACTCTGGGTTCCTACAAACAGGAGTGATTGAAAGATATCTGTGCGGAGATGATCTCTACATGCAGCAAACCCAGGGGAAGACCATAGAACAAGGGACCCAACGCCTGAGAGAATTAGGGGTGGTAGAGGTTGTCTTCACAAATGACCTAGGACTGAGGAGCCGAGATCGGGCCAGAGTTAATCCATTCATGTGGCGAAAA
>NW_008237275.1:0-886 GCF_000691975.1 Corvus brachyrhynchos
AGTCCATAGTTTAATATCCACAACTGGCACCACACGACCACTCACAGAAAGCCTCGTAGTTCTTGGATGTTCCGTAGTTCTGGAATTTGGCAGATTGCTTCCTTTCTGTCAAGGCCAAGAATGCTCTGCTCTTGAATGATTTCGAAGCCCAAATAGTTCACAGTTGTCTTTCCTATTTGAGCTTTTCTTTTAGTTACTCTGTGTACTAGTTTGAAAACAAACCAGTGGGAGGCACCAAGTCAGAATAACAATTTAATGGGGAAAATTAAAGAAAAGGGAAAAAAAACTAAAAGAAAATACTGGTTCAAACTGACAGAGTCAAGATACAACCTGAGTCCCTATTAGGTAGGGTGGTGGTAGCAGTCTGGTAAAATGGTGGCTGCAGTCCTCCTGAAGTGGTGATCCTGTAGAAAAAAGGTCTGCTCTTCCTCAGAAAGTCCAGTGGTGGCTGTGTAGCTCCTGTCCTCTGGAAATCCAGTGGGAAGGGTTGTCTCTGGTGGTCTGAGTCCCAGATTATATCCACGATGGGATGCTTGGTTCCTCCCTCTGGGTGGAGCATCTCACAATGGGGTAATGAGTCATGAGGCAAAGTGTTGATGAGGCTCATTAACAGAAGATAGTCCGGAGGGAGTTATCTCTGAGTCATGCAGCAGGACAATGATGGGCCATTAACAGAAAGATAGTCTGGGGGCAGGAGGCAAGGAAACACTGCCCCACCTGATTTCAACAGCTCATGAGGATGGTAATAGAATACACTGCAACCCAGGACACTCTGTAATCATTCTGTCCCAGTGTCATGGTTTGACACTGGTTAGGCACCAAGCCCCATGAAATGTATTTATTTACTTGCCTGTGTGTTGGAGAATGGTTAGAGGATCAGGGACAT
>NW_008237276.1:0-217 GCF_000691975.1 Corvus brachyrhynchos
GGTCAGGACCTCCTAATAAAACCCCCCAGAGAGTCATCAGGACCCCCCAAACCCCTCTTTTTTCGTCCCCAATCTGTCCAGAACACTGTTAAACCTTCCAGCACATGCCAAACCCACTCATCTCCTCCAGGACTCCACAAACCCCATCCCAGATGCTCCCTGCCTTCCGAGGATCCCCCAAACGCTCTCCCAGCCCCTTTGCCAAGGCTAAAAAGAA
>NW_008237277.1:0-757 GCF_000691975.1 Corvus brachyrhynchos
GCCCCAAAAATTGAGGAAATGGACTCCAAAAAATCCTGGGGTTCCCAAATTTTGGGATACCCCAAAAAACCTGGATTCAAAAATCTGGAAAATTTGGGAAAAAATCCCCAAAATTGGGGGAAAAAGGAGCCAAAATCCACCCTGGGAGCCCCAAAAATTGAGGAGATGGACTCAAAAAATCCTGGGGTTCCCAAATTTTGGGAGCCCAAAAAATCCTGGATTCAAAAATTTGGGAAATTTGGGAAAAAAGGGAGGGAAAAATCCCCAAAAATTTGGGGATCCCAAAAATTCCCGACCCCCAAATTTGGGGAAAAATGAGAGGAAAAATCCCCAAAATGGGGGGGGAAAAAGGACCCGAAATCCACCCAAAAATTCCTGGGATTCCCAAATTTTGGGATTCTCAAACCTTGGGAATCCAAAGTTTGGGATCCTGAAATTCCAGGAGCTCAAATTTGGGAATTCTGGGAATTTTGGGGTCTTTTCCCCCAAATTTTGGGATTTTTTTTGCCCTTTTTTCCCTCAAATTTTGGGATTTTCCCTCAATTTTTTTCCTTTTCCCCCCAAATTTTGGGATCCTGGAATTTTGGAATCCCAAATTTGGGAATTCTGGGAATTTTTGGGCCTTCCCCCCCAAATTTTGGGATTTTTCTCCCTTTTCCCCCCAATTTTTTCCCTTTCCTGCCAAATTCTGGGATTTTCCCCCCAAATTTTTTTCCTTTTCCCTCCAAATTTTGGGATTCTGGAATTTTGGGATCCC
>NW_008237278.1:0-206 GCF_000691975.1 Corvus brachyrhynchos
GCTGTTCTTAAAATGAGTCCTGTTGTCTGACTCAGGGGTGCCGTGTCTCCACAGGACTTGCCTCCTTCTCAGCCGGCGGGAGCTAAAACTCCAGAACAGAAGGCATTTGTAACAGATCACAAGCTGCCCGAAATGCTAAACACAATTGCAAGCGCAGCAGATACGGCAAAAGCGAAGCAGATAACAGAGGGGGTGCAGGGAAGCCC
>NW_008237279.1:0-243 GCF_000691975.1 Corvus brachyrhynchos
CGGTCCCAAAAAGGTCCTGAAACAGCCCCAAAATGGTCCCAAAACTGTCCCAGAATGTTCCCAGAATGGTCCCAGAACGGTCCCAAAATGGTCCCAAAATGGACCCAGAGTGGTCCCGAAATGGTCCCAAAATGGACCCAGAGTGGTCCCAAAAAGGTCAAGAAACAGTCCCAGAATGGTTCCGAAACGGTCCCAAAATGGACCTGAAACGGTCCCAAAATGGTCCCAGAAAGGTCCTGAAAT
>NW_008237280.1:0-905 GCF_000691975.1 Corvus brachyrhynchos
CAGCTACCATCTGGCCCGAAGTGGTTCCCAGGAAAAAATATAAAACCATACCTAGGCCCTACAAACACTGCTTCTACAAACACCAACAAGAACTCTCCTGAGACAAATACAGGACCTCCCCAAAACCAGACCAGTTCTGCATGGAGACGGAGACGTCACCGAATGACCATCAACCAGAGAAAAGAACGTCCCACCACACGGCAGCAGACGAAACAGAAAGCTGAACAAGATGCTACGGCAAAAGTCAAGCCGTAGGCCAGACACAGCCTGAAAAAATTTATCCTTAGTCTATATGTTACCACCTTCCTTTTTACCCCAAAATATCCCCTTCCCTCCACCCTTGTCAAACCTCCTAAAACCTCCCCTCTCACCACAAAGCTAACAAATCTCGCTTATATTCCCTCTCAGAAGCCCCATCCCTGTCCAAAGATGAAAATTATCTACATTGATGCTGTCCTTATTGCTGTCTGGATGCTCTTCGCTGTACCACATGCCTTCAGCTAGCTTGTCCCACAGCCTAGCCATAATATTTTGGTGACCCTAGAAAATCAAGACAATCTGTGCCTGTCCATGGGCAGCGTAGACAACCCACTCTCCACGTGTCTGGTAGGAATTCCCTTGGTAGCAGATGATTGGCCCATCACTAACTCAGAGCTCCTCCACACCACAGGTAAGAGGTCCAACCCGGTAGACACTTGGGACGAGTGGACAAAGATTCTGCCAAATGCTCGAGATGAACCCCAAGAATAGAACCTGATGGGGTCCTCCAAAGCAACATATTGTGTCAAATTTTATTTTAGACAGCAAAGCCAACGCTGGCCAGGGATTGACCAGGCAAAAAACACATACAGAAAAGACGTATCACCAATTAACAAAGCCTATAATAGTCAGGATTGGTGCAATTA
>NW_008237281.1:0-513 GCF_000691975.1 Corvus brachyrhynchos
GTAGAATGGGTTTTCGGCAGTGCCAGTTAGACAATACCTTACTCAATTGATCAAGGAGTAAGCCATCCATTACATGTCTGGGGACCCCCTTTTTGATACCTGATAACCACCAATGCTGACCGTTAGAGATCTGTTTTACATTCTCTGGTTTTTCGCTATGAGGAGCCCTAATGTACCTGACACTTTTGTTTTTTCTGATTTTTCCTCTGGGGTTTTTATAGGTCCATATTTTCTACTGCAATTAATCAGATCTTCTGCAACCTCACTCCATGTCCAAACTTTGTGATCACCGGCAGGTGAATTTGATTGTGAACCTGGCGGCTGAGAGGGGGTTGAGTATGGAGTAAACCCAGGATCGGTAGATCCGGTTCGGTCGCTCGGGAATCTATCCAGCCTCTCTACGGGACCTACAGCCGCTATGGTTTTTTGAAGGACAATTGCTGTGGGTTTGAGTGATTCTGGAAGGCCTTGAATTAAAGGGGTCATCAGTTCAGGTTTCACAGGAAATTGCAT
>NW_008237281.1:2930-3490 GCF_000691975.1 Corvus brachyrhynchos
TTTCAGAGGCGAGGGGCACCTGGCCAAGAGGTGGGGAAATCTACAGCCATTTTTATGAGGCCTGTCCTTGGGAAACCGGTACAGGACAGGTGTACAGGACAGGTCATTCCTTTCTGCTTCAGCACAGTCCTTCCTGCCTGGGCAGCAAGAATGGCGCCATCCACGGTGACCTGCGCTAATTTTCCTCAGGAATGCGTACCAGTTCCCAGTGGGCACACCTGCAGGCAACACTTGGCAGACATCCCACCTCAGCCAGGCCAGGACTCCTGTGTTCAGTCTCTGACCTTGGCGATGATCGTGAGGCAGGTGAGGGATGATCGTGAGGCAGATGAGGGATCTTCGGACCGTCTCTTACACTTGGTAGCTTGTGCAACTCGTCATGTGGGGCTCCATACTGTAGCTTTCCATTTCCGGTTAGCACCTACAATTCGGCAGGAACCATCAGTGAAGAGGGCATATTGTCTTTCAGTCTCCAGTAGCTCGTTATATGGTGAGGCTTCCTTGGCATGGGTCACTTGCTCTTCCTCTTCTTCAGAAGATAATCCAAAAGTCTCACCTTC
>NW_008237281.1:3939-5440 GCF_000691975.1 Corvus brachyrhynchos
TTCTTCACCTCTGGTCCTGTCCTGACTGGGCCAAGGGCTACCGCATGAGCGATTTCCTGTTTGATCTGGGCAAAGGCTTGCTGCTGTTCGGGGCCCCAGTGGAAATCATTCTTCTTGCGGGTAACCAGGTAGAGAGGGCTCACGATCTGGCTGTACTCGGGAATGTGCATCCTCCAGAAACCTATGGCGCCTAGGAAAGCTTGTGTTTCCTTCTTGCTGGTCGGTGGAGACATCGCAGTGATCTTATTGATGACCTCGGTGGGAATCTGACGTCGTCCATCTTGCCACTTTACTCCCAGGAACTGGATCTCTTGGGCAGGTCCCTTGACTTTGCTCCTTTTGATGGCAAAGCCAGCTTCCAGGAGAATCTGGATGATTTTCTCTCCTTTCTCAAACACTTCCTTTGCTGTGTTTCCCCACACGATGATGTCATCGATGTATTGCAGATGTTCTGGAGCCTCACCCTTTTCCAATGCAGTCTGGATCAGTCCGTGGCAAATGGTGGGACTGTGCTTCCACCCCTGGGGCAGTCGGTTCCAGGTGTATTGCACACCCTTCCAGGTAAAAGCAAACTGGGGCCTGCATTCTGCTGCCAAAGGAATGGAGAAGAAGGCATTGGCATGCCAATAGTTGTGTACCACTTTGCTGCCTTGGACTCCAGCTCTTACTGAAGTTCCAACATGTCTGGTACGGCAGCACTTGGTGGCATGACCTCATTCAGGATCCAGCAATCCACCGTCAGTCTCCATTCTCCACTGGACTTATGCACTGGCCATATAGGGCTGTTGAAAGGTGAACGGGCCTTCTGACCACCCCTTGGCCCTCCAGTTCACAAATCATCTCATGGATGAGAACCACAGAGTCTCTGTCAGTGTGGTATTGCTGATGGTTCACTGTTGCTGTGGTGATTGGTACTTCTTGTTCTTCAGCTCTCAGCAGTCCCACAGCAGAGGGGTCGTCTGAGAGACCAGGCAAGGTACTCAGTTGTCTGATTGTTGGGGTCCCTCCCCTGCCATGTAGCCCTGGGAGAGGGGCCCTGAGGGGAGGCACGGGGTTTCCCTGCCCCTGCTCAGCCTCGTTCCCATTGGTTGGTTTGTGTTCCCTGCGCGGGCAGAAGGACCCTTGGTCCCGTGACTGGAACAGTTCCTCGGCAGAGCTCCGGCCATGCGGCTGGAGAAATAAACATCTCTGAAACATCTAGCAAGAATCTGTCCATATATATTTCCTTTCCACAGGACTCCTGGTTTGATATATGCATGTTGCAGGATCCCCACTGCAAGTCTGATGTCTTCTGTCTCTACAGTAGCTATCCCAAAAGCCCAACGATGTCCTTTTGGGTCCTTGAAATATCCATTTCTGAGATAGTCTATGCCGAAGATGCATGGGGCCTCTGGGCCAGTGACAATGGGGTGTTTCTGCCACTCGTTCCCAGTTAAACTCACTTCAGCTTCCAGTACAGTCAGCTGCTGGGATCTTCCTGTCACCCCAGAAATAGAAATGG
>NW_008237281.1:5473-9433 GCF_000691975.1 Corvus brachyrhynchos
CTAAGGATCCTTAAAAATAAATACCAAGGTAAAATCCCTTTTCCCCTTCTAACCGTGTATGCCTCTTGATTTTAAGACCAAGAAAAGGCATCAAAAATATAACAAAAACCTACAGAGTGAGACTCAGAGCTACAAACCCAAATCACTGTGCCAGTCGCCAAAGCAACGCCGGGCGTAGTTTCAATTAACTCTGCTCGGTCTTTTAAACACAAAATTAACAACTTTTAAACACACTGAATCAGGGGGATGGGGAAGCAGAGATTAAATGATTTACTAAGAATTGGTTTGTTAGAAGCAATGCACACCATTTGCCCGACACTTATTGTGCCTACCAAAGCAGGATGAGAAGATATGAGACTATTGATAAGGGGAAGGAATCTTGACCAAAGATCCTGTTTTTAACCTAAAACTAACTCAAACCAGTCTTCAAGTTTGGACTTAGCCCATGGGCATAAAGAGCATGTGAAGAGAGGAAAGGTGAAAAGTTCAGGATGAGGAAGACCCGCAGGGACGAAAGGTGAAAAGTTCAGGATGAGGAAGACCCTTTACTTCATCTGAGGAAGACTCTTATGTCATCTCTGAGACCTCTGCCCACACCACCAGACAACACTGCGCAAGCGCAACGTGGATGTAAATGACTTTTGGGCTCATTGTAATACGAAGAGAGGCTAGGGGGGGCTAGGCGATGAATATGTATAGGCGTATTGGGAAACTCAATGAATATGGAACTTGTAACCCGATAAATACCAAGCTGAATGCAGCTGTCGGCATGCATGACTTTGGAGGAGCTATCCCCCATGCATCCCAGCCCTGGAATAAACATACCTACTTTACTATTTATTCTAGTAGTGGAGTCTTTCAACACAATTACCACTTTTATTCACTAGTACCTTAGTCCAAATCTCACTGCTACCGTCCACACAACTCAAAACACGCACACTTTAATTCCTTTCTTACAGCACACTATCTAAGCGCAAAAAATCCCTCCGCTCTCTCCAGAGCAAATATCCTTCCACCAACCCAGCCAAACGAGAACTTTTTTTTTTTAACTTTTCACACAAATTCGTGGTTAATCTGCTCCAAACACACACAATTCAAAACACATGCAACACAAACTCTCACAAACTAAAACACACATACGCAGTGCACCGCTAATTCACAGCTCAAGCACACCTTTTTAGTATAAACCAGCCACCGTACCCATACAGCGCTTGTGCAGCCTAGAGGGTCTGTACTCTTTGACACAGAGAGGCTTCTGTAGATCTCCGGCGTGTCTCTAACGCATGCGCACAGCAACTCAAAATTGAGTCAATCTTTCTCCGTTCACAGCTAGCATCCCAAACTATAAGCCAATGCGCTGTTTTTAAGCCACAAACCGGACCGGAGCTGACGGCACTTCTGCCGCTACCGCCCGTATTCCTCTGCAGTGCACTCACGTGGTCCTCGCTCCCCTCTATGGGAACAAACCAAGACGGAGTTCCTGCAGCTGCTCGGACTCCTTGGCCACACACACCGTGCGCCTGGCTCTCCTTCATGAGAAGCCAAAGGCAGTGCCCCTGCACCCCATTTTCCCCACGGGAAACGAAGTCAGCTCCGCTCCCGCCTCCGGGAGGCAAATCTTTGATGCTGTTACTAGCTCTGTTTTAAATTACTTAATGTACTCTGCAGAAACTTACAACCAAACCAATCCAGGCTTTCGCTGTGCACAGAGCGTCCTACCGTCTTACCAGCTGCCTTTCCCAAGGTACCTTTTAATTTATAAACATACCTCTTTGTCCGTGGTTCCGGCAGGTCCTGATCTCTCCCCGGGGTGTCAGAGGATCAAGGAGCCCCCTCTCTCCAGAAAATTCTGGGCGGGCGCTCGAGTGGGATCCTTGAACCCCTGGCCCCACAGCCAGATAGAGCAGGCTCCTGCCTGGCTCACCAAAATGATTTACCAAAATATGAATATCGATCTAGTATTGATATCCAACTGAGACGGACAAAAACTTTTTAACAGTTTAAAGTTAGAAAGTGCATGTTTATTGGCGCCAGACAGCTGCATGGAATAGCTTCCTAATATGCAGTGTAGAAGTATGGACGGTTACAGAGTCTATTTATCCACAAAAATTATGAATATCCAAAATACAAATACATATTTATAACAACGACCCCTCCTATTCTCCGCTTCCTATGGAAATTAGCTTTAATGTCATTAAGCATGTGTAGTATAGTTTCTAAATTGGGTTGGCGGTCATTATTAATTGAGGAGTGGTCTTGAAGATGAAGGAATAATGCTCTTCCTCACTTGAACTTTCCACCTTTCTGGGTTTTGACAATACAAATGGCCTCTTGGGGAACATCCAGTTTCTTCCTTATGACTTCTGAATAGCATCCAGATGGGAAAAATTAGCAATTGTTTTAAATTTCTTTGGGTCTATCTATCAATGTTTTCTGGTTCTCATTATAAACACAGCTAAGCAAATATAAAAAGACAATTAACTTAAAAGCAACTTAAAAGCTTGTTTCTAACTTAACTCTTATTAACTCTTAATTAGTCTCAGGTGGACCTACTTCCTCTAACTAATTCTAGCAAAACTTATCTTTAACTAAAATCTTAGAATCTTAATGTTTCCTTTAAAATCTGTGTTTCATTCCCCACTCCTCTTTCACCGTGAGTAAATTCTTTTACTCAGTACACAGATTCCTGTTCATTTATCCAAGCTGCACAGTCAGCCTTTTCCTTATTCAAGACTAAACCATACCCTTTGGATAGTGATGTCAGGGCCACTATTCTCCGCAACATCTTCCAATTCCAAACAAGCATCACGACAGATAAAATCAAACTTACACTTATTAAAATGAGTAATGCAATAATAGGATGAATCAAGGCATTGAGTATACCAGTTGCTGTTGGTGACCATCCAAAAAGCACATCCCACCAATGATGAGACAGATGTCCTTCAAATAGTTTAAAAACCGTTTTGATAGTCTCTGTCATGATATTACGATATCCCGCAGTGGTAGGGAGGAGAAGAGAGATCCAACAGGCAGGAATTGTGCAGCAAGATTGATTTATTTAATTATTTTACAAACTCTTTTATAGACTTTTTTCTTCATAGTCTAATTGGTCAAAGGATCAGCCACCCCTTGGGGTGATTGGCTAAAATCCTAAAACATCCATTGTCAAAATGTTTTTCTACTGTACCATAAACAAAGCTCTGCAAGGTCGCAGGTGTTCATAGTTTATAGAACTCTGCTAATATCTTCCGTGAGAGAGAAAAGTATCTCACGGGACTGGAAAGAAGCAAGAAAAATTCTTGCTAGCAGCAATATTTTATCCACATCATGATGCACCGTGATCAAAGTTTTCTTTCCTGCGTCTTTGACTTCTAAAATTTGTCTCAGCTCATGATGCTTTAGCAGTTCAGCCACTAGGGTCAGATTCATTCCTATAGGCACAGGCAAGACTTCCTGCACAGTAATCAGGCTCGCCTTTATGTACTGGTGTGATATTACAGGTGCCTGATAAGAAAAATCACATCCTTCAATTTTCGTAAAATTGCAAATACATAAATTAAACTGGGTCTCATTCACAATTAGATTGTCTATCATTATGGTGGGACATGCCGTCCTGAGGTATAGGAGAAAGTTTCCCGAAGGATGTCTGGACTTCAGGCGGCTCTCTTGAAAGCTGTTTCTTGCATAGGCGAAGTTACAGCATTTCAGGGAGTGGATATCCAGAGCCAGCCCTACAGCTGCCAGCTCCAGCTGTAGGCATACCTGAAGCCACTTTCTGTTCAAGTTACAAAGCATTTTATACTTTTCTTTGCAGAGTATCTTAACACATAACAACCAATGAGCACCATACACAATACCTTTACATTTGCCTATAGCCTATCATAGCTACTCCCATCACCATATTATAGTCATTATTATCCAATCACAAGAGTAAGTAAGTTACAATTTAAGCTTACAGTG
>NW_008237281.1:9794-14477 GCF_000691975.1 Corvus brachyrhynchos
AAAACATGTCTTTGTTTGTAATCACATACCTTTGTCCTGCTCCTAAAAATCTCCTTCCAACTCATCTCCAACCTTTGCCTTCTCAGTTACTCAGTGATCACTGTTTCAGCAAAACATCTTTTATTCTATATCAAAACTTGCTTTCATTTCTACCTCATCCCCAGCTTCTACATTCACAGACCTTTCTGCCAAGCCTACATACCTTACCAAACTTTCATCCTCCCCAGCACTGAGGCAAACGCAACCTTCTCCGGTATACACCAGACAAGTTGTTTGGTTAATTGAATGCACTTCAAAGTGACAAATGCTCTGGTCTGTGTCCAAACAAATATCTTTATCTTCTTCTAAAATCCCTTCACATATGTACCTTAACTGTTCCCTCATAGAACAGGGCTCTACGTTAATGGTTTGCCACTGCCCTTTAATTTCTCATGCCCACATTCTATGTTCATAGGGGTATAATACAGTTCCCTCATTATTTAGTCCTAAAGTGGCTATTGGATGTATCAGGCTGATGGAGGCATTATGTATAGTCAGAACAAAGGCTGTTACCACACTCGTTACGGGGTCATAGGTGAAATTAACTAAAATCCACCAAGATTGAAGTTCTCTTTCTATTTCAGAGGCGTTATCCCAAACAATTTTGCAAATTTCAGCAGGGAATGTTCCTTCCCTACCTTCTCTAATGACTGCGGCAGCCACTGACTGCATCCACCATTGTGCTTGAGTACATCCAAAAGCCAAACATTTTTCCTACCTAGGGCATTAATCATTAATTCATGGTCTTGTTCTTCTGTATTCTCCCAATCTGGTAATATTTTGGACAGCTTCCAATGGTTATCACCTAGGGCCAGCAAGGAGGATTGCAACGGTTGCTGCAATTTAATTAAATCACTCTCTACTGCGGTCAATTTGTTCATTAGCACTTCTGAGTCCATTGTGTTTAAAACCTCTAATCCTGTTCCTAATAATCCGATAAGATCTCTCTTTGTTTTAAAATTATGGGACATACGGTTTTGAAGCCAAGTGTTCCAATTCATAAAAGGGTTTTTGAGAAATGGGGTGCATTCTGGCCGGATGGTGGATACATTTACCTGCATCCCCATTTCTACTCGTTTCAAAGACTATTCTGGGCTAGTCAACTGTGGATACAAAAATGCTGTTAGCAATATTTTTTCTTGCTACTTTCTAAGTCCGTGGGATACTTTTCTCTCTCACAGAAGATATTCACAGAGTTTATAAACCATGAACACCTGTGACCTTGTTTATAGTACAGTAGAAAAATATTTTGACAATGGATGTTTAGGATTTCTAGCCAATCCACCCAGGGGGTGGCTGATCCTTTGTCCGATTAGACTATGAAGAAAAAGTCTATAAAAGAGTTTGTAAAATAATTTTAAAAATCAATCTTGCTGCACAATTCCTGCCTGTTGGATATCTCTCCTCCTCCATACGGCTGTGGGATGAGGTAATAGTCAACAGTCTTTGAACCCCTGTCTTTTTGATTGCATATGGTCCAATTTTGTTAATTTTGGGGGCCATTGACTGTTTTCTTTTTCTCCGAATCGTTGTTTTCACTTTCTTTGATACTGGTGGGGTCACCTTAACTTGATCTTTATAAGGCTCAGTACATACTTGGGTGATATTAAAATCAATGTAATATGCTTTTATTGCACACCCCTCTATTTTGAGTGTAAACTCCGGACACTTGCTCAAGCATTTGTCACAGCATTCAGGGCTAAATCGGGTAAGTTTCATGGGTGGATGGTAAGCCTCATGAAACCCATCTTGCACAAATGCATATTCACATCCCCAAACATCTCTTCCTTCCCACAGGCTTGCATTCGTGACTCTGAGCATTTTGTTCAGAACCTTCAGAGAGTGAGGATCATATGCCTTCCCCTGGCATCGGTATATTTCAGTCACATTAGACTGGTGTGGTACTGCTTCAACTTCTGTTACAATTGTAAGAATGATTACTAAAGTCCCAACTTTCCACATTATGTCTATCATAACTGAGTTCATCAATCGCTTTTTCAGGTCAGCTTCAGCTTCAGTTCTCCGTCGCCTGGTGTTACCTCCCAAATTCCCTCAGGGGCCTTCTTTATCCAGGACTGATGAATCCAGGCCTTCTGCTCTTTGATTTTGATCACAGTGAAGGTGGCGAGGAGCACCTGGAACGGTCCTTCCCACTGCGGTTCCAGAGTTTTTTCTGTAAAAGACTTAACATACACATAATCTCCAGGTTGTACATCATGTACTGGCCCATCTAATTCCCTGCTTTGGGCCCCAGCCACATATTTTTCAATTTCTCTGAATTGTTTATTCAGGGCCACCATATATCTGTGTAGGGTCTCTTCCCCCACCTGAATGGGTGAGGTTCCCTCTTGAACCGCATATGGCCTCCCATACAGAATTTCAAATGGGCTTAATTTTTCCTTTGTTCTGGGTTTTGTTCGAATTCACACTAATGCTAATGGGAGGGCCTGGGGCCAAGGCAAATTTGCTTCTTGCCCCAATCTTATAATTTGTTGTTTGATCAAATGGTTCATCTTTTCTACCTGGCCACTAGACCGAGGATTATATGGGGTATGTAACTCCCAATCTATCCCCAGGTGGTGACTGATTTGTTGCACAATTTTCGAAATAAAGTGTGGTCCCCTGTCTGAGGACATAGTGGCTGGAACTCCAAAAAGTGGTATTATTTCTTGCAACGGTGCTTTGGTCACCTCTCGTGCTTTAGCTGTTCTAGTAGGGAAGGCTTCTGGCCATCCTGAAAAGGTGACTGTTAACACTAATAAGTATCAATACCCCCTTTTCATGGGTAACTCTGTAAAATCAATTTGCCATTGTTGCCCAGGTCCACAGCCTTTCCCAATTTGTCCAACCTTAGGCTTTGGAATATTCTTAGGATTAGTTCGGAGGCAGAGACCACACTGATGAGTTACCTGTATCACTGCGCCTTGCAATCTCCTAGACATAATTCTATCTTTCAAATAATTGTACAAAGCATCCATTCCCCAATGTGTTTTCTCATGTTCTTTCTGCACCAGTGACCACAACAAATAAGAAAGTACTATAAGCTTGTTATCTTTAGTTACAGCCCATTCTTCCTGATTATAACTTGCATTTTCTTTCTTAATAAGTTTCTTATCTTTCTTGTTGTATTCTGGCCTACCTTCAAGGCAAATCTTTCCATCCGGTATTAATGTCGCCTCTACCTTTTCATTGGGTATTTCACCTTTGGCTGCGTCTTTTGCCTCTCTGACCACCAGCATATTTCCCTCTTCCAATTCAGAACTCACTTTTTGGTGGGCTTTAATGTGCATGATAGCTACCTTCTCAGGTAACTGAACTGCATCCAGCAACTTCAGTATTTCTGGTGCATGCTTGATACACTTCCCTTGTGAGTTCAACAGTCCTCTCTCCTTCCAAATGGCTCCATGTGCATGAACCACCCCATATGCATACCTTGAGTCTGTGTAAATGTTAATTTCCTTTCCTTTTGCCAATTCTAAAGCTCGGGTTAGAGCAATTATTTCAGCCTTTTGTGCAGAGGTGTTTGTTGGCAATGGTCCAGACTCTATCACCTCCCGGCAGGTGGTAACTGCATACCCAGCATGTGTCTTTCCACTGATAACATAACTGCTTCCATCAGTAAACCAGGTCTCAGCGCCCTCTAGAGGGGTGTCCTTTAGATCTGGGCGACTGGAGTAAGTGGCCTCGATGGTCTCCAGGCAGTCATGGATCACCTGTTCTCCCATATTCCCACTGAGGAATGAAGCTGGGTTCACAATATTAGTTACCACAATTTCAACATCATCTTGTTCTACCAGTATGGCCTGGTACTTCAGGAACGTCTGAGGGGAGAGCCAATGGCCCCCTTTCGCCTCCAGGACTGCAGATACCGTGTGGGATACTAGCACAGTCATTTTCTGGCCTAGGGTAAACTTGCGTGCCTCTTGGATGTTTATTGCCACAGCTGCAATGGCTCTGAGGCACCCTGGCCATCCCTTGGCTGCTGTATCCAGCTATTTGGAAAGGTAGGCTACCCCCCGCCGATAAGGGCCCAAGTCTTGTGCTAGTATTCCCAAGGCAATCCCTTGTTTTTCGTGAGAAAACAGAAAGAATGGTTTACTCACGTCTGGAAGTCTCAGGGCTGGAGCTGACATACGGGCTTTCTTTAGTTGGTCGAAAGCTCATGTTGCTTCCTTTGTCCACTGCAGGCTTTTACTTTCCTCCGTAATCAATGCATATAAAGGTTTAGCAAGTAACCCATGATCATTAATTCACAGTCTGCACCAACCTGTCATACCTAGAAAAGTTCTCAGCCCCTTTGCTGTCTGGGGTTTCGGGATCTGGCATATTGCTTCTTTGCGCTCTTGTCCCAAGGTTCTTTGTCCAGCACTTATTTCATAGCTCAGGTAAATAACTGTTTGCTTCACCATCTGGGCCCTCTTTTAGGACACCCAATACCCCTGCAAGCCCAAAAAGTTTAAGAGGCTGTTGGGGTTTTAAGAGTTCTAGTTTTTTTCTGTTAAAGGAATTTTCCCCCATACTGTTACTAAGACAACAAATCGCTCTGTACTTAAGGAAAGACAAAAGAGCTGCCCACTGGAGGTGGGGTGGGCCTGGCTACTCCTTTACTTCACCTGGGTGTGGGGTCAGTTTGCTCTCGGCATT
>NW_008237281.1:15003-16588 GCF_000691975.1 Corvus brachyrhynchos
ATCTTTGCCTAAAAGCCCTTGATTTCAAAATTATAATAACTCGGAGGGAAGGGGGTTGCATCTGCCATTCCAAGGGAGGCTTCTGCCTTCCTTAGCAGACACCTGTCTTTCAAACGAAGACAGAGGCTTACCGTCTAGTCCACACATGCTTCTTGGGTCTGGGTGGCTGTTAAAAGGTCATCCACATACTGGAGCAGCTGTCCTCCCGGTGGGGGTTCCCAGGACTCTAGATCCTTTGCAAGCTATTCTCCAAATATGGTAGGGGAGTTTCTGTACCCTTGGGGTAATACACAGCATGTGAATTGAGTTTTGCGTCCACTTCTGGGATTCTCCCACTCGAATGCAAAAATTTTCTGTCTGGCTTCATGGAGAGGGAGGCAAAAGAAAGCATCCTTCAAATCTAAAAGGGTTAACCAGGTTAGTTCAGGTGTTAGACGGGTCAACAAGGTGTAAGGGTTAGCAACCACTGGGTACAAATCTTCAGTCATGTTACTGACTGCCCTCAAATCTTGTACTAACCTGTATGACCCATCAGGCTTCTTTACGGGTAAAATAGAGTATTAAAGTCAGATTGGCACTCTTTTAGCAATCCAATTTGCAAAAAGTTTTCAATAATTGGCCTGATCCCTTCTCTGTCCTCCCTTTTCAAGGGATATTGTTTTATCCTTACGGGCTGTTTCCCTTCCTTAAGCCTGATTTGGATTGGCAGGGCATTCTTTGCCCTCCCTGGGGTACCCCAGGGAATACCTGATCCATTATCTTCTTAGTGATTTCTTCTTCATTTGCTGTTTCAGTTCCTTTGGTTATTAGCATTAGGCTCAGCAACTCTATATATTGTTTGTCTTTTACTTCCAAACGAATTTCTCCATTTTAAAATATTTTCGCTTCCAGCTGCTTTAGCAGATCTCTGCCCAAAAGTGCAGATGGAGCATTAGGCATATATAAAAATCGATGAATTCCCCACTGTTTTCCCAATTTATATTTCAGTGGTTTACAAAAATATGCCCTTTCAGATTGACCAGTTGCCCCTGTTACTACAACATAATCACTTGATATGGGTATTAAGGCTTTATTCAACACTGAATATGTTGCCCCTGTATCTATTAAAAATTCTACTTTCTTTTCCTTGTTCCCTAGTTCAACTACAACTAGAAGGTCCCCTAGGGTAGGGGCCTCTGGTCCTCCTCAGTCTTCCTTTACATGAGCAACCACCCCCTCCCCTCTCCAGTCATATTTCCTTTGTTCATCACTCTTTCTCCTTTCTGGACACTGTTTTTTCCAATGCCCGGGTTTCTTGCATGAGGCGCACTGGTCCTTTCCAAGCTGGGGTGGTCCTTGTCTTGGTGGATCTTGTCCACCTCCTCCCTTTTCTTCTTCTTTTACCACTCTTATCAATTTTTGCATCCCCTGTTTGTATCTCTTGTCTTGATTGCTATAAACTCTCCATGCCACATCAAGCAAAGTCTCTAAATTCCGGCTCTTTGGGCCTTGAATCTTCTGGAGGTTCCGCCTGATGTCTCCTGTGGATTGTCATAGGTTAGCAAGCATAGTTCTGGAAGGGATGTCCTTGCTAAGGGGTGCTTAC
>NW_008237282.1:0-782 GCF_000691975.1 Corvus brachyrhynchos
ATTGGGGGAATTGGAGGGAAATCAATGGGAAAACTGGGGAAAATTGGGGGGAAGAGGGAAAATGGGAAAAATGGGAAAAAATGGGGAAAATTTGGGGAATTGGAGGGAAATCGATGGGAAAATTGGGGAAAATGGGGGGAAATTGGGAAAAATTGGGAAAAATTTGGGGAATTGGAGGGAAATCGATGGGAAAATTGGGGAAAATGGGGGGAAATTGGGAAAAATTGGGAAAAATTTGGGGAATTGGAGGGAAATCGATGGGAAAATTGGGGGAATGAGGGGGAAATGGGGGGAAATGAGAGAAAAAATGGGAAAATTGGGGGGAAATGAGAGAAAAAATGGGAAACTTGGGGGAAAATGGGGAAAATTAGGAGAAATGGGGAAAATTGGGAGAAATGGGAAAAGTTGGGAAGAATTGGGGGAATTGGAGGGAAATCAATGGGAAAATTGGGGGAAATGAGGGAAAATGGGAAAAATGGGAAAAATTGGGAAAAATTTGGGGAATTGGAGGGAAATCATTGGGAAAATTGGGGGAAATGAGGGAAAACCATGGGAAAAAATGGGAAAACGGGAAAAAATGTGAAAACGGGAAAAATTAGGAGAAATGAGGGAAAAATGGGAAGGAAAACCGGGGTGGGAAATGAAGGAAAAACTGAGGGGAAGGGGAAAAACGGGCGGGAAATCTGAGTGCAAAGGGGTGGGAAAATGGGGCAAAACCCGGGAGAAACGGGAAAAATTCGGGAAACGCTTGCCGGCTGCTCCCGGTTTTCCAGCTGCTCCCT
>NW_008237283.1:0-477 GCF_000691975.1 Corvus brachyrhynchos
AATGACCCCCAAAACCCCCAAAATCCCCCCAAAATCCCCCCGGAGATGCCCCAAGCCAACCCCGGGATCTCGTGGTTGAAGGGAATTCCCCCCAAAAAATGGGGTGAAAAAACCCAAATTTGGGGTCAGGAACACCCCAAAAAGAATTGGAAACCCCAAATTTGGGATCAGGGACCCCAAAAACCCCCCAGAACCCCCAAATATCCCCAAAATCCCCCCAAAATTCCCCCCCAAAATCCCCCCGGAGGTGCCCCAAGCCAAGCCGGGATCTCGTGGTTGAAGGGAATTCCCCCCAAAAAATGGGGTGAAAAAACCCAAATTTGGGGTCAGGGATGCTCTGGGGAGAATCGGGAACCCCGAATTTGGGATCCCCAAAATGACCCCAAAAATCCCGGAAAAATCCACCAAAAAATCGGGAAGAAACCCCAAAAAATTCAGGAAACCCCCCCAAAAATTCAGGAAAAAAACCCCAAAAAT
>NW_008237284.1:0-489 GCF_000691975.1 Corvus brachyrhynchos
TGGGAACAGGAATGGGAACCTGGGAACGGGAACAGGAATGGGAACTTGGGAATGGGAACGGGAACCTGGGAACCTGGGAATGGGAACGGGAACTTGGGAATGGGAATGGGAACCTGGGAACAGGATTGGGAACCTGGGAATGGGAACTTGGGAATGGGAACCTGGGAATGGGAATGGGAACCTGGGAATGGGAACCTGGGAACCTGGGAATGGGAATGGGAATGGGAACTTGGGAACCTGGGAATGGGAACCTGGGAACTTGGGAATGGGAACTTGGGAACCTGGGAACCTGGGAATGGGAACCTGGGAATGGGATCAGGGTCAGGAATGGGATCGGGAATGGGGCCTGGGAACCTGGGAACGGGATCGGGAATGGGAACCTGGGAATGGGAATGGGGCCTGGGAACCTGGGAACGGGATCGGGAATGGGAACCTGGGAATGGGAATGGGGTCTGTGAACCTGGGAATGGGAATGGGGCCTGGGAACCT
>NW_008237285.1:0-266 GCF_000691975.1 Corvus brachyrhynchos
CCAGAGAGATTTTGGGGTGATCCCAGAAGGTTTGGGTGGTCCCAAGGGGTCCCACAGGAGCTTTGGGAGTGTCAGAGGGGGGTCCCAAGGGGATCTTGGGGGGTTCAAGGGTAGGTCCCAGGGGGCTCTGGGTGTCTTGAGGGGATCCCTGGGGGTCTCAGTGGGTCTTGAGGGGTCCCACCCAGGGAGTCTGGAGGTCCCAGAGAGATTGGGGGGATCGCAAGGGGGGACCCGGGGGGATGTTGGGGGTCCCAGGGGGTTGTTGG
>NW_008237285.1:5019-5826 GCF_000691975.1 Corvus brachyrhynchos
CTGTCCCCTGCAGGGACCCCCTTTGTCCCAGCCCGGTGCCAGCACAGCCCCATCCCCGCTGTCCCCATTCCCACCTTGTCCCATCCTGTCCCCTCTTGTCCCCATCCCGGTGCCCATCTCATGCCCACATTGGCGCTGTCCCCAGCCCTGTCCCCAGCCCTGTCCCCATCCTCATCACGGTCCCGGTGCCGTCCCATCGCTGTCCCCACACCTGAGCCGTCCTGTCCCCACCCTGTCCCCAAATCCTGTTCCCCATCCTGTCCCATCCTTGTCTCCATGCCCCTGTCCCAGTGTCCCCATGTCACCCACACATTCAGAAGTGCCACCTGGACAGGGCGTCGGCCACGTACCTGTCCCTGTCCCCGTGTCCCCATCCCTGTCCCGGTGCCACTCACCCCACTCGGAAGCCGGAGCCCGTCAGGGTGTCCCTGTCCCCGTGTCCCCATCCTTGTCCCCGTGTCCCCATCCCTGTCCCCGTGTCCCGGTGCCACTCACCCACTCGGCCCGTGAGCGTGTCCCTGTCCCCGTGTCCCCATCCCCGTCCCCGTGTCCCATCCCCATCCCAGTGTCCCCATCCCTGTCCCGGTGCCACTCACCCACTCGGAAGCCGGAGCCCGTCAGGGTGTCCCCGTCCCCGTGTCCCCATCCTTGTCCCCGTGTCCCCATCCCCGTCCCAGTGCCCCCATCCCTGTCCCCGTGTCCCGGTGCCACTCACCCACTCGGAAGCCGGAGCCCGTCAGGGTGTCCCCGTCCCCGTGTCCCCATCCTTGTCCCCGTGTCCCCCTCCCCCTCCCAGCGTCCCCATCC
>NW_008237285.1:10048-11533 GCF_000691975.1 Corvus brachyrhynchos
TGGGGGGTGAACCGGGGGGGAACGGGGGGGGGGGTTGCTCCTGAGGGAACCCCAAAATCCCCCAGGTGCCCAGGTACCCCCCCCAACACCCTCCTCAGCAACACCCAGACTCCTGAGAACCCCAATATCCAGAACCCCCCAACCCCCTCTGAGCTCCCTGACCCCTCCCCATGAGCCCCCCCGTACCTGCCATGAGCTGGGCGAAGGGTGGGGGGCAGGTGGATGGGATGGGCAGGGTCAGTTTGTTCACGGCCACCCCGTAGGCCACGGCCAGGCCATCGATGCCCCGGTACGGCACCTCTCCGGTCAGCAGCTCCCACAGCAGCACCCCGTAACTTTGGGGGGCAGGAGGAGGGGAGGGGGGTCAGACACGTGGTGACCCCCTTAGATCCCTCAAAACCACCCCACAGGTGTCGGGGTGCCCCATAAGACACCCAGACACCTCCCAAACCTGCAGCTCCGTGACCCCACAATGTCCAGATCACCCCAAATCCCCCCTCCCCCAAGGGGTTTGGGCACCCCAAACCTGCAGCTCTGTGACCACACAATTTCCAGGTCACCCCAAATCCTCCACCCAAAGGGGTTTGGGCACCCCAAACCTGCAGCTCCGTGACCCCACAATTTCCAGGTCACCCCAAATCCTCCACCCAAAGGGGTTTGGGCACCCCAAACCTGCAGCTCTGTGACCCCACAACATCCAGATCACCCCAAATCCTCCACCCAAGGGGTTTGGGCATCCCCAAACCCCACCTCAGCCCAGACTTCCCTCCCTACCAGGACCCCCCAGGACCCTTCCCCACCTCCAGACGTCGCTGCCCTTGGAGAACGTGGATGCCCGGATGACCTCGGGGGCCATCCAGGCGTAGGTCCCGGCCGCGCTCATCTTGGTCGTTCGCTGCCACTCGCGAGCCAGGCCGAAGTCGGTGATTTTCAGCGTCTTCCCACTCACGTCGTCCCCCACAACGGGCTGTGCCAGCAGCACTGCGGGGACACGGTCAGGGACCCCCCAACACCTGGGATCTCCTCCCCTCCCGCTGGAAAACCTCGGCCTCTGCACCCCCTGCCCCACTGGGGACCCCCCGCCCAGCCTGGGGAGCTCAGTGCAGGACACCCATCCTGGGGCACTCGGCCTCCTGACCCTGGGGACCCCAATGCCTGGGACCCCTCACCCTCGGGACCTTGGGCATCCCAATGCCTGGGACCCCCCCATCCTGGGGATCTTGGGGAATGAGACCCCACCCTGAGACCCCCAACCTCTGCGAGCCCCCGCCCCTCGGAATTTGGGATTCCTCACCTTGGGCATCCCAGTAACTTGGACCCCCCACCCTGGGGACTTTGGGGACTGAGACCCCACTCTGGGGACCCCAAAGTCTGGTTTCTCTCACCCCAGGGACCCCAATATCAGGCATCCCCCACCCTGGAGACCCCAATGTTTGTGACTCCCCACCCTTGGGGACCTTATGGACTGACACCTCACCCTGCCCT
>NW_008237286.1:0-630 GCF_000691975.1 Corvus brachyrhynchos
GGGGTGACTGGGGCCAGGGGGTCACCAGGGGGTGACGGGAGTGACCAGAACCTGGGGGCTCAAAGTGACCACGGAGGGATCAGGGGTGACCACCAGGGACAGGGTGACCAGGACCCAGGAGCTCAAGGTGACCAGGAGTGACTGGGGGGTGACCAGGGGGTGACCGGGGCCAAGGGGTCACCAGGGGGTGACTGGGGAGTGACCGGAGCGGGGGGGCTCAAGGTGACCACGGAGGGACCACAGGGGACCAGAGGGTGACCCGGACCCAGGGGCTCAAGGTGACCGGGGAGTGACCAGGAGGTGACCAGGGGTGACGAGGGGTGACCGGGGGTGACTGGGAGGTGACTGGGAGGTGACTGGGACCAGGGGGTGACCAGGGGGGACTGAGGAGTGACCAGAACCTGGGGGCTCAAGGTGACCACGGAGCGACCACGGGGGACCCGGCGGTGACCAGGGAGTGACCGGGGGTGACCAGGGGGGTGACCAGGGAGTGACCAGGGAGTGGCCAGGGCGTGACCAGGGGGTGACCGGGGGCAGGGAGGTGAAGGTGAGGGCACCATAGGGTGACCCAGAGCCAGGGGGTGACCAGGGGGTGACCAGGGGGGGACTGGGAGGGGGACCCGGGGGGTG
>NW_008237286.1:700-973 GCF_000691975.1 Corvus brachyrhynchos
TGAGGGGCGAGGGGGGGGGGCGAGTGGTGACCCCACGGGTGGTGGGGCTGTACTGGCCAGGAGGTGACCGGTGGCCAGGGAGTGACCGGGACATAGGGAGTGACCAGGGCCAGGGGATGACCTGTAGTGACCAGTGGCTGGAGAATGACCAGTGGCCAGAGAGTGACCAGCAGTGACCCCACAGGTGGTGGGGCTGTACTGGCCAGGAGGTGACCGGTGGCCAGGGAGTGACCGGGGCAGAGGGAGTGACCAGGGCCAGGGGATGACCTGTAG
>NW_008237286.1:2695-3070 GCF_000691975.1 Corvus brachyrhynchos
GGGTGCCTGAGCCCCCCGGAGGGGGTGGGAAAACGGGAATGGGGGGTGGGAATGGGGAATGGGGGTGGGAATGGGGGCCTGGAGTGCCTGAGACCCCCGGAGAGGGTGGGAAAATGGGAATGGGGATATGGGAATGGGGGAATGGGAATGGAATGTCTGAGACCCCCGGAGAGGGTGGGAAAATGGGAGTGGGGGTGGGAATGGGGAATGGGGTGGGAATGGGGGGTGGGAATGGGATTGGGAGTGCCTGAGACCCCCGGAGAGGGTGGGAAAACGGGAATGGGGGTGGGAATATGGGAATGGGGTGGGAATGGGGTGGGAATGGGGATATGGGGAGTGGGAATGGGATGGGGAGTGCCTGAGACCCCCGGAGAG
>NW_008237286.1:5108-5419 GCF_000691975.1 Corvus brachyrhynchos
GGGTCAGAAGCGTATTTGGGGCGGGGGGCGGATTTGGGGCTGGGGGGGGGTCCCCAGGTGCCCTCGGGGCCCCGCCTGACCCTGAAGGATTTCGATGCCCTGATCCGGGAGCTGGAGCGGGAGCTGGGGACGCGGCCGGACGTGGGGTTGTGACACCGAGGGGACATTGGGGACACCCAGGGGACATTGGGGACATCGAGGGGACATTGGGGACATCGGGGAGGCATTGGGGACATCGAGGGGACGCGGCCGGACGTGGGGCTGTGACACCGAGGGGACACCCAGGGGACATCGGGGGGACACTGGGGACA
>NW_008237287.1:0-202 GCF_000691975.1 Corvus brachyrhynchos
TTAATCCTCAATCCGGCAGTCTCAAAACCTAAAGTTCTTGGATTAATCCTCAGTGTGGCAGAATTAAGCTCGAATCTCTTGGAATCAGCCCTCAATTCAGCAGTCTTAAAACCTAAATCTCTTGGATCAATCCTCAATTTAGCAGAATTAAGCCCCGATTTCTTGGAATTTTAATCCTCAATCCAGCAGTCTCAAAACCCAA
>NW_008237288.1:0-386 GCF_000691975.1 Corvus brachyrhynchos
AAGGAGGTTAAAACTGCCTCCTGGTGGAGACGCCGTAAAAAGGATCCCGATTTTGCACCCTCATGTAAACCCCTTACACCAGATTTAGATGTTAATCCCTTAAGTTACGCTGTTTTGCACTCACATTTTACACTATATTTTGTAAATCTTCATCCTGATACCCCATACCATAGATGTTCTGACTAACCCCCTGAGTTTTGACTGGGGAACTAGTTTAAAGACATCCTAGGTACTGTCGGGTTGTAGGAACAATAGATTCCAGTTTTGTTTTGCACTGTTGTTTTGTTACTGTTTTATGCGCTTTAAGTTACTCAGAGTTACAATGCAGCTTTAAAAAAAAAAAAATAGGGAATTGTTGCTGCCTGTTCAGAGGGGGTCACCCCCCC
>NW_008237288.1:2007-2733 GCF_000691975.1 Corvus brachyrhynchos
AGAGTATGTGGTATTTGCTTTATTCGGCGAGCCGGGTGTGTGGGGATCACTCCTCCAAACACACGCACACCAGTGCTCCCTACAACACAGTATCAAGGGTTAAATTATGAATATTCATCACATTCCTTGGGACAGGTGTGGTTATACAAATTATTTCTTGGAAGTCATTAGTATCATTAGCATACAGGCCACGCATGCACTGTGTGTCCTGGTGGTCAAGCTGAGGAAGGCCTCTCCTCTTCCTCGGGGGTCTCTCTGATGAAGACCAGTAGTCATCCTCACAGTGCACTTTTCACCTTTCTCCCTGGGCATGCGTAGTCTTTTGAGGAATGATTCAGCAGTCTCTGAGATGATCCTTGTCCCCTCTATCTTGACAAGATTAGGGTGAATTCGGCTTCTTAGGTTTTGTAATTAACATCTGCTGTCTGAACTAACATTTGCTGTCTCCCAATAGTTAACTGTGCTTACATGAGTCAGCTATTGACTGCCCCTTCCTCACTGTCACTATAAACGTGAAGGCAACATAAAAGCAAGCGAATACATGTAATGAGACAGTAAAGTCACACTGAGCAAGAACAAATAGGATAATACATATAATTCACAGCATATGGGAAAAGGATAGTGACGTAGAACAATACACCTTCAATTGCCTAAATACTGTACCATCACCCAGAGTCTGCAGTAGCTCGTGAGCCCCTGTGCTAGTTTGAAAACAAACCAGTGGGA
>NW_008237289.1:0-463 GCF_000691975.1 Corvus brachyrhynchos
GCACACCTGGGGACACCTGGGCACACCTGGGGGGTACCTGGGGACACCTGGGGACGCCTGGGGACAGCTGGGACAGGTGACATCACGTGGGCACACCTGGGGGCACCTGGGGGGTACCTGGGGGGCACCTGGGGGCACAGGTGACACAGGGGTGCCAGCAGGTGGCACAGGTGCTACAGGCGGCACAGGTGACAGTGAGGGACAGGGGGTGACACCGGGTGCCGGGGGAGGTGGCACAGGTGGCACAGGTGACCCGTGGGTGGCACAGGTGACACAGGGGTGCCAGGGGAGGTGGCACAGGTGACACAGGTGACCCATGGGTGGCACAGGGGGTGGAACAGGGGGTGGCACAGGTGGCACAGGTGACAGGAGGTGACATTGAGGAACAGGGGGTGACAGCGGGTGCTGGGGGAGGTGGCACAGAGGGTGACACAGGTGACAGGAGGTGGCACTGAGGGACGGG
>NW_008237290.1:0-223 GCF_000691975.1 Corvus brachyrhynchos
TTTTCCCATTTTCCCCCATTTTCTCCCGTTTCTTCCCGTTTTCACCCCGTTTCCCCTCCCTACCCGCGGATCTGTCCCCACAGAACCCTGTTTTTCCCATTTTTCCCCCATTTCCTCCCCATTTTTTCCCGTTTTTCCCGTTTTTTCCCATTTCCCCCCATTTTCTCCCCGTTTTCCCAGCCCTACCCGTGGATCTGTCCCCGCAGAACCCCATTTTTCCTGT
>NW_008237291.1:0-1105 GCF_000691975.1 Corvus brachyrhynchos
TGTATTTCTAAATTTGGCCAAACCAGAACACATGCACATCAGCATTTTCTGCAAGCCTTTGCATCATTAGGTGTGCCTCAAGAAATAAAAACAATGGTCCAGCTTACATAGCAAAAGAGCTACATAAATTCTTAGTTAATTGGGGTGTATGCCACTCCTTCGGTATTCCTCATTCTCCTACAGGGCAAGCAATCATTGAAAGAACACACCACACTTTAAAATCCCTTTTGGATAAACAACAAAGGGGGGAGGCAGAACTTGAATAAAGCGCTATATGTTTTAAATTTTTTAAACAGCTCTTTTGCAAAACCAAATTAACTAATAATCAGACATTTTTCCAACACCACACATGCAAAATTAAAGAAAAATCCTTTAGTTCTAATTAGAAATCCAGAGACAGGACAAATTGAAGGTCCATTTCCTCTAATAACCTGGGGCAAAGGGTACGCTTGTGTTTCTACAGGTACAAGACCCAGGTGGCTTCCTGCGAAGAATGTGAAGCCATACCATGTACAGAAAACCATTGACAACCCCACAAGTAAAGAAGAAAGTACACAGATATGAACTATGCAGACGAAGAATGTGAAGCCATACCACCCACAGAAACACATTGACAAACCCACAAGTCAAGAAGAAAGTACACAGACATGAACTATGCAGAGACTACAACTCTGTAGCGGGTTGAGTTCGAAACCAGGTGGAAACACCAATTAAGTGTAGTGGTTTTGGTTCAAAATATTCATTACTTACTTATTTTCCTTCTGTGAGATAAGAATTAGGAGAAAAGCAAAGCAGGCACAAACCTTAAACAGTTGTAGTACAGTGAAAGAGTTTTATTACTAATAGAATTAAAAGTAAAGAGAAAATAACAAAACAAAATTAAAGCAAATCCCCCCCCCCTTTCCAGCACTTCTCTCCTTTTACCTAGCTCACACAAGGGATAACAGAACATGGGATGTTAGTCAGTGTTGCAGTTCTTGAAAAAAGTCTCTCTCTTATGCTTAAGGAAAAAAGGGTTTTCCTTCAGTTGCACGTGGTTCCCAACCTGCCACAAGTTGCACGTGGTTCCCAGACTGCCACCAACAGCAGACCCGCCCGGAAACAA
>NW_008237292.1:0-813 GCF_000691975.1 Corvus brachyrhynchos
CCCAAAATCCCCCAAAATCCACCCAAATCACCCCAAAAACACCCCCCAAAAAAACCCCAGAATCCACCCAAATTAACCCCAGAATCACCCCAAAATCCACCCGAATCACCCCAAAATCACCCCAAAATCCCACCCCAAACCCCCCAAAATCCGCCCAAATTAACCCAAAATTTACCCAAATTAACACAAAATCCCCCAAATTAACCCCAAATCACCCCAAATTAACCCGAATTAACCCAAGATCACCCCAAAATCCACCCAAATTAACCCAAAATCCCCCAAATTAACCCAAATCACCCCAAAACCCCACCCAAATCAACCCAAAATGCACCCAAATTAACCCAAAATCACCCCAAAATCACCCCAAAATTCCAACCAAAATCACCCAAAATGCCCCAAAATCCACAGAACCTAAAACCACCAAAAACCATCCCAAAATCCCCCAAAATCCCCCAAAACGTCCCCAAATCTCCTCCAGCTGCCCCCAAACGTCCCCAGATCGCCCCGAGGGGTCCCCAAATGGCCCCAAAATGTCCCCAAAATGTCCCCAAATGGCCCAAATGTCCCCAAAAGTCCCCAAATGTCCCCAAAAGCCCCCAAATGGCCCCAAATGGCCCCAAATGGCCCCAAATGGCCCCAAATGGCGCCGATGTCCCCTCAGGGAGCACGACCTGACCCCCTGGGGCCTCTTCGAGCCCTGCTGGCGCCTCCTGCGCCGCGCCACCGACATGTCCCAAAGGTCCCCAAATGGCCCCAAATGTCCCCAAAATGTCCCCAAGATGTCCCCAAATGGCCCCAAATGTCCCAAATGTC
>NW_008237293.1:0-768 GCF_000691975.1 Corvus brachyrhynchos
CCAGAGGAAGTTTTTTGGGAATATCCTGGAATTCCAGAGGGTTTTTGCGGATTCTTGGAATTCCAGAGGGGCTTTTTTGGGAATTTCAAAGGGGTTTTTTGGGAATATCCTGGAATTCCAGAGGGGTTTTTTTGGGAATATCTTGGAATTCCAGAGGGGATTTTTTGGGAATTCCAGAAGGGCTTTTTTGGGAACTCCTGGAATTCCAGAGGAAGTTTTTTGGGAATATCCTGGAATTTCAAAGGGGTTTTTGGGAATTCTTGGAATTTCAGAGGGGGATTTCTTGAGAATTCCAGAGGCGTTTTTGGGAATTGCTGGGATTCTGGGGGGGTTTGGGGATAGTGGGAATTTCAAAGGGGTTTTTGGGAATTCCTGGAATCCCCAAGGGTTTTTTGGGAATTCTTGGAATTCCAGAGTGATTTTTTTGGGGGAATTTCAGGGGTTTTTCCTGGGAATTTTGCGGGATTTTTTTGGGGGAGTTGGAGGGGGATTTTTTTTGGGAATTCCATGGATTTTTTGGGGGAGTTCCAGGAGCATTTTTTGGGAATTCCAAGGGAGTTTTTTTTTGGTAATTCCAGGAGGGTTTTTTTGTGAATTCCAGGGGGATTTTTTGCGAATTCCAAGGAGGTTTTTTTGGGGAACTCCAGAGAGATTTTTTTTTTGGGAATTCCATGGGGTTTTTTGGGCAGTTCCAGGGAGATTTTTTGGGAATTCCAAGGGGATTTTTTTGGGGAATTCCAAGAGAATTTTTTTTTAATTCCATGGATT
>NW_008237293.1:840-1138 GCF_000691975.1 Corvus brachyrhynchos
GGGTTTTTTTGGGGAATTCCAGGGTTTTTTTGGGGAATTCCAGGGGTTTTTTGGGGGAATTCCAGGGATTTTTTGGGGCAGTTCCAGGGTTTTTTTGGGGAATTCCAGGGTTTTTTTGGGGAATTCCAGGGTTTTTTTGGGGAATTCCAGGGGGTTTTTTGGGGCAGTTCCAGGGTTTTTTTGGGGCAGTTCCAGGGGTTTTTGGGGAATTCCAGGGGTTTTTTGGGGAATTCCAGGGGTTTTTTTTGGGGCAGTTCCAGGGGTTTTTTGGGGCAGGTAGCGGGGGGTTTTTTGGGGG
>NW_008237293.1:5077-5544 GCF_000691975.1 Corvus brachyrhynchos
CGGCCGTGCCGCTCACCGGGAATCGCGTGACCCAGTGGATGAGCTCGGAGCCGGAGCCGGGGTCGCGCTCCAGCACCTCCAACCTCAGCACCAGCGGATCCCACTGCTTGCGGTACTCTGTGTCCAGCTGGGAGGGAAACAGCCGGAATTCCGGGAAAAACCCCGGAAAAACCCTTTGGATCCCCCACCCTTCACCCCAAAAACCCCTCTGGGAATTTCGGGAATGTGCCAGGAATTTCGGGAATGTCGGGAATGCGTCAGGAGCCCAAGGGGATCCCACTGCTTCCGGTGCTTTGTGTCCAGCTGGCAGCAGGGAGCACCCGGAATTCCGGCAGAAATCCCGGAAAAACCCTTTAATCCCCCACCCTTCACCCCAAAAACCCCTCTGGGAATTTCGGGAATGTGCCAGGAATTTCGGGAATGTCGGGAATGCGTCAGGAGCCCAAGGGGATCCCACTGCTTCCGGT
>NW_008237294.1:0-728 GCF_000691975.1 Corvus brachyrhynchos
AGATCCCAGTGTCCAACCTTAAAACGTCCAGCAGGTGCTCCCATCAAAAAAACGGTGCTGTAACAGAACAGTTACTTGAAAAGATAAGGAAATCCAATCCTCTGCCCCCTCTAACCCTCACGAAACACGCGAAAATGAGCAGCTGGTAATGAAGAGATTTTTAAATGGCCCTTCCTTGCCCGTCTCCTGTGTAAAAGGCAGAGGCAGACCTGTTGTTAAAGGTATAATAAAAAAGAGAGTGTGGCGATAAAAGTCGCAGTAGCTGAGTGTGGGAAGATTCCCCCAGTGTGGTACAGACACATTGGAGCTGTGGGCTCAGCTCTCTGCACTGCCCCAGGGAGCTCAGGGCTGGATTTCCAGGCAGCGCAGAGAAAGAATTATTCGCTTCTGTAGGTGGCCCAGAACGATGCTGCTGTGCTGGGGCAGGAGCAGGGGAAGGCCAGGAACATCAGTGTGGAGACTTAGGATTGGGGTGAGAGGGTGGGCATGGGGAAAATGTGGTTGGGGAGTGGAGAGGAATGAAAAGGAAGCCCCACAGAGCAGTTGTATTCAGTTGTGGGGGGAGTTAGGGCTGTTTTATTTAGGCTGAATAGCTTGAACCTGCCAGACATCCTCCTGCTAGCAATACCTGCAGTTACACCTGGACTCTGGAACAGATCTTTTTGGGGAGGCACAGCACATCGATTGAACTTCCTCTTGGATTCCTGCTCTCCAGTCCTGAAGGCAAG
>NW_008237295.1:0-741 GCF_000691975.1 Corvus brachyrhynchos
TTGCAATAAACCGCATGTTCAAAGATCTGACTATAGAGATCTCCCGACCGTCCGTCTATGCCCGGTCCAGACCGAACCCAAAGTCCTACACCCAGGGCTGGGGCTGACATGAGGGCCTTCTTTAGTTGGTTAAAAGTTTGTGTTGCTTCTTTCATCCATTGAAGGTCTCTGTTTCCTTCTGCAACCAAGGCATATAAGGGTTTAACTAACAGCTCATAATTGTAAATCTACAGTCTACACCACCTCGTCATGCCCAGAAAGGTTCTCAGTTATTTACTGTCTGGGGTTTTGGAGTTTGGCATATTGCTTCTTTGCGATCTTGCCTTAAGGTTCTTTGTCCGGCACTGACCACGTAGCCCAGATAAATAACTGTTTGCCTCACCATTTGGGCTTTCTTCTGGGATACTTGATACCCCTGTAAACCCAAAAAGTTTAGGAGGCTTACTGTCCACTCTAGGCATGTCTCTTGTGTTTTAGTAGCAATCAGGAGGTCATCTACATATTGTAACAGCTGTCCTTCTGATGGGGCTTCTCAACATTCTAGATCTCTTGCAAGCTGTTCTCCAAATATTGTGGGGGAGTTTTTAAATCCTTGGGGTAGTACAGACCATGTGAGCTGAACTTTGTGTCCAGTCTTGGGATTCTTCTTCAAATGCAAAAATTTTCTGGCTAGCCTCATGGAGAGGAAGGCAAAAGAAAGCATATTTCAAATCTAAAACGGTAAACCAAGTTAGTTCAGGT
>NW_008237296.1:0-1026 GCF_000691975.1 Corvus brachyrhynchos
GCCTTATCTTCCTCCTTGGCTCCATTCTGTCTCCCTCCATAAATTCTCCTCTCCCTGGTTTCTGATTTTTCTTCTCTGATAAGATACTCCAGGAATGTGAAGGCTTTCTCTGCCTATCCTTTTTAAATTGACTACATAAACAATAGACATTCTATATTATGTATTACATTACAGAACCTAGGTAAAGTTTTTCTAACATTAAGGAACATGCAAAAAGCCAACATCACAATACATTCATAACAATTATGTAACATGCGAAAAGCCAACATCACAGTATATTTATAACACAAGGAAACACTGCCCCACCTGATTTCAACAGCTCATGAGGATGGTAATAGAATACACTGCAACCCAGGACAAGAACCCAGACAGTTTGACTACAGTTGGAACTCCTTGATGGGCGGGAAAGACTCCACTGCTAGAATAAGTTGTAAAGTAGGTATGTTTATTCCAGCACTGGGATGCATGGGGGATAGCTCCTCCAAAGTCATGCATGTCAACAGCTGCATTCAGCTTGGTATTTATCGGGTTACAAACTCCATATTCATTGAATTTCCCATTCATTGAGTTTCCCAATACGCCTATACATATTCGTTGCCTAGCCCCGCCTAGCCTCGCTTCGTATTACAATGAGCCCAAAAGTCATTTACATCTGCATTGCGCTTGCACAGTGTTGTCTGGTGGTTGTGGGCAGGGGTCTGGGGGATGAAATAAGAGTCTTTCTCAGATGAAGTAAAGGGTCTTCCTCATCCTGAACTTTTCACCTTTCTTCCCTGCACATGCTCTTTATGCCCCTGGGCTAAGTCCAAACTTCAAGACTGGTTTGAGTTAGTTTTAGGTTCAAAACCCAGATCTTTGGTCAAGATTCCTTCCCTTTATCAGTAGTCTCATATCTTCTCATCCTGCTTTGGTAGGCACAATAAGTGTTGGGCAAGCTGTATGCATTGCTTCTAACAAACAACTTCTTAGCAAATCATTTAATCTCAGCTTCCACATCCCCCTGATTCAGTCCCCCCTTTTCTATAG
>NW_008237297.1:0-238 GCF_000691975.1 Corvus brachyrhynchos
GCAGTTATAATCGTTCTGCAATTGCGAGCTACACGTCCCTTTTTTTGACAATGATGGCATATAAAGTTACCACGCGATTGAGTTTCCCCAGTACCCATAGCATTCTCCACAACTTCCCCCACCATCCCCACTTTTTTCAAAATGGGAACAGCTGTGTTCAGCTGCACCTTCTTTGTACAGAGTTTGAGGATGGATTCGACAGTCAGAGGGGGATGCAAAGGAAGAGTGAGGATGACTT
>NW_008237298.1:0-1046 GCF_000691975.1 Corvus brachyrhynchos
AAAATGGGGAAAAATGGGGAAAAAGGGGAAAAACCAGGGAAAAATGGGGAAAAACGGGGAAAAAATGGGAGAAAATGAGGGGAAAATGTGGGGAATTGGGGGAAAATGGGGAGAATGGGAAAAAAGTGGGAGATTTGGGGAGAAAACGGGGTGAAAATGGGGCGAAAAATGGGGATTTTGGGCAAAAACGGGGAAAAAATGGGGAAAAATGGGGAAAAAATGGGAGAAAATGAGGGGAAAAATGGGGAAAAACGGGGAAAAAATGGGGGGAAAATGGAAAAAATGGGGGGGAAATGGGGCTATGGGGCGGTGGGAGCACAGGGGAAAGGGGAACGCGGCCCAAAAAATAAAAAAAAATTCTCAAAAAATCTCCCAAAAATAAAAAAAATCCCCAAAAAATCCCCCAAAAATCCCCGAAAAATCCCTGAAAAATCGATGAAAAACCGCAAAAAATCAAGAAAAAAATCCAAAAAAAATTCCAAAAAAATTCAGAAAAAATCCCCAAAAAGTCCCATAAAAAATTGATAAGAAACCGTCAAAAATTGGTAAAAAATTGGTAAAAAATTGTAAAAAATCCGTTAAAAATTCGTAAAAAATCATAAAAAATCTGTTAAAAATTTGGCAAAAAATTGTAAAAAATTGGTAAAAAATTGGTAAAAAATGGTAAAAAATTGGTTAAAAAATGGTAAAAAACCTGTTAAAAATGGGTCAAAAATTGGTAGAAAATCATAAAAAATCTGTAAAAAATTGGTAAAAAATTGTAAAAAATCAGTAAAAAATCATATAAATCCGTAAAAAAGTGGTAAAAAATCGTAAAAAATTGTTAAAAAGCTTGTAAAAAATTGGTAAAAAATCGTAAAAAATTGGTTAAAAAATGGTAAAAAATCGTAAAAAACCAGTTAAAAATGGGTCAAAAATTGGTAAAAAATCGTAAAAAATTGGTAAAAAATCGTAAAAATCTGTAAAAAAGTGGTAAAAAATTGTTAAAAAAGTTGTAAAAAATTGGTAAAAAATCTGCAAAAAATTGGTTAAAAAATGGTAAAAAA
>NW_008237299.1:0-662 GCF_000691975.1 Corvus brachyrhynchos
TAATGCGCTGGGAAAACCCAAATGATCCAAGAGCGCTGCTTCTCGTCCCAAAAATACTCTGAAAATGGAGATTTGTCCTCTCTAGGTACACTCTGGCCTGTTACAGAGAAAGCCTTTGGAAAGGATCAATGCCAGTCTTATCACATTCATGTATATTCTAATTATGATTATCAGCAGAAGTCATAATTAATGACAATGGAATATCTCCATATTAACAGCTATCAGGAGCAGCCCACACAATTTCATGGGGGTGACCTCAGTGCTTTTGTGGGAATCTCAGCCCAATTGCCAGCTGTCCAAAGGCTCCTTTTGCTGGCACTGATCCCACTTTCAGCAGAACTGTGCAGCTCAGTGATATTAAAGTCAGCAAAACTCTCAAGTATAAACCCATTTCCCAGGTTTTTTCACGAGGGAGTGTTCCTGGGGTCAGCCCTGCACCGTTTGCTGAGGCAGGACTTCAGCCTCCCGTGCTGCCACAGAGCTCCAAGGGAAGAAAAGTGCCCCAGGAAAGCTGTTTTGGACAAATCTCATCAAACGGTGCTGGGGGAGAGCAAACACCACAAAAACTGGGATTTGCTGGCACAGGGCCTTGGACATCACACATCCTTCCCTGTTCTTGGGTAAAAGAATTATCAGAGATCTCCTGAGTAGCTACACCAGTG
>NW_008237300.1:0-206 GCF_000691975.1 Corvus brachyrhynchos
GCCCCGTGTCACTAAAAGAGCTGCACCGATGGACCCACGGTGGTCCCATGCTCCCAGTATGGCCCCAGTGCCCTCTCACTGCTTCCAGTATGGCCCAGTGCCCTCCCAGTGCTCCCAGTATGGCCCCAGTTCCCTCCCAGCACTCCCTGTAAGGCCCCAGTGCTCCCAGTATCCCCCAGTGCTCTCCCAGTGCTCCCAGTATGGCC
>NW_008237301.1:0-1241 GCF_000691975.1 Corvus brachyrhynchos
TGTTCTGTTCTATTTCTTTTCTAGTCAAGAGCTGTTATTTCTTTTTCAACATTTTTGCCTGAAAGCCCCATGTCTTCAAAGTTGTAATAATTTGGAGAGACGAGTCTTCTTTCGATTCCAGGAAGGTTCCCATCCTCCTTGGAAGACATTTGTCTTTTAAACCAAGACACCTTGAGACACTGAGCTTGAAGGCTTTCATTTCTCTGCAAAATAGCCATCCTTCATGGCCAGGAATTGGAGGTCAGAAGTGGGATTCCCCCTCCTAAAATTATGAACATCTGAGGATTGCTCTCAGACAAAAACTGCCAGGACCAACAGCTCAGGCTCCCCTCAGACTCCCAGGGGCCGCGTCTCAGCTGTCCCCAAGACACCGGCCTAGAAATGTTTCCTTCCTGTGGAAAAGAGCCATTCCTTGAGGTCAGGTGCCTGGGGCAGAAATTGGGATTCCACCTCCTAAAATTGCAAATGTCCGAGGATTGCTCCCAGATGAAAACTGCCAGGACCGACGGATCTGGCTGGCCTTGGACTCCTGGAGCAAGAAAGTGAAAGTGCTCCCAGTACACCCATGGCTCCCCACCTCTCCTCCCAGTGCACAGGACCCCTTTCCCTGTCATTGACACCAAAATGCAGCTTTTTGGTTAAACTGGCAGAATTGGTGTTTGTTTGTTCAGCTCTGTCGGGCTTTAGGAATGGGATTCTCCAGTTTTGGGCTGCCACTGAAAACCAGGGGCTGCTGCTCCCTTGCCCTCCCAGTGGAGGCACAAAAGGCAAAGATCCCAAAGGGCTGAGAGAAGAACAATTTCCTGCAAACTGCACTGGGAGAAGGAAACCAACAGCAACAACAACAAGATTCCGAATCCAAAGGGTCACAAAAGGAACGATGTCCAGGGAAAGCCCCCGACAAGGAACAAACCCCAACCGCTTCCCCCGGCACGTTTCCTCCACCAGCAGGAACCTGGCAGGGCCCTGGACCTTCCTTGCTTTGATGGCCAAAGCAGCCTTCAGGAGGCTCTGGATTCTCTTGGCCCCTTTCCCAACCCCTCCTCTGCCGTGCTCCCCCACACCATGATGTCACCAAGGCCTTGGGGGTGTTCCGGAGTCTCCCCCTTTCCCAGGGCAGTCGGGATCAGTCCATGGCACAGGGTGGGGCTGTGTTTCCAGTCAGTTCCAGGGGCTCTGAACACCCCTCCAGGTCAGGGCAAACTGATGCCTGCCCTCTGCTGCCACAGGAATGGGGACAA
>NW_008237302.1:0-961 GCF_000691975.1 Corvus brachyrhynchos
GTGAGAGGTATGCTTGGAAAAACTGTTTGGGTTGGTTCTGCCTCGAGCAAAGACAAACCCATGCATGCACCTGGTCGGTGATGCAAAAGGGTGGAGAGACCCGATGCATACCTCAAGGGGACCTTGTTTTAGGGTAAACTACCCATGGCTTTGTACTTGTATCAGTATCTGCATGTATATATGTATATAATTCGGTTGATGCATGTATGTGTATGGTTAAACGGGTTCAGTTTCATGTAACATGTTGTATGGGAAAAATTCGGGGTTGATAATGTTGGGGTTTTAGGAGTTCTCCTCCTATTTTCTTTTTCTCTTAAAGGAATTTTCCCCATAGATGTTCCCAGGGGGACAAATTACTGGGTGCTTAAGGAAAACAAAGGACCTGGCCACAGAAGTTTGTGGGCAGTCAGTTCCCAGCGTTTGGATGACAGAGAGAGAGGCTGCTTCTTCAGCTGCTTTCCTTCTTTCTAATGGAGAGACCCTGGCATCCCAAGCCTGCCTTCCCTGCCCCGCTGGGAGCTGGGCTGCGGCTGCCCCACCCCTGCTGTTGCTTCGAGCCTTTGCTATTCTGTAGCCCCGCATGCCCTGCCTGCCCAGACCTCCGGCTCCAGGTGCCTCCTTCCAGGCTGACTCTGCCGATGCTGAGGCTGCTCTGGGCTCTGCCGGGGCTCTGCTGGGGCTCAGCTCTGGGCAAGGCTGGGCCCGCTCTCCCCTTGCATTGCTCCGGGCAGCTGAGTCACGGGGGGACAAGGAAGGGACACATCAAGGGACTTGAGGTTTAGCAGAGTTTTTATTCAAAAAACAGCCATAACTACCAGGCTGTCCTAACCACCATAACTAACTAGCAGTGCTAACTACCATAACTAACCACTTGTTCTAACTACTATAATGAAAAGCTGTCCCCAGGTGCTTCATGTCCTCCGCTGCCCCCTCAATTGCTTTGCTGCAGCGATCAGAGGGC
>NW_008237303.1:0-286 GCF_000691975.1 Corvus brachyrhynchos
TATACCGTAGGAACCAGGCCTGCGGTAATATTTAACTGCCGCGGTATCTTAGGGAGCCTTTTCTTTCCTTTCTTTTTGCTTTGTCTCCTCTCTTGTCCTCCGGGTGTTTGACCTGCAAACCCCCCTGACCATGTCAGGAAACGCAAAGCGAGGCTGCCAAAAGTGGGCAGGGGCGCCCCCCCCACTCTGGATTCCCCAGGAGATCTCAGAGGTGAGGCCTTTTCCCTGTATGGGCCACCAAATTGAGAAAAATGAGGTTCACTCTTTGTATAATTTTAAGAAAAAT
>NW_008237304.1:0-250 GCF_000691975.1 Corvus brachyrhynchos
AGCCAGCATGGCTTTAGGAAAGGCAGGTCCTGCCTGACCAGCCTCATCTCCTTTTATGACCAGGTGACCTGCCTAGTGGATGGGAGAAAGACTGTGGATGTTGCCTATCTGGACTTCAGCAAAGCCTTTGATAATGTCTGCCATGGCATTCTCCTGGAAAAGCTGGCAGCCCATGGCTTGGACAGTATCACTGTTCCCGCAGGACGAGAAGAGAGAGCCAACAGGCAGGCATTGTGCAGCAAGATTGATT
>NW_008237305.1:0-267 GCF_000691975.1 Corvus brachyrhynchos
ATCCCGAATTTCCCTCATTTTCCCTCATTTCCCCATTTGATTCACTCCCATTTCCCCATTATTGATCCTGAATTTCCCTCATTTGCCATCATTTTTTTCATCCCATTTATTGCCATTTTCCCACCTTATTTATTAATATTTCCCCTATTATTTATCCCGAATATTCCGAGTTTATCATTATTTTTCCCTATTATTCACTCCCATTTTCCCACCTCATTTCTTAATATTTCCCCTATTATTGATCCCGAATTTTCCTCATTTATCATT
>NW_008237306.1:0-851 GCF_000691975.1 Corvus brachyrhynchos
CGATGCTTTTACACCACCTTTGTTTGGGGCTCATTCCTTGCGAAGGAGCCAGCTTTCCCTGTTTGCTGCAGCTGACCCCTGCCGGCAGTACCAGAAGCCAAGGGCATCTGCAGCTGGACGCTGTGCTGCCTCGGGCAGCCCCAACAGTGTCAACTGACCATAACATTGCAGTCTCTCACAAGTCCTGTGAGGAGCGGCTGAGGGAGCTGGGGTTGTTTAGCCTAAAGAAGAGGAGGTTGTTACAGTTCATAAAGCACAATCTATGGGCTGTCCACTCTAGCTATTTTTACATAATATTTAAGCTACAGCCTTGTCTGTTCTAACTATTATTAATGTTCAGATCTTTAGCTCCAGGTTTCAGTATGATCCATCTTTGAATTGCACAACATAGTCATAGAGTTCAAGCAAAGTCCAACTAGAGGCCTAACAATACTAGCTACTTATGCCAAACAAGCACTTAGCTACTTTAAAATAATACAAAATTTTTAGTAGCCCTTGAGTCTGCCATGAATTGGGTTCTAGATTTTCAGTCTTCCATTGTTGCTCCTTCCAGCTTTTTTGAGGCACAGTCGCTGATATTCACGACATTGTCCAAAATGGCTTCTGAATTCCTGAAAAAGACATCAGCACCTGGACGTCTTTTGTCCAGGGTAAAAATGAAGACTCAAAGTGTAAGTACCCACTGGGGCTGTGTTAAGGCTGGAAACCGCCCCCCGTGCTCGTGTCCCTCCTCTCCCTGCCCCTCGTGTTGTGCAGCAGCGCCGTGAAGCTGCAGGCCCCCTCCCCACCTCTTTATGCCGTGCTCCTGTTGGTGGGGGGGAGGGAACACCGTGTGTTGCTTCAGGGACAGT
>NW_008237307.1:0-257 GCF_000691975.1 Corvus brachyrhynchos
GAAAAGGCAAAAAATCTTCATGGCATCACAGTGTATCTGACAATGTTCTAACAAAGCAGTTAAAGCAGTGTTCATGGTTCAAACAGGAGGGGGAGATGTTGGAACCCAAAGTGCAGGGAGTGTTTCTCTGCCTGTCCTGAAGGACCCATCCCCCCAGGAAAACAGTGTTTTTAACCTTCGTCCATGGAGAAAGCTGACAATGCTTTGGGATGAATTAGAATCTACAAGGGTGTGAGTTAGGTGGTAGTATAATATAT
>NW_008237307.1:419-1168 GCF_000691975.1 Corvus brachyrhynchos
CATATCAGGGTTAATTCTCCAATTAAAGCTTCAGTTCAATGATGTAAGTTCCCCTCTGCTTGTCCTCCTTAGAAGCTCTTTGGATTATACTATTTGGACCTAGGACGGTTTGGGTGACCTTGGAATGCAGGCCCGGAGAGGCTTTTGTTATGTCTACCCAGCCTGAGAGAGCAGAAACCAACAGGCCACAAGAAACTTCAGAGTTACATTCTGAGCAGTACAGGATTTGAAAAACACAAAGGTCAAGATCTAAGGCATCATATATAGTTTGTTACAGGGTGAAAAATTTAGTGGTTTTAGGTTTATTAGTATGGTAAGCTGTCTTGGGGTGACTGTATGATGTGTATCCCATATCGCTGCCTATGCCCAGAAATTAATTCTTGTGCCTTTCTATGCCTTTAAAGTGAGCCTGAGAGGAGGAAGGAAAAACTGAGCAAAACTTTTTCAAAGCAGTTTGCGGCTTGTTCAAGGTCACACAGAGACAGCGACTTTTTTTCCAGCTGCAGCAGGGGAGTGAGGAAGCACCCGGCTTGCAGGTTTTTTTCCAGTCAACTTTTGACCAGTTTTTCAGTTTCTTATTCTCTGGAGAGAGACTGAGAGTTGAACTTTTTTTCCTTCCCTGGAATTTCGGATTTTCTCCCTTTTCTGCTGGACTGCTTCAATATCAGAACACATCGGGAGGACTTTCCACTGAGCACAGAAAGCCTGGCTCTGGCCCAAGCCCCAGCTTCAAGGAGACCAAAGGGAGG
>NW_008237308.1:0-534 GCF_000691975.1 Corvus brachyrhynchos
AACAGGGGTCTGCCCTGGAGCCTCTGGCAGAGGGTGCCTGGTGAGACTCGGGGCCGACCACTGGGATTCTGGAGCTGAAGCTACAGAGGATCTGAAGCCAACTACACCCCAACAGAGAAGGAAATCTTGGCCGCCTATGAAGGAGTCCAAGCTGCCTCTGAGGTAATCGGCACTGAAGCACAACTCCTCCTGGCACCCCGACTACCAGTGCTGGGGTGGATGTTCAAAGCAAAGGTTCCCTCTACCCACCATGCACCAATGCCACATGGAGCAAATGGATTGCTTTCATCACACAGCGCACCCGTATTGGAAAACTGAATCGCCCTGGGATTTTGGAAATAATCACAAATTGGCCTGAAGGTGAAAACTTTGGTCTCAGTGATGAAGAAGAACAAGAACAAGTGACATGTACTGAAGAAGCTCCACCGTACAGCCAGCTGCCATCAGAAGACACACGCTACGCTCTTTTCACTGACGGCTCTTGTCGAATCATAGGGATGGAACAAAAGTGGAAAGCAGCCATATGGAGTCCCA
>NW_008237309.1:0-396 GCF_000691975.1 Corvus brachyrhynchos
AATAACTCGGAGGGAAGGGGGTTACATCTGCCACTCCAAGGGTGGCTTCTGCCTTCCTTAGCAGACACCTGTCTTTCAAAACCAAGACACATGGTTTAACCCCAGTAGAGGAAGCTAAGTACCACCAGGGCTCTCACTCACTCCCCTCACCCTGGTGGGATGGGGGAGAGAATTGGAAGAGTAAAAGTGAGAAAACTCATGGGTTGAGATAAAGGCAGTTTAATAGGGAAAGCAAAAGCCATGTACATAAGAAAAGCTCTCTGATAGGGCAGTATGAGAAGTAGCAAAGGCCTTGTCTTTGTGTAAGCCCTGCTCAGCTGATATGTGGAAAAGACTCTACTACTGGAATAAGTCGTAAAGTAGGTATGTGTAGTGGTTTGGTTCGAAATATCCATT
>NW_008237310.1:0-293 GCF_000691975.1 Corvus brachyrhynchos
TTGGAAAGGCCCAGAGACCTGGTGTGATTCTGGATCCTTCACCAGCACTGGTGGTTTCTCCATGAGCTTAGCTTGGGTTGAATTTGAGATGACGCAGAGTATTGGGAGTCAGGCTCTGGTGAGGTACCATTTAGGAAGTTAATGACATCGAGAGCCTTACAGAGTCTTTCAACAGGAGACAAGATTTCTGTTTCTCTCCGTTGCTGGTTGAGGACTCTTTTGAGGGTTTGGTGGGTCCTTTCTACGATGGATTGTCCTGTGGGATTGCTAGGTATGCCTGTCTTGTGTTTTAT
>NW_008237310.1:959-1175 GCF_000691975.1 Corvus brachyrhynchos
GAATCTGTGACCAAATTAAAAGGTTCATCTTTAAACGTCTCAAAGGCTCTGACAACACCTGCTAACTCGGCAATCTGTGGAGATCCCTCTACTATTTGGATATCAGACTCCCATTTTTGAGTATTGGGTTGCCTCCAAGTCATGACAGACCGATAGGATGAACCAGACCCATCGGTAATGATGGTCAGAACTTTGAGAGGTTTTCTACTTTGGATT
>NW_008237311.1:0-203 GCF_000691975.1 Corvus brachyrhynchos
TGGTGGAACAAGATGATGTAGAAATAGTGGTAAGTAACATTGTCAACCCAGCTTCCTTTCTCCATGGAAATCAAGGGGAACCGGTGTGCCATGGTTGCCTGGAGACTATCGAAGCCACCTACTCCAGCCGCCCGGACCTAAAGGATACTCCTTTAGACGATGCAGAAACGTGGTTTACCAATGGGAGCAGTTATGTCATCAGT
>NW_008237312.1:0-410 GCF_000691975.1 Corvus brachyrhynchos
TACAATTCGGCAGGAACCATCAGTGAAGAGGGCATATAGTCTTTCAGTCTCCAGTAGCTCATTATATGGTGGGGCTTCCTCAGCATGTGTCACTTGCTCCTCCTCTTCTTCAGAAGATAATCCAAAAGTCTCACCTTCTGGCCAGTTTTTTATAATTTCCAGAATCCTAGGGCAATTCAGGTTTCCAATATGGGCATGCTACGTGATGAGGGAGATCCATTTGCTCCATGTGGTGTCGGTGGCGTGATGCGTGGAAGGAACCTTTTCCTTTGAACATCCACCCCAGCACTGGTAGTCAGGGTGCCAGAAGCAGCTATGCTTCAGTGCCAATTACTTCTGAGGCAGCTTGGACTCCTTCATAGGCAGCCAAGATTTCCTTCTCTGTGGGAGTGTAGTTGGCTTCGGAACCT
>NW_008237312.1:605-981 GCF_000691975.1 Corvus brachyrhynchos
GGCCCCAGTGGAAATCATTCTTCTTGCGGGTAACCAGGTAAAGAGGACTCACGATCTGGCTGTACTCGGGAATGTGCATTCTCCAAAAGCCTATGGCACCTAGGAAAGCTTGTGTTTCCTTCTTGTTGGTCGGTGGAGGCATTGCAGTGATCTTATTGATGACCTCAGTGGGAATCTGACGCCATCCATCTTGCCACTTTACTCCTAGGAACTGGATCTCTCGGGCAGGTCCCTTGACTTTGTTCTTCTTGATGGCAAAGCTGTCTTCCAGGAGAATCTGGATGATCTTCTCTCCTTTCTCAAATACTTCTATTGCCATATACCCCTGATTCATTAAATCTCTATATCCATGGACAAAAGACCCTCTAACTAATTA
>NW_008237313.1:0-837 GCF_000691975.1 Corvus brachyrhynchos
ATGATATCAAAGACCCCTTTGAAGAAGCAAGATCAATTTGTGAAAAAAGAGAGCAAATAATAAAGGCTAGAAAACAAGGGATACTGCTCAAGCCAAATGATCTGTAAAAAAAAGGAATAGTGAGGTATTGTTATGAATATTTTGTGATGCTGGCTTTTCGCATGTTACATAATGTTAAGAAAACTTTACCTAGGTTCTGTAATGTAATGCATGATATAGAATGTCTATTGTTTATGTAGTCAATTTAGAAAAAGGCAGAGAAAGTCTTCACATTCCTGGAGTATCTTATCAGAGAAGAAGAAAACCAGAAACCAGAGACAAGAATTTATGGAGGGAGCAGAGACATAGTGGAGCCAAGGAGAGAGATAAGGCTTGTGAAAAACGAGGTTCACTCTCCTGTGAGAATTTAAAGGGCTTAATATAAAGACAATAAGAGACACATAAAATAAAGCAAAGGGATAATGGCCGGGTGCCTTGGCGCTCTGCCAAGAGCACACCTGATGCTCGAGGTGAGTCCTTTTTATACCATTTTTACTGTCTGTTCTCTATGCATATTCAAACTTTTCCAGGAAATGTTCTGCATGGCCACTCCTTGGTTCTGCCTTTTTAGAGCATGCGTATTCTTCTGCCTTGCGGTTTTATTTCTTTTGATTCTTGGGGTTGGGCCCGCTAGGTGAGAGTTGATAGTAAGGTGGATCTCTTAATTCTCCAGACAGTCAGGGCTGATTGCAGGTTTGGCCTCTTTGCCCCCCGGGGCGACGGCTCTGGGCTCTCCTGGCCCCCCGTTCTCCGGGCAGGGTAGCGTTTGGGCCCTTTTGTTCTCTGGACAAAGTGTTG
>NW_008237314.1:0-2055 GCF_000691975.1 Corvus brachyrhynchos
GCAAAAAGCCAACATCACAACACATTCATAACAGAGTGAAGTGTTTAAAGTGTTTGAGTGAGCTGCGGGAGGTTTTTTGTGTGCTGTGTGAGGTGTGTGAGGTTTTTTTTAGATTTGAATAAAAAGGAGGGGTTTTTTTTAGTGGTGGAGTGTGTGTGAGCATGTTAACCAGTTGTTTTGTGGAATAGACCTTTCTGTTGCTAACAAACTGTGGGGGTTTTTTTAGCGGCTACTTTTAAAACTAATAACCTGGTTTTCCCCTACCTTTAGAAATAACAGGCTGTTTCTTTTCTAGCGGCTACTTTTAAAACTAATAACCTGTTTTTTTCCTACCTTTAAAATAACTGGGGTTTTTTTTCTAGCGGGATAAGTCTCTTTTTTTTCCTTTTTCCTTTACTAATAAGTTTTTTGTAAGCAGTAACTTTATATGCCTAGGAATAGGGGACGTGGAAGGCAAAATCCCATTGTAAGGGAGTTTCCCTGCCCAAGGGATAGCTGTGATTGTAGCCCGCGGGTAGTGTTTCATTGTGTAATCTGTTTAGAACTGTGGGTCAGGCAAGTATTTAAGTGGAAGACACCTAGGAGAGGAGTTTGTGATCTTTGTTATTCGAAAGAGACAAAAGCAACCAGAGCAGCTATATGGATTTTATTAATAACTGGCCAAGAAGAAGAAGGGAGCAATAAGTTATTTGATTTATTAGAGAATGGGATTTCAGGAATTTTAGTAAAACCAATAGAGATTCTTAAAACTGAGTGTGCCCAGTATACTTTTGTACCAGAAGATTTTCCTGAAGTTAAACTTCGGAACTAGGATAAAGTTAAAAATCGTTGGGAAAAAATGAATTTTAAAAATGGGGGCAAATGAAAGTAAAGAGGTTCCTAAAAGTAGCCCCTTAGGATGTGTTTTAACACACTGGAGAAAGATGGTGGATCATAGTGGTACTGAGACCAAGAGAGAGCTTATTAAGTTGTGCACACAATGGTGGCCGCTTTATAAACTGGAAGGGGGTGTGAAATGGCCACCTGCTGGTACGCTGGCTTATGAAACATTACTGCAACTAATGCTTTTTCTTAGATGTGAGCAGAAATGGATGGAGATTGTTTATGCTGAATTATTTTTCACCCTTCAAAATCACCCCGAGTGGCAAAAAGAGTGTGGGATTAGACCACCCTCTGATCCCTTAGTATTGGCTTTTGAAAAGGATAACAAAGCTAGTAATGGAAAACCTAAGCGATGTTGCAGTGCATGTTCAATAAACCAGAGATGTACGCATCCTGACAATGTATATCAGGTAGAAGCCCAAGAACAAGAGCTGGCAGATCTTCTTAAGTCACCCCTTAGAAAGGGAGATGGGGGAAGGGTAACAGATGATACAGAATCAGAGTTACCATCACCCCCAGCCTCGAACCCCGCTTCACTTCCTATTTCATCCCCCTCTAGGGAAGCAATAACAACTAACCTGTACCCACTGTTACCCAGCAGTGACAGCGAGGAGGACGAACCACCCTCTCCACAGGGTCCTATAGCATCAAGAACCCGGAAGCAAACTAGAAGAAATCTTTAAGGGTAGTAGCAAATCATGAAGGCATTCCTATATTAGTTGAAATCCCCTTTTCTACAATAGATTTAGAGGCCTGGGAAAATGTGGCCAGAAATTACCGGAGTGACCCGATAGGGGTTGCTAAGAAATTTAAATTTATGGTAAACCAACACAATCCTGATTGGGCTGATATTCAGTTACTGCTTGTTGGGGTTTGGAGAGTTCCCCTTCTGATTTTTTCCCTCTTGAGGAATTTTCCCCATATATGTTGCTGGGGCGACAAATTGCTGGATACTTGCGGAGGACAAAGGACCTAGCCACTGAGGGTGTGGTCCAACAGGCTACTCTCTTTCACCTGGGTGTGTGGGCGGTTGGTGTTCGGTGTTCAGACAGAAGGAGAGGTTGCTGCCATCTCGTCAGCACTGAAGGCTTTCGGCTGCCTTCTTTCTACCGGAGAAACCCCGGGATTCCCAAACCTGTCTTTCCCTGTGCCCGCCGCCGCGTTTGAGCCTTC
>NW_008237314.1:4450-5548 GCF_000691975.1 Corvus brachyrhynchos
GAAACTCCTGCAATTAAAGGAGGCTTTGATTTACAACCCTGGAAGAGACTAGGTCTGGCTTAATTGACAGAGATTTGTGGACTTTAAGCAAAAGGATTACCAACTTGTGTTCCTATCATTATAAGTAAAATTGTACACTGGGTGTTTTGGTGAAGGGTTTTAAAATATAATAGTGGGGTTTTATATAGTTTAAGTTAAGAATGTAGATGGTATAAGAGAGACATCTGTGTGTATGTGACATGAAGTTTTTGGTCAAGACATAGCTGCATTGCAGTGAGAAGTGCCACAGGTGATAGGTCATTAATCTAAAACAAAGTGTCGTTTTAAGTATCTATTGGATTAGAAAGTTATAAATTACGATGTAACCCTAAATCTTGTGACTAGTCGCCATTACTCAGAGGTGTTGTAAAATCTCACGCCTCGACTGATGCGTTTGTTATTTTAAACAATAAATTCGTGTAATTGCATAGTCCCATCCCTTAAAGTTATTTTCCTCCGACACTTCCTTCGACATTTGAAGCGCGGAAACGGACAATATAATAGTAAAGAACTGTTATTCCTATTCCTCATACTTTTGCCTGAAAGCCCCTTAATTTCGAAATTATAATAATTCGGAGGGAAGGGGGGTTGCATTTTCTTTTTAATTTCAAGGGAGACTCCTGCCTTCCTTGGCACACACCTGTCTTTCAAACCAAGACACTGCTTGATGCTTTAACAGAATCAGAAAAGCAATTAGTTTTAAAGACAGCTGTGGATATGGCTGACGATGATTGCAGGACAACACAAGAGGATGTTAAAGAGGTACTTCTTCTTCAGGATCCAAAGTGGGACCCTAATGAGCCAGATGAAGTGGCACAGTTAAAAAGATATTGAGAGTTCATAATAAAAGGGCTGGAAAGGGCAATCCCTAAGGCCATAAACTGGTCAGCCCTGTATGCTATTGAGCAGGGTCCCTCTCAAATGCCTTCTGAATTTCTAGACAACTTGCGAGATGCGATGTGTCGCTATACCACCTTGGATCCTGGACATGAAGAAGGGGTGCAACAATTAGTAAACTTATTTTTAGGATGTCGCGGGTTCGGTTTGTAACCGGGCAGA
>NW_008237315.1:0-748 GCF_000691975.1 Corvus brachyrhynchos
CCCCAAATATCTAAAAAATGCCCCAAAATGCCCCAAAATGTCCCCAAAATGACCCCAAATGTCCCCAAAATGACCCAAAATGCCCAAAAAAAGTCCCAAAATGACCCCAAATGTCCCCAACATGTCCCCAAATATCCAAAAATTGCCCCAAAATGCCCCAAAATGCCCCCAAAAATGTCCAAAATATCCCCAAATGTCCCCAAATATCTGAAAAATGCCCCAAAATGCTCCAAAATGACCCCAAATGTCCCCAAAATGTCCCCAGATGTTCCCAAAATGACCCCAAAATAACCCAAAAAGTCCCAAAATGACCCCAAATGTCCCCAAATGTCCCCGAAATGTCCTCAAAATGACCCCAAATGTCCCCAAATATCTAAAAAATGCCCCAAAACGCCCCAAACTGTCCCTAAAATGCCCCAAAATGGCCCCAAATCCTGGCAGATTCCAAGGGTTTTCAGGGGAAAAATTGGGAAAAAATTTCCAAAAAAATCCATTAAAAAATCTCAAAAAATTCGGAAAAAAATTGGCCCAAAAAATCCTAAAATTTGCCCTAAAAGTGACCCCAAGAGCCTCAAAATCGACCCCAAGAACCCCAAAATTGGCACTAAAACGCCCCAAAATCGGCCCCAAATCCTGGTGAGATTCCAAGGGTCTTTGGGAAAAAAATTGGGAAAAGATTCCCGAAAAATCTGGGAAAAAAATCCCAAAAATTCCGAAAAATTGGCCCCAAAATCCTAAAATTTGACCT
>NW_008237316.1:0-202 GCF_000691975.1 Corvus brachyrhynchos
GCGCAGAGGAGTGGGGAGAGAGGAGCGGAGCGGAGTGGGGTGAGTGGTGTGCAGTGGACAGAGTGCACTGTCTCTGGGTGACATTAACCCTTTTAGAGAGCCGAGTGGAGCAGACAGAGCCGAGCAGAGCGGGGAAAGCTGACCGGAGCAGAGAGAGAGGAGAGGAGCGGAGTGAGCAGAGCAGAGGGGCGAGAGCCAAGCC
>NW_008237317.1:0-524 GCF_000691975.1 Corvus brachyrhynchos
CTTTCCACCAAGAGGGTGGGGAGGGAACCTCCCACGGGGGGGTGGCGTTCCTCCCTCTCCCAGGCGTCGGAGTCTCCATGACAACGCCGCACGCCGAGGGGCTGGGTCAGAAGATGATGTCATTGAAGCGCGCCGCACGGGACACTGCTCGGCCCCTGCGGCAGAGTAGGTCTCTGTCAGTGATACCAGGTACCAGAACTGGCCGGGGCAGACCTGACACAGCCGACTCCACGCAATCAGACAGCTCTCACTCAGGCAGTTCCTCTGAAGAGGAGATAGATGCTTTAAGCAGGCGAAAGAGGGGAAAAATAGCAAGAAAAGCAATAAGGGAGTGGAGTCCAATTGCTAAACGGACCAGAGTGAAAAGGTAGCCAGCTTTGCAAGCCCCTCTGAGACAGGCTGTGGACAATCAAGGACCAATCTATGTGAAGGTTCCGTACTCCTTCATAGAGTTAGAACAATGGAAGAGTACAGTGGGAGAATATAAAGACAATCCAGACAAAGTGGCTACTTTGGTACAAAGA
>NW_008237318.1:0-356 GCF_000691975.1 Corvus brachyrhynchos
GGCCAGGGGCACCCAGGACACCCAGGGACACCCTGGGGACACCTGGGGACAGCGGTCAGGGGCACCCGGGGGCACCCGGGGACACCTCCAGGAACACCCAGGGACAGCCCCAGGGACACCCTGAGGACCTTGGGGACAGCTGGGGACACCTGGGGACACCTGGGGGACTTCAAATCCAGGGGGTCACTTGGGAGTGACCAGAGGCCACCAACCTTGTGCCACCCCCAGCCCCCCCCAGTGCCACCCAGGGGGTGTCCAGGACCCCTCAGTGTCACCCCAGGACCCCTCAGTGTCACCCCAGGGGGGATTTGGGACCCCCCAGTGCCACCCCAGGACCCCCCAGTGTCACCCAGGGG
>NW_008237319.1:0-742 GCF_000691975.1 Corvus brachyrhynchos
GATCGGGGTTTCTACCGGGATTCGGAGCAGGATCTCTACCGGGATCTTCACCGGGATTTGGTCCCCGGAAGGCACCGGGAGCTGAGGCCGGGGCGGCACCGGGATTTGCACGGGGATTGGAACCAGGATCTGAACCGGGATGTGAACCGGGATCCGCACCGGGATATGAACCAGGATCTGCACCGGGATCTGGACCGGGATTCGGACCGGGATCTGCACCAGGATCTGGACCGGGATTCGGACCGGGATTCCCAGGAGGATTTACCCCCGGGAAGGCACGGGGGCTTGCACGGGAGTTGGAACCAGGATTCGGACCGGGATTTGGACCGGGATCCCCACCAGGGTTTCCACGAGGATTCCCAGCCCGGCTGGCAGCGCGGTTTGCACCGGGATTTGCCCGAGGATTCCCGGGACGATTCCCGGGAGGATCTGAGACCTGGCACACACCGGGATCCGCCCCGGGATTGGCCCCGGGACTCGAGTCCAGGCGGGCACCGGGATTTGCCCGAGGACTCCCGGGAGGATCTGCCCTCGGGGAGGCACCGGGATTTGGGGCCAGATCGGGCTTTGCACGAGGATTTGCACGGGGATCAGCACCAGGACGGGGATCCCGGCTCGAGACCGCCGCGGCACCGGGATCAGCACCGGGATCGGCACCGGGATCTGCACCGGGACCCGCACGAGGACGGAGATCGGGGCTTGGGACCGCCCCGGCACCGGGGGTGGCACCGGGATTGCCACC
>NW_008237319.1:3671-4686 GCF_000691975.1 Corvus brachyrhynchos
CCTCCCCCCTCCCCCCCCCCAAAATCTCGGGGTTAAAAATCCTCTGCCGCAGCCCGAAACCCAAATTGTGCCCCAAAATCGCACCCTGAACCCCGAGTTTCCCTTCTGAAGCCCCAAAATCCTCCCCATGCTCCCAAATCTCCCCTGGAGTCCCCCAAAAATCTCCTTAACCCCCCCCACATCTTCCTTTGAACCCCCAAACTACACCCAGAACCCCAAATTTCAGCCCCAAAAACGAGGGAGGGACACCCAGAACCCCAAATTTCAGCCCCAAAAACGAAGGGGGGGACCCCAAATCCCAAATTTCACTCCGAAAATGAGGGGAGCACCCCCAGAACCCCAAAGATTAACCCCAAAATTGAGGGGGGGACCCCAAATCTCAAATTTCAACCCCAAAACTGGGGGGAAAGGGGACCCCAAATCCTACCTGGTGCCCCCCCGGGGGGTGTCGATGGTGACGCTGAGGGCGCCGTGGGTGGAGGCGGCCAGGGAGAGCTCCGAGAACTGAGCCTGGGGGACCCCAAAATCCAGGGGGGAGGGGGGGAGACACCCCAAAACCTCCTTGGGCCCCCCAAAAACCTCCCTGGGATCCCTCAATCCCGCCCCAAACCTGTCTGGAGCCCCAAATCGGGTTGAGAAAAGAGATTTCAATTCAAAATTTGGGGGGGTCCCAAAATCTCACATGGGGGGACCCTAAAATTTATGAGGCCCCCCCCCAAAATTCTGTCTTTTCCCTCTCAAAATTGGATCGAGGAATGGGGGGGGGGTTTGGGGGCACCTGAAACTCAGAGAGGGAACCGAGGCCCCAAAACCTCCAGGGGACCCCAAAAATCTTGGAAGCGAGACAAGGAACGACTTCAGGGCACCCCAAAATTCCCCTCTCCCCCCCCAGTATCGCTCAGGGGACCCACAAATCCTCCCTGACCTTGAAACCCCAAACTGGGGGAGGAACGGGAGGTTCAGAGCACCCCAAAATTGAGGAGGAGCCCCCAAAATCCAGGGGATTCCCAGGACC
>NW_008237319.1:5668-6044 GCF_000691975.1 Corvus brachyrhynchos
GTTCCCCACCAGTCCAAACTGGGCAGGACCAGTCTCCATCCCCATTCCCCACCAGTCCAAACTGGGAGGACCAGTCCCCATCCCAGTTCCCCACCAGTCCAAACTGGGCAGGACCAGTCCCCATCCCAGTTCCCCACCAGTTCAAACTGGGCAGGACCAGTCCCCATCCCAGTTCCCCACCAGTCCAAACTGGTTAGGAGCAGTTTTAGGGGGGTTTAGATTGAAGGTTTCTGCTGCTGACAGGGGATTCTTAGGGCAGGGATTTGGGTTCAGGGCTGGGATTTGGGTTCAGGGCTGGGATTTGGGTTCAGGGCTGGGACTTGGGTTCAGGGCTGGGTTTAGGCTGGGTTTAGGCTGGGTTTAGGCTGGGTTTAGG
>NW_008237319.1:8457-8916 GCF_000691975.1 Corvus brachyrhynchos
GCGTGGGTATCGCTTCTCGGCCTTTTGGCTAAGATCAAGTGTAGTATCTGTTCTTATCAGTTTAATATCTGATACGTCCTCGATGAGAGGACTTCATATTAAACGGATTTTTGGGCTCGGGAGTTGGACCCGGAGCTTGCTCCCTCCGCTCCGCGCATCGTGCCGGTATTGCAGTGCCTCCGGGAACGGTGCACCCTTCAGACACGGTTCTGTGCCGAAATGCCGCCGTTTCCTCCGCAGGCCCCGTGAAGCGGCGCTCGGGGGTCCCGCCCGTCCTTCTGCTGAGCGCTCCCCTCACGCGGTTCCCGCCCGCCGCCTTCTTGTTTCGGGGCCTCAGGGGGATCAGCGGAGAATCCCCGGAGAGAAGTGACAGAAAAACGCTAAAAATACGTCAAATAAATAAAATACATTTAAAACATAAAGTGTGCTTCGTTTTAAATTGGGAGCGGGAGCAGGAGA
>NW_008237319.1:10274-13422 GCF_000691975.1 Corvus brachyrhynchos
CTCCCCCCCCCCCCCCCCCCCCAAAGCCCCCGGCCCCGCCCGCCCCGCACGCACCTCACGGTTCCCCCCGCGCCGCCCCCCGGGCCTTCCCGAGCCCCCCGGGGCTCTTCTCTCCGCTCCTTCCCGCGCTCTCCTCCCGCGCTCCGCGCGCACCGAGCCCGAAACCCCGAAAATCGCCCCCAAATTGACGCTCCCGTGATGCCTTTCGCTCGTCCGTGCCTGATTTGCATGGGCGCGGCTCGGTGATCTGCATAACCCCACCCATTCCCGCCTCTCTCCAGCACTTCCCGACCGCCTCCTTTTCTCTTTCTCCAGCTCATCCTCCACTTTTCCCTCTCGTCCTGCACGCGCCGATTCGCAGAAATCCCAATTTTCCCCCAAAATAACGCTCCCGTGATGCAAATCGCGCATCTTTGCCTCGAATTTGCATAAGCCCGCCCCTCACGGCGTAGCGCGGAAAGTTTGTGAGGGACTCGGAGCTCCGGGAGAGTCGGGAAAAGGTTTTGGAGCTTTAGGAATCTTTTCATGGATTCTCCAGGTGAAAAGGAAGGGTCGGCACGGCCAGAGGGGCCGGACAGGTCAGCAAAGGGTCATAGCGAAGGTGCTGGACTCGGGGTTTGGCTATTTGGAACATTGGACTGGCTTTGCTAAGCTTGGTCTAGTGAGGGCTGGTGGGATGTGTTTGACAAAAATGGATAAAAATAACTTTGGTCGGGGACTTTCCAGGCTGGGGAAGAGGCTTTAAACCACATTTGGCACCCAACGCCTGTCAGGGATGCCCGGGACGTCCCAAAGCCGTTCCGGGTCTCCAGGGAGTCAGGTCTGGCTCAGATATCTCCACACAAAGACACGGAATTCGGGAATAAACCAAAGGAAACGCCTGGGTTTTGTCTCATTGGCACTGTGGTGGGATGGATCCTGTGACTGCAGCATTGGAATGGGAGGTTTTAGGCTTTTCAGGAAAAGCAGGTAGGGAAATAAGGAGAATTTGTTGATTTATGGAGATTTGGGCTGGTTCTCCTTCCACAAAAGGCATCACTCCAGCTGGAGGAAGCCCAGAAAAATATGTTTGCCATTGGAATTCCCATCACCACAATACTGAACGAGTGGAAAAGTGGGAACAGAACCAGCCACCAGCTATAATATTAGAATATTGACTTATAAACAAAAAAAAAATTAATCGTATGACTATGAGCAGCTTCTAAGCTGCCCTGAAAGGCCTCAATTTTGTGCTTTGGAGCTGATTCCAGGGACACTGAGCTCGAGAAACCTCCTGAAACAGGATGGCCAGTGGGGCAAATATTCCCTGTGAGGGGCAAAGGAGGGGAAAAATGGAGCCCATGAGGGGGAAATATGGAGTGCATGAGGGTGATCAGGGAGGAAATGGCACTCGTGGAGTTTGAGGGCAGCTGAGGGGGAAATGGAGCCCATGAGGGGGAAATATGGAGTGCATGAGGGTGATCAGGGAGGAAATGGCACTCGTGGAGTTTGAGGGCAGCTGAGGGGGAAATAGAGCCCATGAGGGGACAAACGGAACCCATGAGGGGGATGAGGGCGGAAATGTCACCTGTGAGGGGTTTGAGGGCAGCTGAGGGGGAAATAGAGCCCATGAGGGGACAAACGGAACCCATGAGGGGGATGAGGGCGGAAATGTCACCTGTGAGGGGTTTGAGGGCAGCTGAGGGGGAAATAGAGCCCATGAGGGGACAAACGGAACCCATGAGGGGGATGAGGGCGGAAATGTCACCTGTGAGGGGTTTGAGGGCAGCTGAGGGGGAAATAGAGCCCATGAGGGGACAAACGGAACCCATGAGGGGGATGAGGGCGGAAATGTCACCTGTGAGGGGTTTGAGGGCAGCTGAGGGGGAAATAGAGCCCATGAGGGGACAAACGGAACCCATGAGGGGGATGAGGGCGGAAATGTCACCTGTGAGGGGTTTGAGGGCAGCTGAGGGGGAAATAGAGCCCATGAGGGGACAAACGGAACCCATGAGGGGGATGAGGGCGGAAATGTCACCTGTGAGGGGTTTGAGGGCAGCTGAGGGGGAAATAGAGCCCATGAGGGGACAAACGGAACCCATGAGGGGGATGAGGGCGGAAATGTCACCTGTGAGGGGTTTGAGGGCAGCTGAGGGGGAAATAGAGCCCATGAGGGGACAAACGGAACCCATGAGGGGGATGAGGGCGGAAATGTCACCTGTGAGGGGTTTGAGGGCAGCTGAGGGGGAAATAGAGCCCATGAGGGGACAAACGGAACCCATGAGGGGGATGAGGGCGGAAATGTCACCTGTGAGGGGTTTGAGGGCAGCTGAGGGGGAAATAGAGCCCATGAGGGGACAAACGGAACCCATGAGGGGGATGAGGGCGGAAATGTCACCTGTGAGGGGTTTGAGGGCAGCTGAGGGGGAAATAGAGCCCATGAGGGGACAAACGGAACCCATGAGGGGGATGAGGGCGGAAATGTCACCTGTGAGGGGTTTGAGGGCAGCTGAGGGGGAAATAGAGCCCATGAGGGGACAAACGGAACCCATGAGGGGGATGAGGGCGGAAATGTCACCTGTGAGGGGTTTGAGGGCAGCTGAGGGGGAAATAGAGCCCATGAGGGGACAAACGGAACCCATGAGGGGGATGAGGGCGGAAATGTCACCTGTGAGGGGTTTGAGGGCAGCTGAGGGGGAAATAGAGCCCATGAGGGGACAAACGGAACCCATGAGGGGGATGAGGGCGGAAATGTCACCTGTGAGGGGTTTGAGGGCAGCTGAGGGGGAAATAGAGCCCATGAGGGGACAAACGGAACCCATGAGGGGGATGAGGGCGGAAATGTCACCTGTGAGGGGTTTGAGGGCAGCTGAGGGGGAAATAGAGCCCATGAGGGGACAAACGGAACCCATGAGGGGGATGAGGGCGGAAATGTCACCTGTGAGGGGTTTGAGGGCAGCTGAGGGGGAAATAGAGCCCATGAGGGGACAAACGGAACCCATGAGGGGGATGAGGGCGGAAATGTCACCTGTGAGGGGTTTGAGGGCAGCTGAGGGGGAAATGGAGCCCGTGAAGGGTGGAAAGGCAAAACAGAGCCCATGAGGGGACAAACGGAACCCATGAGGGGGATGAGGGCGGAAATGTCACCTGTGAGGGGTTTGAGGGCAGC
>NW_008237320.1:0-736 GCF_000691975.1 Corvus brachyrhynchos
TCGAGAACAAACATTTTTAGCTCCCCTGCAGTTGCCAAAAGACTAAGTGGCCAAAAAGATAAAAGAATGCAAAAGGGTGCACACAGGATGATAAACATGGCTGGAGGCAGTGCAGGAACAGATCAGGAGGCCTGCAGTGGTTCTGGGGCAGTTCTGTAACAAGAAGCAACAGCGCATGGCCAAAGGAAAAGTTCAAGGCGAGGTCACCTTTAATATGGCAGCACTCAGTGAATAGGAGCACCACAGACCCCTCCTGATGAACCTCCAGGATCATGAAAGGACTCCCAGGAGGAGGTGGATGCATGGAAATGAGTCCTAGGAAAGTGATGTTTATGTATCAGACAATAAACATGTTTGAATGACTGTGTGTGGTTATAATGGATACAGACCTTGCTATAAAGTCTCACCACATACAAAACCAGGGAGAGATCCTCCTGTGCTGGTAAAGAATTCCTGCTTCCTCACGCTTCCCATTGTTTTAGAAAGTTTATTCCAGCCCATTTTGGTATCAAGATGCAGAATGGAAGAGCAGGGCAGAGCAGGGAGGAGCTGGGGAGGGCACTGCGGTCACCGGGAGAGGGTGGCAGGCACAGAGCAGCTGCAGGAGGAGAGGAAGGTGGGGCAGGGAGGAAGGAGAACATTCCACTGACCTGTTCAGTGTGGGGCAGCAGCAGGCACAGGGGCTCTGTCCCCATCAGCGGCGCTTCCTGGCTCCCCTTGCTCCTTTGGGATCCAC
>NW_008237321.1:0-782 GCF_000691975.1 Corvus brachyrhynchos
TCCTCTGTTCGGGTAGCTATTAGAAGGTCATCCCCCTACTTCAATAGCTTCCCTTCTCCTGGTGGAGCTTCCCAGGACTCTATGTCTTTTGCGAGCTTTTCTCCAAACAGGGTGGGACTGTTCTTAAATCCCTGAGAACACACCGTCCATGTGAGCTGGGTTTTGCACCCATTCTTAGGGCTTTCCCATTCGAATGCAAAAAGTTTCTGGCTGACTTCATGGAGAGGGAGGAAAAAGAAGGCATCCTTTAGATCTAAAACAGTAAACCAAGTTATCTCTGGTGTTAAGCATGTTAATAGAGTGTTAGGATTTGCTACCACAGGATAGAGATCTTCAGTTATCTTGTTAACAGCCCGTAAATCCTTTACCACCTGGTACGACCCATCAGGTTTATGGACAGGCAAGATAGGAGTGTTAAAATCAGACTGGCAGTCTTTTAACAGTCCTAACTGTACGAATTTTTCAATTATTGGGCTAATTCCTTCTCTGTCTTCCCTTTTGAGGGGGTATTGTTTAATTCTAACTGGTTGTTTTCCCTCTTTGAGTTTGATCTGTATTGGGGTTGCATTTTTGGCTCTCCCAGGTACATCTGTGGCCCAGACTCCTGGGAACACTTGACTCATTATCTCTTCTCTAATTTCCTCTGCAGAGCCTTTAGTTGTTAATATTAGGCTCAGTATTTCCACATACTGTTGGTCGTTTACCTCCAGAATAATTTCTCCATTCCTAAAAGTAATGGCTGCTTGTATTTGTTCCAATAGATCTCTTCCTAAAAGTGCTTT
>NW_008237322.1:0-232 GCF_000691975.1 Corvus brachyrhynchos
CTTCCTAGTCAGGCTCACCTCAGCTTCCAACAGGTTCAACTGCTGTGATCCCCTGGTCACCCCAGTAATGGATGCACATTCTGCCCCCACATGTCCCAATGGCATTAAAGTGCACTGTGCCCCAGTATCAACCAATGCATCATATTTTTGTGGCTCTGATGTGCCAGGCCATCAGATCCACACCATCCAGAAAACCTGGTTCTCCTGTGCCTCTACCTGGCTAGAGGCAGGG
>NW_008237323.1:0-375 GCF_000691975.1 Corvus brachyrhynchos
AAAGCAATAAATCTTTCACTTCCCTGCTGGGAAAAAGCTCAGAATGTAACTTGAGCAAGGCATCGAATTTATGATAAACATCCACTTGTTCTTTTGAAATATTTTCACCCATCTTATTCCTTCCCGGTCCCTACCTCCAGTCCACTTTGAAGGCAGATCTCCTACCTGCGTGCTATGGGATAAATCGGCCAGTGATCCTCCTACAAGCTTCCTTTCAGCTTTAGCTGCCGCTGGATCACCCTTCCTTTCAGGGTATGACTAAATGAGGCTCACGTTGACCGAGGGCATCCCCTTCCTGACTCCGACCTCATCAGCGTAAATCTGCCGCACGCTGGGCACCAATTGTCGAATTTCCCACGTGTTCACTCGTTGGAG
>NW_008237324.1:0-245 GCF_000691975.1 Corvus brachyrhynchos
CACCCAAATTCCATCTGGGAGAGGCTGGGGGGGCCCCAAAATTTGGGATTTGAGCCCAAACTTGCCTCTGAATCCCAAATCCCCCCCTAAATCCCTTAAAATTCCCCCAAATTTTACAGAATTCCCAAAAATTCCACCCAAATTCCACCTGGGAGGCTTCAAAATTTGGGATTTACCTCCCCCACAATCCCCCAAATCCCCAAATTCCTCCCCAAATCCCCCCCAGATTCCCAAAGTCACCCCCA
>NW_008237324.1:282-1351 GCF_000691975.1 Corvus brachyrhynchos
CCAAAGATTCCCCCCAAATTCCCTCCAAATTTCCAAAAATTCCCCCCAAATTCCCAAAATTCCCTCCAAATTTCCAAAAATTCCCCCCAAATTCCCAAAATTCCCTCCAAATTCCCAAAAATTCCCCTCAACTTCCCCAAATTCCCTCCAAATTCCCCAAAATTCCCCCCAAATTCCCCAAATTCCCTCCAAATTCCCAAATTTTCCCCCCAAGTTCCACCTGGGAAAGACTGGCAGGGCCCAAAATTTGGGATTCACCTCCCCAGGACCCCCCAAATCCCCCCAAATCCCCCAAAATTCCCCAAAATCCCCACCTGGAGACGCCTTTGGGCACCGGGAGCTGCAGGCGAACGTTGACGGCTTGGCTGGGATTTTTTGGGGGGAAAAACGGGAATTTTGGGAATTTTGGGCATTTTGAGGCTCCCAGGCCGCTGAAAATCCCGGGATCTTGCCCAAAATTCCCGGAATTCCCCCAAATTTCACCTTTTGGGGGGGAGGTCACAGCGGAGCTTCAAATAAAGGCGGATCCTGAGGGGGAAAAAAACCCCAAGAATTGGGAAAAATCCCGAATATTTGGGAGGAAAATTCCCCCCAAAAATTCGGGAATCTCCCCAGGGGGTCGGGAAGGAGGAGCCCCCCCCAAACTTTGGGGTATCCCCAAAAATGAGGCCAAAAAATGAGGGAAAATCCCTAAAAATCAGGGAACAAAATCCCCAAAAATTGAGGGAAAAGTAAAAGAAAATTGAGGAAAAATTCCCAAAAAATCAGGAAAAAAAAAATCAGGAAAAGATCAGGAAAATTTTAAAAAATCAGGAAAAAATCCCCAAAAACCCAGGGAAATTTCAGCCAAAATCAGGGAAAATTTCTTTTAAAAAATCAGGAAAAAAGTAAAAAAAAAAAAAGAGGAAAAAAAACCCCAAAAAAGTCCAGAAAAAAAAAAAAATCAAAAAAATCAGGAAAACCAAAAAAAAAAATCAGGAAAAATCCCCCAAAAATCTGGGAAAAAAATCCCCCCCCCCCAAACCAGGGAAAAATTCCCAAAAATCAGGAAAAAATCCCCAAAAAAATC
>NW_008237325.1:0-202 GCF_000691975.1 Corvus brachyrhynchos
TGGATTTCCCCTCCCCAACAAAAGAATCCTCCGGGAGGGGGGAAAAGGGAGGGAGGGAATTCCCAAATGTTGGGGCACAATTCCCAAAGGGTCGGGGGGTTCTGGGATTTTGGGGATGTTTTTCCAGGGATTTTGGGGCTCTTTTTCCATGAATTTCGGGGATCTTTTCCCAGGGATTTTGGGGCTGTTTTCCAGGGATTTT
>NW_008237326.1:0-252 GCF_000691975.1 Corvus brachyrhynchos
AATCCACCCAAATCCCCCCAAAATCCCACCCAGGGACCCCCCAAAACTGCTGGGCCAGGACCCCGTGCTGGGGGGGGACCCCAAAAATCCGTCAGGGCGCCCCAAAAAACCCCAAAATTCCCCAAATCCCCGGGAAAATCCACCCAGGAACGGCCAAAATCCCCCCAAAAAACCCCAAAATTCCCCAAATCCCCGGGAAAATCCACCCAGGAACGGCCAAAATCCCCCCAAAAACCCCCCAGGAATGACCAA
>NW_008237327.1:0-217 GCF_000691975.1 Corvus brachyrhynchos
GGGGATTTTATAGCGAAAAATGGGGATTTTTTTAAGGGAAAAAAGGGATTTTGGGGCGTTTTTGGAAGGGTTTTTTAGGGAGTTTGGAGAGAATTTGGAGGAAAAATGGGAATTTGGGGAAAATCCGGGAGTTTTCAGGGAATTCTGGAGGAGTTGGGGGAATTTAGGGGAAAAAACGGGGATTCTTTAGCGAATTTTTGGGATTTTGGGGGGAAAA
>NW_008237328.1:0-527 GCF_000691975.1 Corvus brachyrhynchos
TGGGGACATTGGGATTATTGGGACATTGGGGGGGACATTGAGGGGATTGCGGTCGTTGGAGATTTTGGGGACATCAGGGACACTGGGGTCAGTGGGGTGTTGGGGACATTGAGGGGATTGGGGTCCTTGGGGATTCTGGGGACTTTGGGGACATTGGGGGTGTCGGAGACCTTGGGGACATTGGGGTCAGTGGGGTGCTGGGGACATTGGGGACATTGAAGGGATTGGGGTCATTGGGGGTGTTGGGGTCATTGGGGACATTGGGGTCAGCTTGGGACCTGTAGGGGCAGGTGGCCCAGGCCACCATCGTGGATGAGGGAGCTGGGTGACAACGGGGACCTCGGGGACATCGGGGGTGTTGGGGACATTGGGGACATTGGGGAGATCAGGGTAATGGGGACATTGGGGAGGACATTGAGGTCATCGGGGACATGGATGGGATTGGGGTCATTGGGGATTCTGGGGACTTTGGGGACATCGGGGGTGTCAGGGGGATTGGGGACATCGGGGACATCGGGGACATTGAG
>NW_008237329.1:0-1155 GCF_000691975.1 Corvus brachyrhynchos
AGGGATTTGATTTATGGCATGGTTCAGTGTCAGCTTGGGACCATAGATCTTCTCTCCTATGAATAACTTCCCAACAGGAGGTTAGAATTATGACAGTGAAAAAAACCAATTTTCTGGGTTATACTTGCGTACCATCCTAACATTTTCATTTTGTTCAGGTAAACTTCAATTTCAGTTCATCATCACCAGGGGTCACTTTCCAAGGGGCCTCTGGAGCCTTCTTTACTCGAGTATGGTGAATCCAGGCACTCTGTTCTCTGATCTTAATTGCGGTGTAAGTGGTGAGAAGCACCTGGAATGGTCCTTCCCACTGTGGTTCCAGAGTCTTTTCTGTAAGAGACTTAACATATACATAATCTCCAGGCTGAATATCATGTACAGGACCGTCCAAACCTCGACTTCGAGTTCCAGCCACATGTTTTCCAATTTCTCTAAGCTGTTTATCTAAGGCAATCATGTAGGTGGTTAGCGTCTCTTCCCCTATTTGGGTAGATATGCCTTTCTGTACCCCATATGGTCTCCCATAGAGTATTTCAAAGGGACTTTTCCTTAATTCTGTGCTTGGTCCGAATTCGTAACAACGCAAGTGGAAGAGATTGGGGCCAGGGTAGGTTAGTCTGGGTTTGGTCCGAATTCGTAACAATGCAAGTGGAAGAGATTGTGGCCCGGGCAAGTTAGCTTCTTGCCCTAGTCTCACAATTTGCTGTTTAATCAAATGATTCATTTTCTCTACTTGGCTACTCGATTGGGGGTGGTATGGACTGTGGAGTTCCCAATCTATGCCTAAATGTCGGCTAATTTGTTGTACCACTCTTGAAATAAAATGTGGTCCCCTATCTGAAGATATTGTGACTGGAACTCCGAAGCGCGGTATTATTTCTTGTAGTAACGCTTTGGTTACTTCTGGAGCCTTAGTGGTTCTAGTAGGAAAGGCTTCTGGCCATCCTGAAAAAGTATCTGTTAGTACTAATAAATATCGGTACCCCCCTTTTCTTGGAAGTTCTGTGAAATCAATTTGCCACTGCTGTCCAGGCCCATGGCCTCTCCCAGTCTGGCCCATTTTTGGTTTGGGGGTGTTTCTGGGGTTAGTCTGGAGGCAATTTGGGTTACCTGCACAATGGATTCATATAAGTTTCTAGTGATAACTTTCCCAAT
>NW_008237330.1:0-336 GCF_000691975.1 Corvus brachyrhynchos
GGAACACACTGGACAAAAGTGGGAGGAACTGGGTGCAACTGGGACCATGCTGGGGGCTAAATTGCATCATAATGGGGAATGACTGGGAGTGACTGGGTTCATACTGGGAGCAACAGAGATCCTACAGGGAGTGAGGGGAAGTGACCAGGATCATACCGGGACTGACTGCGCTCATACTGGGACTGATGAGGAAACTGGAACCACTCGTGGGGGGGAACTGGGCTCATACTGGGAGCAGCCATTTCCCGGCCCCGGGACCCCCGAGCCCCTTTCCCGGCCGTGCCGCCCCTGCAGCCCCCAGACACCCCCCCCCGGGGGCCGCCAACGCCACGGGTG
>NW_008237331.1:0-573 GCF_000691975.1 Corvus brachyrhynchos
TCACTAACAGCATTTTTGTACCTACAGACACCTTCTGCTAAAGGAGCAGGAGCAACTCTATTGCAAGAAGGGCAGGAAAGCAGAATGTCTCGAGCTTGTGAGTCAGTCAATTGGAATTGCTTTCATAAAGAGCATGCATTCTGATGAAAGAAGTCATGAGACAGCTTAGCCTGAGCAAACTCATTAGGCACAACATTTGGCATGACAGTAAGATCAGCACAAGTATTACCTTCCATGATAGGTCCAGGTAAACCTGTATGAGAACAGACATGAAGCACATAAAAGTAATGCTGCCGGTTGTTAATCAAAAGCCACAGTGTACGCAGCTCTGCAAATAAAATTAGGTTATCAACATAGTGCAAGTATGAAGATTCCAAACGAACAACTACATTAGCAGCACAGAATCAGTTACAATGTTGAGCGGTTCCTGTGAAAACAACTGAAAAGCACAGCAGATAGCGGCTAACTAGGATTTGCACTGAAGCATTTTTCACTGTCAGAACCCTTTTATGCCATTAGGCAGAGTCACCCTCATGCCATATGTTGGGGTTTTGGGAGTTCCCCTTCTGTTTT
>NW_008237332.1:0-287 GCF_000691975.1 Corvus brachyrhynchos
TTTGGGGGAAAGGGAGAAAAAAATCCCGGAAAACAACCGCCAGGAAAAGTGGGAATTCTGGGGAATTTTGGGGAAAAAACCCCCTGGAAAATGTGGGAATTCCGGCACTTCCTGGCCCGAGACCCCCCCTGGCCTCCTGAATTCGCTTCCCATGGAATCGGCGCCGGGAAATTCCGGGATTTGCCTCCTCCGAGGCCTCTCCCGCCCTTTCCCGCCAGCCGGGAATGTTTTCCCGCCATCTGGGAATGTTTTCCCGCCAGCGGGAAAGGTTTCCCGCCCGGGATGCC
>NW_008237332.1:354-618 GCF_000691975.1 Corvus brachyrhynchos
GCTCCGGCCCCGCTACAAGCGCCTGGTGGACAACATCTTCCCGGAGGATCCCGAGGTAATTCCAGAGCTTTTCCGGGAATTCCGGGAGCATCTGGGAAGCGCTCCCAGGCCGGAATTCCCGCGGGAAAGGGCGGATTTCCCATGGGAATGCGGGGAATGGGATGGGGGAGATCCCCAAAGGTTCCGGGTGGGAATTTGGGGTGGGGGAGGGAAGAGGGGAGCGGGAGCTGATCCGGCTTTTTCTGGGATTTGGGATTTGGGGTC
>NW_008237333.1:0-1951 GCF_000691975.1 Corvus brachyrhynchos
AGGATCCCCTTAAGATTCCCATAGGATTCCCCCGTAGGATTCCCATCGAATCCCAGTGTAGGATCCCCATAGGATCCCATAGGATTCCTGTAGGATTCCCCCATCGGATCCCATAGGATTCCTGTAAGATTCCCGTAGGGTTTCCATCGGATCCCAGTGTAGGATTCCCATAGGATCCCGTAGCATCCCCTTAAGATTCCCATAGGATTCCCCCATAGGATTCCCATAGGATCCCCTTAAGATTCCCATAGGATTCCCATCGGATTCCCATCGAATCCCAGTGTAGGATTCCCATCGGATCCCATAGGATTCCTGTGAGATTCCCATAGGATTTCCATAGGATTCCTGTAGGATCCCCTTAAGATTCCCATAGGATTCCCCCATAGGATTCCCATAGGATCCCCTTAAGATTCCCATAGGATTCCCATAGAATTCCTATCGAATCCCAGTGTAGGATTCCCATCGGATCCCATAGGATTCCTGTGAGATTCCCATAGGATTTCCATAGGATTCCTGTAGGATCCCCTTAAGATTCCCATAGGATTCCCCCATAGGATTCCCATCGGATCCCAGTGTAGGATTCCCATAGGATCCCGTAGGATTCCCCCATAGGATCCCATAGGATTCCTTTAAGATTCCCATAGGATCCCAGTGTAGGATTCCCATAGGATCCCAGAGCATCCCCTTAGAATTCCCATAGGATTCCCCCATAGGATCCATAGGATTCCCATAAGATTCCCATAGGATTCCCCCCATAGGATTCCCATAAGATCCCATAGGATTCCCATCGGATCCCAGTGTAGGATTCCCATAGGATCCCAGAGCATCCCCTTAGAATTCCCATAGGATTCCCCCATAGGATCCATAGGATTCCCATAAGATTCCCATAGGATTCCCCCCATAGGATTCCCATAAGATCCCATAGGATTCCCATCGGATCCCAGTGTAGGATTCCCATAGGATCCCAGAGCATCCCCTTAGAATTCCCATAGGATTCCCCCATAGGATCCATAGGATTCCCATAAGATTCCCATAGGATTCCCCCCATAGGATTCCCATAAGATCCCATAGGATTCCCATCGGATCCCAGTGTAGGATTCCCATAGGATCCCATAGCAACCCCTTAAGATTCCCATAGGATTCCCATCGAATCCCAGTGTAGGATTCCCATCGGATCCCATAGGATTCCTGTGAGATTCCCATAGGATTCCTGTAGGATCCCCTTAAGATTCCCATAGGATTCCCCCATAGGATTCCCATAGGATCCCCTTAGAATTCCCATAGGATTCCCCCATAGGATCCATAGGATTCCCATAAGATTCCCATAGGATTCCCCCCATAGGATTCCCATAAGATCCCATAGGATTCCCATCGGATCCCAGTGTAGGATTCCCATCGGATCCCCTCAGAATTCCCATAGGATTCCCATCGAATCCCAGTGTAGGATTCCCATAGGATCCCGTAGCATCCCCTTAAGATTCCCATAGGATTCCCCCATAGGATTCCCATGGGATCCCTGTGTAGGATTCCCATAGGATCCCGTAGCATCCCCTTAAGATTCCCATAGGATTCCCCCATAGGATTCCCATGGGATCCCTGTGTAGGATTCCCATAGGATCCCGTAGCATCCCCTTAAGATTCCCATAGGATTCCCCCATAGGATTCCCATGGGATCCCTGTGTAGGATTCCCATAGGATCCCGTAGCATCCCCTTAAGATTCCCATAGGATTCCCCCATAGGATTCCCATGGGATCCCTGTGTAGGATTCCCATAGGATCCCGTAGCATCCCCTTAAGATTCCCATAGGATTCCCCCATAGGATTCCCATGGGATCCCTGTGTAGGATTCCCATAGGATCCCGTAGCATCCCCTTAAGATTCCCATAGGATTCCCCCATAGGATTCCCATGGGATCCCTGTGTAGGATTCCCATAGGATCCCGTAGCATCCC
>NW_008237334.1:0-506 GCF_000691975.1 Corvus brachyrhynchos
CAGAGAACAAGGAAATAAGAAAGCAGCTCATGTCCCTGTCCAAATGTGGAAAGGACGGGAATGGGACACGTTTTCGTGGTTCCCTGGCAGACCATGGGTTAAACCAATGCTGTTTCTCCTCTCAGGTGCTACAGCAACTCTCATCTTTTTACCATGCACCACACCCTGCTCAGTGCAGCTCATTCAGCAGGGGATCAAGGGCATGCAGGTGGCAGCCAGGCCTCCTGATCCAGAAACGGCTACAAAAGGACACAGAATGAGGTCACTGAGAATAATCCCAAAACCAAAGAAGGCCCACGAAGAACAGAATAGGGCATTTTTAAAGTTTGTAAAGTGAAGTATGGAGAAAATAAGAAGAGGGGGGGCTTAAAAGGAAAAATATGAACATGTCTTTACAAACAGATGGTGTGAATCCCATTGCAGATAGGGCCAGGGACTTGCAGATAAGCAAGTAACCAGAGAAACCGTCAGACTTAGAAAATGTTACTAATTGACACGAACTGCTG
>NW_008237335.1:0-323 GCF_000691975.1 Corvus brachyrhynchos
GCGTGTCCATCTGTCCCAGAGTCTCTTTCAGCATCTGCTCATCCCTGCACAGCTCCTTTAGATGCTGCTATCCCCTGAATCCAGGCAGACTGGGCTGCATTTGCCTGCTGCCAGTGTGAGGGGAAGAAAGAGCAAGAGTTCATTAGGGCTTGACCTGAAATGACGTTTTGGCGCTTCTGCTTCTTCTCACAGCTTTGGCAGATGAGCAGCATCTCAGTCCCTGCCACCCGCTGGCCCTTGGAATGCACACATGAGCCCACGTATCACTTCTGGTGAACCCAAGTGGCCATGTCAGTTTGAAAGGGCAGCTGTTGTTTCACTGT
>NW_008237336.1:0-220 GCF_000691975.1 Corvus brachyrhynchos
GACAGAGGGGTCAGTGAGGGACAGAGGGGGACACAGGGAGGGGTCAGAGGGGGACAGAGGGGGTCAGTGAGGGTCAGAGGGGTCAGTGGGGTTAGTGGGGGACAGAGGAGTCAGTGAGGGTCAGTGAGGGACAGTGAGGGACCGAGGGGGACAGAGCGGTCAGAGGGGGACAGAGGGGTCAGTGAGGGTCAGTGGGGTCAGAGCGGGACAGAGGGGGATA
>NW_008237337.1:0-327 GCF_000691975.1 Corvus brachyrhynchos
GGGGACACTGGGAGGGTGAGGGTGGCACTGGGGGATGCTGGAGGGGGGTGAGGGTGGCACTGGGGGACACCGGGAGGGAATTGGGGTGACACTGGGGGATGCTGGAGGGAAATTGGGGTGACACTGGGGGACACTGGGAGGGTCAGGGTGACACTGGGAGGGTGGCACTGAGGGGAGTGAGGGTGGCACTGGGAGGGAATTCGGGTGACACTGGGTGTCACTGGGAGGGTCAGGGTGACACTGGGAGGGTGGCACTGAGGGGAGTGAGGGTGGCACTGGGGGTCACTGGGAGGGTCAGGGTGACACTGGGTGTCACTGGGAGTGGAT
>NW_008237338.1:0-378 GCF_000691975.1 Corvus brachyrhynchos
CACCAGCCGGTCTGTGGGACAGGAGGGTCCCATGGCACTGAGGGGCTCGAGACAGGTTCAAGGTGGGTCCCCACAACAACAGGGACCTCTGGGGGAAGTCTCCATTGCCAGGAGGATCCCAGGGACACCAGGGGTAACCCCATGGCACAGTTGTCGCCATGAGGATCCCATTACATTGGGATGAAACGGGGTGCACAGGCATGTCCCTGTATGCAGGGGACAGGCTTTCGACGCCCGAGGGGGTGAGGCCACCCACGGAATGGAGCCCACCCAGACCCACTGGGGACCACCCTGATCATTTAACATCCCCCCCTCACCATTGGAGATGCTCACGGGGCGGCTCATCCCCATGCCAGGTCTGTCACACTGGTAGGTGCC
>NW_008237339.1:0-232 GCF_000691975.1 Corvus brachyrhynchos
GGCATCAGTCAAGGGTTTCACCATCACCTGTGAAGGATGACATCCCTGCTCCCAATGGACTGTCTCTCAACGGTGTGTGCTGTCTCCAGACCCACCAGAACCCACCTGGTGAGGTCACAGATCCAGGTCATCATAAGGCTTGGGGAAGGAGCAATTTTTCCAAGGTGGTCCCAGAGAGGAACCATGCAGTTATGGGACTTGCTTATGGAAACAGAGGCCTCCCTTCTTCCTC
>NW_008237340.1:0-2200 GCF_000691975.1 Corvus brachyrhynchos
TCCTGGCCACAGATGGTTTTAAATATACATCACCTACCTCTACCCCCCACCAGGTTGAGAAATACCAGGGTAATTCATAACAACGACTGAAAGGGAGATAACTGAATCTTTCTTCTGGGTCGGGCCTTCATTCTCGCCAAAGCCAATGTCCAAAGCCCTACCCATGGCATCTTGGTTTCTATTAGCAGCTTCAAAAGGTGTTTCTTTCTCTATTCATTGTTTTCTACCCGAGCCGAGCTCTGGGGGTGCCAGGGCCTATGGAGGTTCCATTGTGTTCCTAAAGAAGCCAAAACCCCTTGAAGGATCTTTCCTGTAAAATGAGTTCCCCTATCTGAGTCTATTGCTTCTACAATGCCGTCTTATTGCGAGAAGGGGTAATAAAACAAATGTATTGTCCTGGCACAGTTCTCTGTGTGAGGCGAGACAAGCCGAGAATCTTTCCCTTAGGATTAAGACCACAACGCAGACAGAATGTTATGCTACCCAGCGCTGAGAGGGAAAGTGCATAGCCCAAGCGTGCAGCAGTCTAGAGCATATCTCTGCCGACACCGTGCTCTCCGTGTGAGAAGCACACGACGGTTCGACTCCGGCAGAATGAAAGTGCGACGTGGTACGAAGAGCATAAGAATGAAGGCACAGCACCGAGCTGGTGTGTGCATCACACAGGCTGCAAGAGGAAGCCTGGCTGTCACTCGCTTGTTTGCGGATTCACATTAGCAGTTGAAAACAGAAAGTTCAACTTGCAGCTACTTGTGCCGCTACCTATTTCTCTTCCAGCTTTCCCTGGAAAAAATTGTGCCGAGGTCTATGCTTGGAGATGCAGAGATTACAGTGGTAGATGCGGCGGAGAATGGAAATAGAGAGTGCAGCGGACAGTTTCTGTTGCTTTACATGAGGCAAGGGGAAAGTGCAGCCCAGCAGTGGCTTTTACTTCTGGAGCCTTTTTCTTTGGGAGCAGCTGCTGCAAGTGGGCAACGGAGCTGCGAGAGTGCATACCATAATGTGACAGCACATCTATCTGAGAAGGAAGCTGCCGAGCCGCAGTGTGTTGTGCTCAGTTTCAAGGCTGCTTGGAGGAGGGGGGTACTTGAAGAACACCTTCTTTCTGGACACGTCCTTCTGGGTTTGCTCAAGCTGCATGGACTCTGCAGCATTGAAGGTTTAAGAAACTGTTTCTGGCCAGGTAGTGTGATGGAGTGCAATGGCTGCGCCTTACTTTGTGAAGCAGCCAGAGCATTCTCAGCTGAATCTGCTTGTGAAGCAGCTCTTGGCTGGACATTTGAAATTCAGTCCACTGAGTACATGAACCCGGTGCTGAGCTGCTTCGTTCTTCGCCCTCTGTGGTCTGGACAGAAGTGAAGCCCAGCGATGGCTTTAAGCTTTGCCGCTCATCAGCGTGAACACTGCACGCATCCACAGTGTGCTGTGCACGGATTCTCCTCAGCTCGACGTACAAGCGTTTTCTTGCTGTTTCACAGAGTCTAAACTGTCCGTATAGCACTCGCTCAGCGAAATGCATCAGGAGAGAAACACTTGCTGGTGTAGCTTTTTGCTGGCCAAGACTTTCAACACAGCACCACAATTCGAGCAACGAGGAGGAGAAAGGAAGAACATCTTTTTGTCCTGGCACATTCTTCTTTGCGAGACGCCTATCCGAGTCTTCGCTCCCTGCAAGGCTGTAAGGTTCACGGTGGTACTTGGAACTGCGAAGCAAAGTGCAGAGAGCACCGCGATCTGACGGCGCTGTGTAGGCTGTAAAGGAAAGAGGGCTGCCACTGGAATGTGGTGCAAACACAGGTTTCCACGCGTCGAGGGTAAGCTCTGGGTGAGCTTGTTGACCTAAAACTTTTCTCTGTGCCAGACATAGCTGAGAATCTTTCTGTTTACATTTGGATGACAAGAAAGACCGATTGTGCTGGTGTATGTCGCTGAGAGGGAAAGTGCATAGCCCAGGCGTGTGTCGGCAGAAGCAGTCGGCTGGAGCATTTCGCTGCCGTCACAGTGCTCTTTGTGCGACAAGTAGACAACGCTTCGACTCCGGCAGAATGAAAGCGCGACATGGGTACTAAAGAGGCCGAACGAAGGCGCCGAGCACCGGGCTCGTGTCCGCCGCGTACAAACTGAGAAAGGAGCGTGGCTGGCGCTCGCCTGCCTGCTGAATTCACGTTAGCATTGAGAAGGGGGGAGTTCAACGACAGCC
>NW_008237340.1:4778-6235 GCF_000691975.1 Corvus brachyrhynchos
GCAGGGTAAGTGCAGGGGTGTGTGTATGTGCGTAGGGGGGTTTTGTGCCAGGTGCTGTGCCGGGGGGAGCCCTCCCACCGCCAAGAAGGTGTGGGAGTGAAAGGAGTAACATAGATGTGTCTTTACAAAGAGACCGTGTGAATCCGTCCTTAGACAAGGCTAGGAATTTACTGGTAGGGGAGTAACAGAAGAAAGTATTAGTTCTAGAAACTGTTACTAATCGACAGAGACTGTTGCTCAGCCAAGGCCCTGTTAAATTCCTGAACCTAGAGCAAGGCAACAAAGACTTAATAGCATTAGGAATAGTTTTGTTTTCTTCCTTCTCCATACCAAGAGGGGGGTGCATATTAGAGGGGAGCCTAGAGTAGGCAGTTCCGGAAGTCTGTAATTCCCGAGTACCTCAGAGGGTGCTGTTGCCAGGAACTTAGCATAAAAAGGGGGCTGCGTCCCACAATCAGTTGAGAGACTCCATGGCAAAAGCCCCATGGCCTCTCCCTGTAGTTGAAGAATGTTCCAGGACTCCTCTGTCTCCTTTTTGGTGGATGAAGAAACTCAGAAAGCAACACTTCTGCCAGAACTCTCCAAGATGCCCCCTTTGCTCCCAGCGACTCCATCACTGCCCGGGAAGCTGTCTTTTCTACCAGAGGAGTTCAAGATACAGTTAAAAGTCATGTGGCAGAGAAAAAAGGCAATAATTGGTTTACAAGGGATGGCAAACAAGAGATACCAGAAGCTTTGGCCCTACCAATATTAAAACAACTCCGTGAAGGGAGTCCTTGCACTTCCTGAGGATTGGCAGAAGCCTTCCTCAAGATGTATGTTGCTGTTTTTTAGGAATACAATGGAAACTCCATAGCCCCGGACACCCCCAGAGCTCGGCTCAGGTAGAAAAAAATGAATAGAGAAATAAACACCTTTTGAAGCTGCTAATAGAAACCAAGATGCCATGGGTAGGGCTTTGGACATTGGCTTTGGTAAGAATGAGGGCGCGACCCAGAAGAAAGATTCAGTTATCTCCCTTTCAGTCGTTGTTATGAATTACCCTGGTATTTCTCAACCTGGTGGGGGGGTAGAGGCAAGTGATGCATACTTAAAACCATCTGTGGCCAGGATACTGCTTCTTGTGAAACCCCTTCAACAGGAAGCTCAGCTGGCACAAGCCCCACCTTTGGACTTTGCTGCTTGTAACATCCAACACGGAGATTGAGTCCTAGTTAAGGAGTAGAAAGAAGTGCCAGTGGCAGTGAAATGGCGTGGCCCATTCCAAGTGTCACTGACGACAGAAACAGCCATCAAGACAGCTGAACACAAGTGGACCCGTGACACTCGGGTCAAGGTCTCTGAAGCCTCAGAGATTTGCACATCTCAGCTGAAGGAGAAGGCTGGGAGGCCGTGACTGCAGGAGTGGGCCGGAGCAGTAGCCAGTGCTTCGACATCCGTGGAAGCCCTGCGGGCCT
>NW_008237340.1:9024-9899 GCF_000691975.1 Corvus brachyrhynchos
TGGTCATCATCAGAAGAGTCATTAGGCTGATGATCTACATTCTGGTTGCCATTTGGATGGTTGGCGTTCTGGTCATCATTTGGAGGTTGCCTGTTCTGCTTCTGGTGCCGTAGGTCAGGGCGAACACATTTTGAAGGTAGGCACCGTACCCCAGTATCTGTGGAAACGCAAGCATACCCACGACCCCGAACGATAAGCTCATGAGGGCCTTCCCACTGGTTAGTGAGTAAATTCCATACCCAGATTTTGCCTGGGGCAGTTGTCTCTCGCCTGCAGATTGCAATGAGAAAAAGTGATTCAGAATAACAGGATTTTTTGAATTTTGTGGTACCGTAAGGTGATTAATTGTACACAAAACTTTTCTAGTCGGCTCTGTGGAGTTTCTCCATGCATTCCCCCCCTTTTTGTTTTTCCAAGACATGCTTCAAGGTACCATGAGCGCGTTCGACAATGGCTTGGCCAGTAGGAGAATGTGGGATACCAAAGGTATGGTCTACACCCCATAGGTGTAAGACCTGCCACGTCTTCTCCGAGGCGTAGGCAGGACCATTATCGGTTTTCACTGAAGCTGGCACGCCCAGGACTGAGAAAGCCAATTTCCAATGGGCAATGGCATCATGGCCCTTCTTTCCAGTGTGAGCAGAAGCCCAAATAGCTGAGGAGAAAGGGTCAATAGACACGTGTACATATTTTAGCCAACCAAATTCAGGGATGTGAGTCACATCCATTTGCCAAATCTGCAAGGCTTTTAGCCCTCTGGGGTTTACCCCCACTGGCAAAGGCGCAGCGAGTCCGTGACAGTCAGCACAAGCGCTGACAATGTCGCGTGCCTCGGTTGGCGTTAAATGGAACTGCTTCTGTAGGGTATGTGCATT
>NW_008237340.1:13525-13888 GCF_000691975.1 Corvus brachyrhynchos
GAGGCAGTGGTAGTGTCTCGGACGCACTGTTGCTGTGCAGTCCGGGAAGGTCCAGGGGCAAGACTGGAGCAGCCTTTTCTTTTGCCTCCTGGCTACAGCTGCTTTATGACCTGGGGACAAAGCCTCCTCTGCCTCACTGCCTGACGATTAATTGTGGGGTAAAAGCAACTTTGAGGAGCCGTGAACGAACAAAGGTGGGCGGGGAAGAATGGACTGACCAGAAGAGAAACTGACAGCACAGGCTGCAGTCGGCTGCACTGTAGTTTGAACTGCAGCCTCTTTCTGAGACGCGACCTCAGCCAGTTCCAACCGAAGTGGTGCTGGAACTGCTGTGGCCATCTCCAGTGCTGCAGCTGCCCCCGG
>NW_008237340.1:14053-20929 GCF_000691975.1 Corvus brachyrhynchos
CTTGGGAGCTGCTGGTTGCGCCACTTCCATGTTTGCCATATCTCTTGCGGGGGGCGTGGGTGGTGTGGAAGGCACAGGTGTGGTGCGCCCCACATGGAGGGGCACCTCTGGCTGCTGAAACTGCTGCTTTGGCAAGCTGAGCAGCTCCTCCAGCCACCATGATACGTTCAGCAGCTCTGTCAGCAAAGGCAGATGCTGTATTAGAAGGTCTATTGCTTGGTTGTGCTTTTCCACAGCACTGTCTGTCACTGCGGAGGGTGACGATCCACATCTGGGCATTCTCAGTGCGGCAGGCACGTGCACAGCTGGGCTAGGAGCTGCCATGGGCATCCAAGATGCCAGCCCACTAGACCATGGCCCCAAAAAAGTGGTGGCCGCCGCTGCAGGGTGGGCTGTGCGCCCCCCCACTGCCCACACACCCTTGCCAGTTGCTCTGCTGGTGTGGTGCCCTCGGGTGGCGTGGGGTCCTCTGGCAGTGCAGGGTGAGCTGGTTCAGGCTCTGGGGCATGCTCCACCCGAGGAGCCGGGGGGGTTTTTCCGGATCTCTCTCCTTCACACTCCTTCACTGAGGCAGGCAAGCCAGCTTTACTGCTACAGTCAAGGTCTATCAGCAAATTAAACAACGACCACCAAGTGCATAACAATACTAGCACTGCCAGGTCCCCAGATGGGATCTCGCGTTGTATAGCACAGCCTATCTCCTGCCACAGCCCAAAATCCAGGGCGATGTCTGCATTCGGGGAGACGCCATGTAGGGCAGCCCAGTCTAACAACTCACAAAATGAGTTCTCAGGAATAGAGGTGTTCATTGAACTGATAACAGCTTTCCAGACTGATAGCACAGCGTTGGTTTTTAAGCCACTGTTTGCCATTCTTTCAGTCCCTTCAGACATCCCAGACCGGGGAGGGGGGGAAGGGAACAGCGTACCTCTAAAGAAATTCAGCTTGGCTCGCAGTGTGCAGGGCACGTCGCAGCGTGCAGATCACATTGGGGTCACCAAATATTACTGTATCCCACAGCCATAGGGAGGAGAGGAGAGAAGATCCAGCAGGCAGGAATTGTGCAGCAAGATTGATCTATTTAATTATTTTACAAACTCTTTTATAGACTTTTTTCTTCATAGTCTAATTGGACAAAGGATCAGCCACCCCCTGGGTTGATTGGCTAGAAATGCTAAACATCCATTGTCAAAATATTTTCCTACTGTACTATAAACATAGTTCTATAAAGTCGCAGGTATTCAAAGTTTATAGAACTCTACGAATATCTTTGTGAGAGAGAAAAGTATCTCACAGGCTTAGGAAGAAGCAGGAAAATTTCTTGCTAACAGCATTTTTGTATCCACATGTTAAAATGTTTAATGTTGTTAAAATACTCTGGTTGTAAAGTTGGTTTTTATAAGGGTTGTATGATTTTGTGTGCTGTAGTGTCAGTTCTGTAAGTTTGCAGTGGGACAAGCTGTTGCTAGCCGAATTTCGAAGACGCAACCATAAAAGGAGTGGGATTCCATCCCATGAGGACCCTGATGACCACAGCAACAGAGCTGCTCCTGCTCCTAAAAGAGTGACAGGGGACGAGACTATGCAAAACTGTAAATCAATATGCATAAGGCTGATGCAATCATAGGGCTATAAAAGGCAGGACCACCGTTTTGTGATCGAGCCTCTGGCATCATGCCACGCTCCCAGTGCTGTCCCCTTTTGCTTTGATGATTTTTTATAGTTCTCAATAAATTTTTAATAACTCATTTCCATATTGGACCTGGGTTGTTTATAACAAAGAAGCAAAGAGAGGAACCATAAATTCCATAGGAATTCCACTAATTGACACAGACTATTACTCACTCAAGACTCTGCTAATCCCTGGATTTAAAGAAAAAGAACAGAGACACAAGGAAAAAAATGGGGGCGGGGGGTACACATTAGAAAGGGGGTTTGTATTAAGCAATTCGGGAAGTCTGTACCTCTCAAGTACCTCAGCCAGTGGGGAAAGAGAGAGGGAAATGCAACTGGGAAATTAGGATAAAAAGGAGGCTGCATCCTCTAACAATTTGAGAGACCCCAGGGGAATGCCCCATGGCCTAGATGAATAATGTTCACGACTCTTCTGTCTCCTTTTTGGACATAAACCTCTGGCATCGTGGATTAATTTTCCTAACAGCAGCGACTTGCCGCGTGGTCTCCGTTGCGCCCCCCCAGCCCTCCGGGAGGTGTAAAATAGTTCCTCGACATCGGCCCTGCAGCTCCCGGCTTCCACAGCACACCCAGGGCTGCCCTGCCTGTGCTGGGACTATGCCAGTGCTCCAGGCACCAAGAGGGGCTTAAAACCACTGTGCTCAGGCTGAAAAACCCCAAGAGCCCCTTCCGGCCCTCCTTATGTACCTTCCAAGGGATTCCAACCCCGTGGGAATTCCCCCAGATCGGGACAGAATGCTGCCCCAAGGGAGGGACTTTGAACGCCCACCTCTGGCTCCTCCCTGCCCTAAAGATCCTGGGAGCTGCCCTGGCGGCAAAGGTGGGGTTTTGAGGCAGGGAGGCTCCAAGGGTCAGAGGTCAGAGGGTGCTGATGTTTAGGCTGGGGTTTCTCACTGTTCCTGGCTCCTGCACAGTCCTGGGGTGACCAGACTCCCCCTGCCCAGTGCCACAGGGCCCCGAGCCCTCAGCCAGGCAAAGGGTCAGTGTCCATTCCCGGCCCCTTGGCAGGGGCTCCAGCCATTCCCCACCCTGGCACAACCTGCATTTCCCCCGAGGCAGGCACAGAGGGTTCCGCCATGGGGCATGGGTGCCTCTCACAGGGATGGAAAATAAAAGAGACCAATCCATGTGGATTCCTCTGCAGACATCTTGGTGAAGGTCACCCTGGCTACCTCCTGAGCCACAAGGCCATTTACAAGTTTCAGATACAGAACTCTGTCCAGAGCTGCCAGGGAAGGAGGAAGGGAGGGAGAGAGACAAGAAGGCAGGCAGGAAGGAAAGCGACAGCATAATCACAGTCCTGCAGGCACTGCTTGGGCTTGGTGTTGGTACCATTTTACACAGATAGCTGGTGACTGTCTCTGGACATTAATGCTCATGCACAGTCCCTTCTTTCAGATCTTTCTGAAAGTGGATCGGAGGGTTTGGGGGTCTTGAGTGGTCTCTTCTCCCCCCTGCTACATCAATCTTTGGTCAACAGATCCTGCCCTTTCCTGTGCTGATGCTGCCTTTTGTTTGTTGTGTCTCCAGGGTCTGGAACAGGGATGTTTGTGCCAGAAAAATGGTGCCCTACCTCACATGGCCTCTTCTACAGTCACATCGTGTTCTTGCTTCTTCACCAACAGTCCCTGGATAGCTCTTGGTGTTTGAGACATCTCCATCAGCCCCTTCTCTTCTGGGCTCCTCCCCACACCAACCATAAGTTGCTCCTAAGTGATCTTGGTGTCAGTTAATAAACAGATCATTGAAAGTGTAACTAATTTAGAAAGTAAACCCTGACCCCTTTGTCTTCACCAAAGATCTGTAAGAAAGGACAGTGCTGATGTAAAGCAAAATAAGGCTTAATATTGGATGACTTTACCAGTTCTTCTGCACAATCCTTGCACCCTTTACTGAAAAATATTTCTCACTAAAAAATCTAGCACTACATTAGTCTCTATGACATCCTGCCCCCAAAAAGATAACTACAGATACTAATAATGAAAAACTACGCCGCTCCAATATTACATAAAAGCATATAGCTATTTAATAAAAGCATCCCTAACCCTAACCTCTGATCCTAACCATAACCCCTAACCTCACTCTAACCTACCCTAACTGTAAGTCCCTACTCCTAACCAAATCATAGCCCTAACCACTAACCCCTAACTGTAACCCAAACCCTTTCCCTTACTCTGCCCTTGGTTTCATCACCTGGACACCATCTCAGCTGGGCTGGTGGTGTCCAGGTGATGGTAAACCTCTGTGCAACCCAGGAGTTGTCCAGGTGTAGTGCTGTATTGCAGCAGGTGTTATCCAGGTGGATCCACATCTGTGTGGAACTCAGGTGTTGTCCAAGTGTAACACCATGTAGGAGTGTGTGAGTTCCTGTCCAGGTGTAGAGCATCTGGCAACAGATGTTACCCAGGTGTACCTATGTCACACCTATGTGTGCCCCAGGTGTGTGTCTGTCACATCCATGTACAACACAGATGTTGTGACCCCTCACTGACAATTTCCCTCCCCAGCTGATTTCGTCACCTTCATGGGAACAGGCAGGGTACACATTTCACACATGACACCTGTGTTGCTGCCCACATGCATCTGTGTAAACACACCTGCACGTGGGTGTTGCTCAGCGGGTGTTTATTGCTGTTTCCATTAAAATGTGGCCTCTGTGGGGGCATATCCTTCTGCAGGGGTGGGGTGAGGGCTGTTAGGCAACCCTCCCCCCACCCCAAATGTCCCAAGTGTCATCCACTCATGACCCACAGACATACACCTGCTCCTCTCTGGTCCTGGGGGAGTTGGGGGATACTGAGGGGGTCTTAGGGGGTGCTGAGGGACTCCAGGGGGCCTCAGGGGTCTTTGACAGGCTGCCAGGGGTCCCTGGAGGTCCCTCAGTGGCCTCGAAGTGGTCGACACGGAAAGCCCAGCGCCCTGGGACCCCCAGGTTGCTGCGGTGGCTGAGGGTCTGCACTGCGGGCGTGCGTGACCCCGGCACATTGTAGTAGTGGACATCATCCCCACTGTTGAACCCAGCCTGCAGGGGAGAAGACAGGGGAACAGGGGGGGACATGAAGGGAGGGGAACAGGGGACATGAGAAGGTGGGGGATGAATTCTGTCCAAATTCCCATTGAATTTTACCCAAAATGAGCTTCATTTCACCCCAAATCCACTTCATTCCACCTAAAATTCCCAATTTCACCACAAATCCCCTTAATTCTACCCCAAATTCCCTTAAATCCTACTTAAAATCCCCCTAATTTCACCCCAAATCCCTTTAATTCCACCCAGATTCCCTTAATTCCACCCCAAAAATCTTTATCCCTTCAAGCCCAGAATCCCTCCTATCCCCATCCCTTGGACTGTCCTCATCTGCACAGGGATGTCCCCACACCCAGTGTCCCCTGTCCCTCTCTGTGTCTCCACCTGTGCAGGGATGCCCCCCAGACCAGTGCGGGGGTCCCCCTGGTTAGCAATGCCAGTTGTCCACTGCAGGTCCCCATAGTTGAGCAGGACAAAGCAGGTGACACCGTCAGAGGCCAGCACAGCCTGGAAGGTGTTCACCTGCAGGGGAACATTGTCACCATGTCACTGTGACTCCCAGTTGTGTCTCCAAACCTTTGGTGCCGCCATAGTTAGGGACGTCACGGTTGAAGGTCAAGATATTTGAGCCCCCCCCCACCTTGTCCCATGTCCTACCTTGTCCGAGGCAGCCCCGAAATAGGCCACACGGTCCCAGGTGGCCACGAATGCCCAGGTGGGCTGTGGGGGCGGGTCCCCAGGTGGCACAGCAGGTGCCAGGTCCTGGGCCAGGCGTGCCAGCAGCTGGGGGTCCCGGCTCTGCCGGTAGAAGACGTCCCCTCCCAGACGGGTGTCCACATCGGCCCAGTATGGTGCCACAAAGGGGTGGTGGCCTGGCAGTGGGAAGGGCTGGGGGGTGAACTCTGGGACCATTGTCCCGAAGGACACCACACCATTGTTGTTCACCTACAGGCAAAGGTCACCCATGGGACACACCTGGGGGGCACCAACCATAGTGACCCTCCACAGTGGTCCCAGGTACAGTGTCTTCAGTCATGGGAATCCCAACCATGGTGACTCCTGTCATGGTGGCCCCAACTGTGATGACCCTCAACCTCCAGTCTGTCACCCTAGAACCTCCCAGTATGAGCCTGGGAGCCTCAGTGTCACCCCAGAACCTACCAGTATGGGTCTGGGACCCCAAAACCACTTGAGGGTCCCACAGGTGTCCCCAGTGTCCCCAGGGATCCCCATGGGGTCCCCATTCACTGACATGGTCAAGGAGGAGGAGGAGGAAGAGGTGACACCAATTCTGGTGGCCACATCCAACTTGCCACCCTCCCCTTGGTGTCACCCTCCACCTGTGTCACCCACCAAATGCCACCTCCCCCCTGTCCTCCCAGTCACAGGACCCACATAGAGTGAGCGGTGGGCACGCCCAAAGAAGGAGAAGTTTTCCTGCAGGAAGATCTCAGGGCTCGTCCCGTCATCCTCGTGGTGCGTGGCCTCATCCCCCACTCCTGGTCCGAAGGGGTACAGGACCCCACCTGGGGACACACACCTGTCACAGACCTCGGACACACACCCAGGGGCACGCAGGACCCCACCTGGGGGACACACTCAGTGGCACCTGGGACCTCCCAGTATGGGGTTAAGACCTTCCAGTATAGGCCTGGGACTTCCCATATGGGTCAGTGACCCCCAGTGTCACCCCAGAACCTCCCAGTGTGGGCATGGGGCCTGCTGGTAGGGGACTGGGATGTCCTAGTATGGAGCTGGGACCTCCCAGTATGGGCCTGAGACCCCCAGTATCACTCCAGAACCTCCGCGTATGGGCCTGGCATGTCCCCAGTATAAGCCTGGGACCCCAAACTCACCCGGGGGTCCCACAGGGGTCCCCAGTGTCCCCAGGGGTCCCCATTCCTCTGCGTGGCTGAGGAGGAGGAGGAGGAGGATGGGGGGGACCTTCGTCTGTCCAGGCCTGGGGAAGTGTGAGGGGGTCCCCCATCAACCATGTCCCCATGTCCCCTATGACCTCTCCATCTTCCCCATGTCCCCAATGTCCCCATATCCCCCCCATGCCCCTCCCGGTCTCCCCCAATGTCCCACACATCCCCAATGAGCCCCCCATGTGCCCTTGTCCTCCCTATGTCCCCCCCATATCCCTCCTCCCT
>NW_008237340.1:21322-21574 GCF_000691975.1 Corvus brachyrhynchos
AGTGGGAGGGACTGGGAGGCACTGGGGGATGCTGGGATGTACTGGGGGACACTGCAAGGCTTAAACGGGCACTGGGGGGGACACTGACTGACACTGGGATGTAGTAGGAGGCACTGGGGGGGGGACTGGGACAAACTGGGAGGGATTTGGGAACACCGTAGGGAAGAGTGGGGGAGGACTGGAATGCACTGGGAGGGACTGGGGACAACGGGGGTATACTGGGGTCAGCTGAGGGAGGCTGGAAGAGACGGG
>NW_008237340.1:22297-24335 GCF_000691975.1 Corvus brachyrhynchos
ACTTTGGGGGCTCTTCACCCCTTTTTCATTCACTTTTCTCCTGGTTTGGGCTCTTTTCCCCCTTTTATTTGTGCTTCTCTCCCACCCCCTGCCCCCTTCGTGGGGGGTCCTTTCCCCTATTTCTGGTATCTCTCTTTTTTTGGCCTCTTTCCCCCTATCTTTTAGGCTCTTGCTCCCATTTTAATATTCCTTTCCCCCCTTTTTGGGTCGTTCACCCATTTGTGGTGTCTTTTCCCATCTCTTTGAGCTTTTAATCTCATTTGGAGGGTTCTTTCCACCTTTTTTTCCCCCTCCTTTCTCCTTTTTTGATCTCTTTCCACTTGTTTCAGTTTTTTTTCTCTTTGGGGGGTCTTTTTTCCCTTTCTTTGTGCTCTTCTCCCCCATTTTTGGGTTCCTTTCCTAATTTATGGGTCCCTTTTCCCATCTCTTGGGGTTGCTTCCCCCTCTCTGTGCTCTTCCTCCTTTTTTTTGGTCTCTTTTCCTGTATTTGGGGTCCTTTCCCCAGTTTTGGCTCTTTCCCCTCTTTTTGATCTCCTTTCCCATCTTTTTGGGGCTCTTTTCTCCCTTTTGGGGAACTCTTTTTCCCCCTTTTTGGTCTCTTTTCCGTCCTCTGGGGCTTCTTTACGCTTCTTGGGGAACTCTTCACCCACCTGGGTGAAGTCGGGCGCCCGCCAGGCCTTGGCCAGTGCCTGCGCGTCGCTCGTCACCGTCCCGTCGGGCCCTCGCAGGTCGTTGCTGGTGGCACCGTCGTAGTCGCCGCAGAGGCCACAGAGCGTCGCCCGCGCTTCCCTGGGCACCTCCACCGTCACCCCCGCGGCGCCCAGTTCCACCAGAAATCCCGGGATTCGGCTGATCCGGAGGGTCGTGCATGTCTCTGTGATGGTCAGCGGTCCCGGGAGCTCCGCGGGGAGGGGGGTGGGGACCCCGTTGAGCTGGAGAACACCAAATTACAGGGGAAAAGGGAATTTGGGGTGATACAGAGGTGAAGGGTAGCTGGAGGAATCTGGGTGGAAAAGAGGGATTTTGTGGAAAAATGATGGGATGCGTCCAGGCATGGTGGCGGCAGGATGAGGTGTAGGTGCACCCATGTAGGTGCTTCCCCAGCACAAAACTGGGGGGGAAAAAAGCAATTTTAGTCAAAACGATGGGGTGCATCAATTTATGGACGTCTCTTAGTGACCATCACCCACACAGGTGCTTTACTTGTAGGAAACTGGGGAGGGAAAGGAGCAATTTGGGGCAAAATTAAGGTAAGAACATCCTGTGGTGCTGGTGGCATGAGACAACCCTCTTACCTGGTGTGAAATATGGGAAAAAAATATTGATTTTTTTATTAAAATGAAGGTCTAGAGGATGTTTAGGGTGACAACACGGTGGTGACAACATTTATGGGTGCCACCCAGCATGGCGACAACTTACCCAGACCTTCCTGTCCCTCCGCACAGTGATGAAGCTGTGGGGGGTGAAGAGGTGAAGTGCCACCACTGCCGGCTGGTCCCCAATGTCCCTGACGTCCCCCAGCAGCCGGAACCATGCAGGGTCCTGGGGGTCGCACACGCTGGCCACCACGTAGATGCCGGTGGCCAGGGTGGCCCCGGTGACGCCGTCAAAGGTGACGAAGCGGGTGGCAGGGGACAGGGCGCAGCGCCCCGGGCGTGCGATGCAGGCGCGGGTGCCGTCACGGAGGCCGCAGGTGTGGCCAAAGGGACAAGTGAAGGGGCGGCACTGAAGGCCCCCGGGCCCCCGGCAGGTGCAGGACTGGGAGCAGTCGGGGGTCAGGACGGTCTCGGCAATCTGTTTTCCATGGATAAAATGTGGAAAGTGGGGAAAAGTGGCCTAAATGGCCAAAAAATGGGGATGATGATGCTGTGAAGTGTCATGGGAGGGGGAAGGGGGGTCCATGTCCTCCATAACCCCAATGTGTCTCCATTTCACCAATGGGTGCCCATGGGGACCACCAGCATGTCCTCGGTGTCCCCATGCCCCCCCAGATCCCCATGTCCCCCATGCTGGGGGACACTGAGAACACTGGCGGAGA
>NW_008237340.1:24939-36641 GCF_000691975.1 Corvus brachyrhynchos
GGGGAGCCCGCCGCGCGCCCCGTCAGAGACCAGCCCCTCGGCGCACTGACACCCCTCAAAGCAGCGCTCGCTGCAGGGGGGCGGGGCCGACACACCTGCGCAGGTGTGCTCACAGGTGCGGGCACACAGCTGGTAGCGGCTCTTGGGGGGACAGGTGAGGGCTGGGAGAGGGAGGGAAGAAACAAAGGGGGTCAGTGGGGTCAATGGGGGCTCATCTGGGGCCAAGGGGGGCAGTGGGGCTAAATGGGAGGTCATCTGGGGTCAGTAGGTGTCTTCTGGGATCAGTGCCATCCCATCTTTGGGATGGGTGGTCCTGTGGGGCTCCCATTTGGGGGCATCAGGGAGGCCCCACTGGTTGCACAGGGTTCCACTGGGGGGCACAGGCTTCCCGTTTTTGGGGGCGGGGGGTCCCCTTTGGGGGTCTCATTGGGGCATTTCCCAGATGGGGGCTTAGCAATACGGACATGTACCCCTTTTTCCATGCAGGAATGAGCCCCTGCTCATTCCCACCCCCACCAAAATTTCCATTCCCTGCAGAATTCCTGCCCCCACAAAAATCCTGACCCCCAAATTCCCATCCTCCCAAAACTTCACCACCCCAAAGTCCCAACTCCAAACTTCCTGTCTCCCCAAATTCCCGACCCCCCCAAAATTCCCAACCCCTCCATGTACTCACGGCAACCCGTGGCCTCCCGCCACTCCCGGAGCGCACCTCCGGCTGCCTGGCACGCGGCTGCATAGCCCTGAAAGCCGGGGCAGGGGTCGCCCCCCACCCTGCACACCTGGTGCTCGCAGGTCACCAGGTACGTGCGGGGCGGAACCACCCCGTGACACCCCGCAAAGGGTCCTTCGGGGTCCGCCAGCACCGCGCAGCGCCGCGCCTGGGCCGGGGAGCAGCTGGGGGCGGGCACCAGGTGGGTGCAGTGGGGGGGGGGCCTGCCCAGAGCCCCCCCATCGGGGCCGTCGTCGTTGGGGTCCCCGTTGAAGTTGCCGCAGAGGCCCCGGGGGCGGCGGGACGGGGGGGGCAGCGTCAGCACCACATACGCCTTGCCGTCGTAGAGGATTTTGGGGCCCCCCTGGACCTGGAGCAGCCGGTGGGACCCCACCTGCGCCACCCCCACCGCGCCCCCCCGCAGCCACAGCGGCAGCAAGTGGCGCTCGCCATCCACCTGGGGGGAGAGAGGGGTGAGGATCCCAAAAGGGAAGTCGGACCACCAAAGGTGGGGTTAACCCCCCAAAATAGGGTTTGCACCCCCAAAAACAGGGTCTTGCACTTCCTTCTGTGCACCTCAAAGCCATGGTTTACATCCCAAAAAGGGGTGATTACACTCCGAAAAGAGCGTTTTCAACCCCAAAATCATGGTTTGCACCCCAAACCCAGGGTTATCATGCCAGAAAGGGTCTGTACACCCCAGAGTGCACACCAAAAGTGGGGTGTGTACCCCAAAAGCAGCTCTTGCACACCCAAACAACCCCTCCCCTGCTGCCATGTCCCTCAAAACCCCATTTTCACCCCTTTCTTTTTCACCTAACCCATTTTTACCCCCCAAAGCAGGGTTTGTACCTGCCAAACCAGGCCTGCACCCCCAAAAGCATTGCCCCCAAAACTTGGCTTGCACCTGCAAAACAGGGCATGCACCCCAAAGTCAGAGCTTTCTCCCTAAACCCGGCCTTTCTTCACTGCTGCACCTCCCAAACCCCATTTCCATCCCCTTTTTTGCCCCCCAAATACCTTTTTGCCCCCAAAACCAGGCCCTCCACTCACCATCACCTCCCACTGCTGTCCCCTGTGCATCACCACAGTCACCCCGTGCGCCATCACCGTCACCCGCTGCACCTCCACATCCTCCTGCTCCAAGGCCACCGTGATGGGCTCCAGCTCCTCCTCGGGCTCACCCCTCTCCAACTCCAGCAGCGGGAGGGTGCAGGATCCCCCAAAACTCCCCAGGTGCCCATCGAAGGTGCTGTAAGCCCCTGCCCCCAAAACCTGGCACTGTCTGCAGGTGCGGGGGTGGCACCCCAGCACCCCATCCCGCACTGTGCATTCCTCGTCCCTGGAGCAGCCTGGAGCGGGGTGACACTCCAGCCCCCCATTTTCAGAGCAGACGCAGCGCTGGGTGCAGGGGGGCTCGGGGTAAAACTGCACCCCCTGAGGGTAGTAGCGGCCCTCCAAAACACAGCCACATTGGGGGAGGGGCACGCAGTGATCCCCACTCCGGAAAAATCCGGGATCACAGAAACAACCTTCGGAGCACGTGGAGGCATCAGAGCAGTCCTGGGGTCCAGCTTCACCTTGGCAGGTGGGGGGGCAGGGGGAGCCACAGAGCTCATAGTGCTGGTTTGGGGGGCACACGGGGCCTGTCAGGAAGGGAGAGGAGTTGGAAACACCAAAACCCCCACGGACACAAGAAAACTCCCTGCAAACCCTCAAAACCCTCATGGACACCCCAAATTCCCATGGATGCCCCAAAACTCCCCATGCAGACCCCAAATTCCCAAACTCCCCATGGACACCCTAAAACTCCCTTGTCTGAACCCCAAGACCCACCATCCAAGCTTCAAACCTCCTCGTGCAGACCCCAAACCCCCTATGGACACCCCAAAACTCCCTGTGTAGATCCCAAAACCCCCACTGAAACCCTAAAGCTCCCCATGGAGACCCAAAAACCCCTGGGAACACCTCAGACCTGACATGGAAACCTGCCATCCAAGCTTCAAACCTCCTCGTGCAGACCCCAAACCCCCTATGGACACCCCAAAACTCCCTGTGTAGATCCCAAAACCCCCACTGAAACCCTAAAGCTCCCCATGGAGACCCAAAAACCCCTGGGAACACCTCAGACCTGACATGGACACCCTAAAGCCCCCCCAAACAGCCCCAACCCCCCTTCCCCCTGCCAGACACCCCAAAATCCTCCATGGACAGCCCAAAACTCCTTGCCCAACCTCTGTGTTTCTCTCTGCCCTCCAAAACCCCCCTGTACTCTCCCAAGCCCCCCAAGTCCCCCCGTACTGCAGAAGGCGGCCGTGCGCCATGGCCGCACAGCAGCGCCCTGGCTCTGGCAAGCAGCAACATAGGCACCAATGGCCTGGCACACGGTGTCCTGGTGCCCCTCGTACAGGCAGGCGTCAAAGAGACAGTCATCCAAATAAGGGGTGGGGTCGATGACGTCGTGGCAGGCGGCAAAGGGCCCCCGTTTCTTCCCCAGCAGCCCACAGTGCTTGTCCCCACGGTAGGCACGTTTTTGGGCGTCGCTGCACACCTGGCAGCCCTTGCTGCACCCAGGTGAGCACCCAGGGACATCGCCGACCTTCCAGCTATCGCCCAGGTGCGTCTCATTGTCAGCATGGTGGCCATCACGGGTGACAAAGTCGTCGTGGGGGTCCCCATTGGCGTTGCCACAGAGGCCGCAGACAGCGCCAGCATAGGTGTTGGGGATGATGACACGGGCATAGCTGTACCAGTCAAAAGTGACAGTGACACCCACGTCAGTGGTGATGAAGCCGTGGACACCACGGAGGGACACCTGGATCTGGTGGTTGTGGGTGAAGGGGAGGTCCAACAGGACACCATTGACCTGGAAAGAGAGTCGTGGGTGGCATGAGGTCATGCAATGAAGCTGAAACCCACCCAAGGGTCATAGAATGACCCTGAAGACCACCTAGATGCCACATGATGACCTTGAAACCCACCTGAAAACCATATAATGGCCTTGAAACCTTAACCCAATACCATGGAACAACCTTGAAAACCAGATGCCACACAAGGGCTTTACAGCCCAACAAGACACCATCCAATGACTTTGAAGGCCACCAAGATGACATTTTAGCCCACCCAGATGCCACCCAATTACCTTGAAACCCACCTGAACACCTTAAAAGGACTTTGAAACTCCACCGAGGTGTCATGTGATGACCTTGAAGTGCACCTGAAGACTATACCATGATCTTGAACCCTCCCCAGATACCATGCAATGACTCTGAACCACCCCTATCACCTTCTTCATCCCTACCTTGACCTTCTGGGGATGTTCCTGGCTGAGGCTGAGGGACATGTTGTACACCTCCATGGTGACCACCTTGGTGAAGGAGACCAGGTGGCTGCCACGGTGATTGTTCTCCACAGTGACAGCAAAGGGGATGAGGGTGGGGTCAGTGGAGCAGAGCCCAGCCAACAGGTAGACACAGGTACCCATGAAGTCAAAGCGGCGCCCATCGAAGGTGGTGTAGTGGGGGTCACCGGTGGCCACGCAGATAGACCGGCTGTTGGCTGTGCACTGCCGCACTCCCTTCACCACCGTGCACACCTCACCCGGCTTACACCCCGAGTCCTCGCACACCACCATTCCCAGCTCTGTGTCACACCTGCACCTGGAGCGACAGGTGTCATCACCCCAGAACTCCTCGCCAGGGCGGTAGTAGCGGCCGTTGGGGGTGCAGCCACAGCGGGACACTGGCACGCACTGCCCGCCACTGAGCACGTGGCCAGTGTTACAGGCACAGGTCTCCACGCAGGGCTGGTCACAGGTGGCTGGACTGTCTCGGTTGGAGCAGGTGGCCGGACAGGCGTTGCCACAGGACTCATAGTGGCTGTTTTCAGGGCAAGGTAAGGCTGCAGGGGGAGGAAAGTGGGGTGAGGGAGGGATTAGGGGAGTAGACAGCATTCGACACAGCAGCCTGGGGCTGGGAAAGCGTCTCAAACATGGGGAAGGGTCTGGAAAACAAGAAGGGTCTGGAATGCAAGGAGGAAGGTCTGGGAAATGTGGGAAGAGACTGGGACAAGTGGGATAAGGTCTGAGCCATGTGGCAAGGGTCTGGGCCGTGCAGGATGGGGTCTGGGACACAAGGATAAAGGCCTGGAACATGTGGGAAGGATCTGGAAAATGTGGCATAGAGTCTTGGAAAGATGGGATGGAGTCTGGGACACAAGAAGGGTCTGGAGCACCAGAAGAAAGTTCTGGAGAACTTCCAAGGACCATCTGAGAGATTTGAAGGCTGGATCCCACTTCGTACCCATCCTCCCCCACTCTGGTTCCTTCCCTTCCCAAAGAAAACCCCAGCCCTTACGGCATCCCGATGGTGTCCTCCAGTCATGGACCATGGCCCCATGCTTCTGACATGTTGCCGCGTACGTCTCCAGCACCTGGCAGAGGATTGACCTCGCCCCATTGCTCAGGCACAGGTCAGACAGGCAGTTACGATAAAAGTCGTGAGGCTTCACTATGTTGTGACATGCTCTGAAGGGCCCCTGGAAGGATTTTTTTAAGATCCCACAATAGTGGTTCCCACCATAAAGTTCCTTCTTCTCCTCATCACACACTGGGCACGTTCCATCGCAATAATCCCAACAAATCGGGTCGTCAGCCTCAGAGTCAGCACTTTTCCAGCTTTTGGCCCATGTCACAATGGCGGTGATGTTGTCACCAGCCTCGGGGATGTCGTCGAGGGGCTTGAGATTGAAATTCCCACAGAGGCCACGGACATGGCGGAAGTAGCTGCTGGGGAGGTCGATCAGGAGGTGCCAGTTCCAGTCATAGGAGACCCGGAGACCAAAATCTGTCTCCAGAGCAACACGAAGCCCACTGGGACGGACCCTCAGCTTCCCGTCTGCCAGGAGCACCGGGAGCAGCGTCACTTCCCCGTTCACCTGCCAGAGGCCCAACATTCCCAGTTATCTCAATGTTTTCATTCTCAACATACACCAATATTTTATTCCCAATGTATCTGAATATTTTATTCCCCACATATCCCAATTCTTTATTCCCAGCAAATTCCAACACTAAATCCCATCATATCCCAACATTTTACACCTTACATATCCCAACATTTTATTCCTGCTATTTTATTACTGACATATCCCAACATAGAATTCCCAGTATAACCCAATATTTTATTCCCAAAATATACAAACACCCCACAGTATTTTATTCCTGCTATTTTATTACTGACATATCCCAACATAGAATTCCCAGTATAACCCAATATTTTATTCCCAAAATATACAAACACCCCACAGTAATTTTATTCCCAGTTTATCCCAACATCTTATTCCTGGCATATCCTGTTTTATTCCTGACATCGCCCAACATTTTATTCCCAATAAATCCCAACATCTTATTCCAACATTCTGTTCCTGACATTTCCAGATATTCTATTCCCCATATTTTATTCTCACCATTTCTCAACTTTTTATTCCTGACATATCCCAAGATTTTATTCTCAAAATATCCCAACATTTCAACAATCCACCTCCCAATCTGACTGATTTACCTCAAAATAACATTGGCACTGGCTGGCTGAAGAAGGAGGCAGGGAAGAGCTGGATGAAGCAAAAAGTTGGGAAAAAGCCCAAATTTTCCACATTTCCACCCAACTCACCCGGACTTTTCCATCTTCATTCCGGCGGAAGGAGATGCGTTGTCCATAGACATCAACATTGACCAAGGAAACATAGGACACAGATTGGATTCCACCACGGATGTCATTCTTGGCCTCGACCCTGAAGGGCACCAGCCCAGGGTCATTCCCATGGGATTCGGCCATGGTGTAGGTGCAGGTTCCTTGGAAGTCGAAGTCAAGGCCATCGAAGGTGCGGAAGTGTGGGTCACCCCAAGCCCAGCACGTGGCGACCAGAGCCGGGATGCACTGGGATTGGGCACCACGGGGCCGACAGCGCTCCTTGGGGCGGCAGCGCAGGGACTTGCAGGGGTCTGGGAGGGGAAGTGGAGCAGGATGAGCCATGGGCTGGGTGAAATAAGACATAAAGATTGGGAAAAGCCACGGGTTGGAGAAAAGGATGGGAAAAAAGTGGGGGGAAGTCATGACATAGAGAAAACTATGAGATGGGAAAGACCATGGAATGGGAAAAATCATGAGATGGGAGAAACTATGGGAGAAGTCATGGAAGGAACCATGGGATGGAAAACCATGGAAGGAACCATGGGAAAAATCATGAGATGGGAGAAACTATGGGAGAAGTCATGGAAGGAACCATGGGATGGAAAACCATGGAAGGAACCATGGGAAAAATCATGAGATGGGAGAAACTATGGGAGAAGTCATGGAAGGAACCATGGGATGGAAAACCATGGAAGGAACCATGGGAAAAATCATGAGATGGGAGAAACTATGGGAGAAGTCATGGAAGGAACCATGGGATGGAAAACCATGGAAGGAACCATGGGAAAAATCATGAGATGGGAGAAACTATGGGAGAAGTCATGGAAGGAACCATGGGATGGAAAACCATGGAAGGAACCATGGGAAAAATCATGAGATGGGAGAAACTATGGGAGAAGTCATGGAAGGAACCATGGGATGGAAAACCATGGAAGGAACCATGGGAAAAATCATGAGATGGGAGAAACTATGGGAGAAGTCATGGAAGGAACCATGGGATGGAAAACCATGGAAGGAACCATGGGAAAAATCATGAGATGGGAGAAACTATGGGAGAAGTCATGGAAGGAACCATGGGATGGAAAACCATGGAAGGAACCATGGGAAAAATCATGAGATGGGAGAAACTATGGGAGAAGTCATGGAAGGAACCATGGGATGGAAAACCATGGAAGGAACCATGGGAAAAATCATGAGATGGGAGAAACTATGGGAGAAGTCATGGAAGGAACCATGGGATGGAAAACCATGGAAGGAACCATGGGAAAAATCATGAGATGGGAGAAACTATGGGAGAAGTCATGGAAGGAACCATGGGATGGAAAACCATGGAAGGAACCATGGGAAAAATCATGAGATGGGAGAAACTATGGGAGAAGTCATGGAAGGAACCATGGGATGGAAAACCATGGAAGGAACCATGGGAAAAATCATGAGATGGGAGAAACTATGGGAGAAGTCATGGAAGGAACCATGGGATGGAAAACCATGGAAGGAACCATGGGAAAAATCATGAGATGGGAGAAACTATGGGAGAAGTCATGGAAGGAACCATGGGATGGAAAACCATGGAAGGAACCATGGGAAAAATCATGAGATGGGAGAAACTATGGGAGAAGTCATGGAAGGAACCATGGGATGGAAAACCATGGAAGGAACCATGGGAAAAATCATGAGATGGGAGAAACTATGGGAGAAGTCATGGAAGGAACCATGGGATGGAAAACCATGGAAGGAACCATGGGAAAAATCATGAGATGGGAGAAACTATGGGAGAAGTCATGGAAGGAACCATGGGATGGAAAACCATGGAAGGAACCATGGGAAAAATCATGAGATGGGAGAAACTATGGGAGAAGTCATGGAAGGAACCATGGGATGGAAAACCATGGAAGGAACCATGGGAAAAATCATGAGATGGGAGAAACTATGGGAGAAGTCATGGAAGGAACCATGGGATGGAAAACCATGGAAGGAACCATGGGAAAAATCATGAGATGGGAGAAACTATGGGAGAAGTCATGGAAGGAACCATGGGATGGAAAACCATGGAAGGAACCATGGGAAAAATCATGAGATGGGAGAAACTATGGGAGAAGTCATGGAAGGAACCATGGGATGGAAAACCATGGAAGGAACCATGGGAAAAATCATGAGATGGGAGAAACTATGGGAGAAGTCATGGAAGGAACCATGGGATGGAAAACCATGGAAGGAACCATGGGAAAAATCATGAGATGGGAGAAACTATGGGAGAAGTCATGGAAGGAACCATGGGATGGAAAACCATGGAAGGAACCATGGGAAAAATCATGAGATGGGAGAAACTATGGGAGAAGTCATGGAAGGAACCATGGGATGGAAAACCATGGAAGGAACCATGGGAAAAATCATGAGATGGGAGAAACTATGGGAGAAGTCATGGAAGGAACCATGGGATGGAAAACCATGGAAGGAACCATGGGAAAAATCATGAGATGGGAGAAACTATGGGAGAAGTCATGGAAGGAACCATGGGATGGAAAACCATGGAAGGAACCATGGGAAAAATCATGAGATGGGAGAAACTATGGGAGAAGTCATGGAAGGAACCATGGGATGGAAAACCATGGAAGGAACCATGGGAAAAATCATGAGATGGGAGAAACTATGGGAGAAGTCATGGAAGGAACCATGGGATGGAAAACCATGGAAGGAACCATGGGAAAAATCATGAGATGGGAGAAACTATGGGAGAAGTCATGGAAGGAACCATGGGATGGAAAACCATGGAAGGAACCATGGGAAAAATCATGAGATGGGAGAAACTATGGGAGAAGTCATGGAAGGAACCATGGGATGGAAAACCATGGAAGGAACCATGGGAAAAATCATGAGATGGGAGAAACTATGGGAGAAGTCATGGAAGGAACCATGGGATGGAAAACCATGGAAGGAACCATGGGAAAAATCATGAGATGGGAGAAACTATGGGAGAAGTCATGGAAGGAACCATGGGATGGAAAACCATGGAAGGAACCATGGGAAAAATCATGAGATGGGAGAAACTATGGGAGAAGTCATGGAAGGAACCATGGGATGGAAAACCATGGAAGGAACCATGGGAAAAATCATGAGATGGGAGAAACTATGGGAGAAGTCATGGAAGGAACCATGGGATGGAAAACCATGGAAGGAACCATGGGAAAAATCATGAGATGGGAGAAACTATGGGAGAAGTCATGGAAGGAACCATGGGATGGAAAACCATGGAAGGAACCATGGGAAAAATCATGAGATGGGAGAAACTATGGGAGAAGTCATGGAAGGAACCATGGGATGGAAAACCATGGAAGGAACCATGGGAAAAATCATGAGATGGGAGAAACTATGGGAGAAGTCATGGAAGGAACCATGGGATGGAAAACCATGGAAGGAACCATGGGAAAAATCATGAGATGGGAGAAACTATGGGAGAAGTCATGGAAGGAACCATGGGATGGAAAACCATGGAAGGAACCATGGGAAAAATCATGAGATGGGAGAAACTATGGGAGAAGTCATGGAAGGAACCATGGGATGGAAAACCATGGAAGGAACCATGGGAAAAATCATGAGATGGGAGAAACTATGGGAGAAGTCATGGAAGGAACCATGGGATGGAAAACCATGGAAGGAACCATGGGAAAAATCATGAGATGGGAGAAACTATGGGAGAAGTCATGGAAGGAACCATGGGATGGAAAACCATGGAAGGAACCATGGGAAAAATCATGAGATGGGAGAAACTATGGGAGAAGTCATGGAAGGAACCATGGGATGGAAAACCATGGAAGGAACCATGGGAAAAATCATGAGATGGGAGAAACTATGGGAGAAGTCATGGAAGGAACCATGGGATGGAAAACCATGGAAGGAACCATGGGAAAAATCATGAGATGGGAGAAACTATGGGAGAAGTCATGGAAGGAACCATGGGATGGAAAACCATGGAAGGAACCATGGGAAAAATCATGAGATGGGAGAAACTATGGGAGAAGTCATGGAAGGAACCATGGGATGGAAAACCATGGAAGGAACCATGGGAAAAATCATGAGATGGGAGAAACTATGGGAGAAGTCATGGAAGGAACCATGGGATGGAAAACCATGGAAGGAACCATGGGAAAAATCATGAGATGGGAGAAACTATGGGAGAAGTCATGGAAGGAACCATGGGATGGAAAACCATGGAAGGAACCATGGGAAAAATCATGAGATGGGAGAAACTATGGGAGAAGTCATGGAAGGAACCATGGGATGGAAAACCATGGAAGGAACCATGGGAAAAATCATGAGATGGGAGAAACTATGGGAGAAGTCATGGAAGGAACCATGGGATGGAAAACCATGGAAGGAACCATGGGAAAAATCATGAGATGGGAGAAACTATGGGAGAAGTCATGGAAGGAACCATGGGATGGAAAACCATGGAAGGAACCATGGGAAAAATCATGAGATGGGAGAAACTATGGGAGAAGTCATGGAAGGAACCATGGGATGGAAAACCATGGAAGGAACCATGGGAAAAATCATGAGATGGGAGAAACTATGGGAGAAGTCATGGAAGGAACCATGGGATGGAAAACCATGGAAGGAACCATGGGAAAAATCATGAGATGGGAGAAACTATGGGAGAAGTCATGGAAGGAACCATGGGATGGAAAACCATGGAAGGAACCATGGGAACAGCCAGAGCAACCAAAATGCATTGATTTAATTAAATTTTGAATTGAAATAAATTTGGGATTTAAGATTATGAGAAGGTCCAAGTCCCAAGAGGAGGCTGACCAACCACTCACTGATCTGGGGAGAAAACCATAAAAATTGATACAATTTCGGTCTGATGGATAATTCCAATTCTGCCTTCAACAGCTGGAACACCCAAATGATGTTGATTTAAATACATTTCAGATTTAATCACTCATTAATGGGATGAGGTTTGGGATGAAGTGGAGAATGTGGTGAAAAGATAAGGGATCATTTCCTAAACTCACCATGATTTTTCCAGGGTGTTCCCTGCTGATGCTGATGGTTTTGTTGTAGACTTTGACTGTCACCACGGCGATGGACGACATGAGGTTGTCACTCTGGTGGCCATTCTGCACCAACACCTGGAATCCTACCAAATTTTGGGTGTCCTCACACAATCCAACCAACAGGTAGACACATGTTCCCTGGAAGATGAACCTCTTGCCATCAAAGGTCTCGTAGTGGGTGGCTCCAACAGCGGTGCAGACCCCAAAAATTTTGGGATAACAATCCTGGATTCCCTTCTCCACCCG
>NW_008237340.1:36680-37541 GCF_000691975.1 Corvus brachyrhynchos
CTCCCTCCTCGGCCCCGCACCCAGACCCCCACCCCCCCCCCTGCCGCTGCTCCGTGTCACACACGCAGCGCTGGGTGCAGGTGAGGTCACCCCAAAATTCCTCACCAAGGCCATGGAAGAGACCCTGAAAGATGCAGCCACTTTCAGAGGGGGGGACGCAGGTGTTGGCTTCAAGGACAAGGCCCTCGTGGCACACACAGGTGTCCGTGCAGGTGGTGGTGGTGGCACAGCTGGACGACACAGCGGGAATGTTGCAGGTGGGGGGGCAGGCGAGGCCACAGGTGCTGTAGGTGCTGTTGGGTGGGCAAGTGAGAGCTGGACAGGGAGGGAGACAGTGGTCAGGGTGGAGCAGCACATGGTGGGACAGACTTCTTCGACTATTTACATAGATATCCTGGAGTCTCCATGGATTTTCTGGAGTCTCCATGGACTTCCTGGGCCTTCTACCTGGACTTTCTGGAGACTCTGTAGACTTCCTGGACTTCCTGCTCAGACTTTCTAGAAAATCCATGGACTTTATGGACTTTCTACTTGGGCTGTCTGGAATCTCCCTGGACTTCATGGATTTCCTGCTTGAACCTGCTGCCACAACCTTTCCCAACCCATGATCCCATGGATCTTCAGTCCCACATTAATTAGGCTCTGCCCACCCCAAGGAGTATTTTCACTCACGACATCCCGCTGCTGTCCTCCAGTCGGAAATGCTGATCCCCTCCTCCTGGCAGTCATCAGCATAGATCTGGAGGGCGTGGCACAGTGCATCGAGACGCCCCTCATTGGCACACAGGTCGTAGATACAGTTCTTCACATAGATATTGGGACTGACAGTGGCATGACATGACCGGAATGGCCCAGAGTGTT
>NW_008237340.1:37912-45789 GCF_000691975.1 Corvus brachyrhynchos
GATTGGATCAGCATGGATTTACCCTTCTGATGGATGCGGAGCTTCCCATGGGAGAGGGAGATGGGGAGGCGCGAGCGGTGGTTGTTCACCTGCAGGACAACAACAACCATCAAAACAACCAAACCCCATCAAAATAAGGCAATAAATGGAGTTTAAGAAGATCTGAAGTGTTTTTATGCAGGGGTTGCCTGCACACCAGCAAATCCTTGAATTATTTAGGAAAAGACTCTCAAGATCATTGCTAAATACGTAATTTCAGTGAAATGCCAAAAAATTATTGGAATTTGGGAATTATGATGGTTTTTGCTTACCCTCACCATCCCATTCTCTGACCGGACTGCAGTGACAGTGATATTGTCAACATGAATGGTGATGGAGCCAATGGAAGAAACTTTGGAGTTCTCCTTTTCCTCCTTTTTGACCTCAACAGAGAAGGCAGGAAGGGTGGGATCGGGACTGCAGATGGTGGTCAAGGTGTAGGCACATGTTCCCATGAAATCAAAGGCTTTTCCATCAAAACTGCGGTAGTGTGGCCCACCACTGAGCCAACAGGTAGAGAAGGTCTCCTGGATGCACTCTGGTTGTCCATCCACCATCTCACACCTCTCCTCACATACCAAATCCTCACAGGAGAGAGATGTGGGGGCTGAAAAAAAGGGGAAAACTCATGAATGGTCAACCAGAAAACAGCAGGGTGACACAACAATGGACTGACTGTACTCACTGGTGGCACAGAGCCCAGGGAAGCCATATCCAGTTTGACCCTGGAACCCAAACACCAGGAGCCCGATGGGCACCTGCAAGTTCTCAACACTCTGTGTTGTTGCGTGCACGGTGATGATGGCCCAGGAGAAATCTGTGCCAGGAATGGCCTGCCATGCCATGGTGTTGTCGGGCTGATGGTTGAGGGTGGTGTTGGCAGCAGCAGTGGTGGGTGCAACAAGGATGGCATGGTTATACTGGCCGGGCACGCTGCTGAAGCGGAATGCAGTGCAGTGGGCGGTGACAGGTGGGACAACAAGGAGGAAGGGATCTTGCCAAGACGACCCACTGAAGAAAAACACTACCTGTACTGCCACCACCGCACTGATGTACAGGTGTGAGTTAGGGTTCACCACGAACCTCTGCACCTCCCCTGCCGCGTGGCATTCCTGCTCCCGGTGTTGTAGGTGATGGTGTTGTCCTCATCCGTCACCACGTACACAAAGTCAATGTCTGTCTGCAGTGGGTTGGGTGGCACCACGTAGTTCCTCCCCCACGCTGTTATCGGGAGGAGCTGCTCCACCACAAAGTCAAAGCCAGCAGACACCTTGACACAGGTGTGGCCACTGAGGACAGCCACAGGGCTGTCGGCCACCACGACTGTGCCAGTGAAGTCCTGGCTGCTCTGGAGCTGCAAGCTGTGGTAGGGCTGCAGGAACAGGCAGAGCACAGCGCCGGGGACGTAGGTGGCCCCAGCATAGTGGAAAGTGGCGGTGGTGGTTATGCTGACAGCAGTGGTGGCGACGGCCACCACGAACTCAGTCAGGCCGTAAGTGTAGTTCCCAACAGGTGTCACCATGTAGTACCTGGTGCCCAGGCTCTCCACGGGCAGGAGGGCGGTGGCACCCACGGTGTAGCTCTTGGTGCTGACGGCCACCACGGAGATATCAGCGCTGGCCTGGACCACCAAGGTTTTATGGGAAGTGCGGCTTCCAGTGAGTTCCAGGTCAGCAGGGAGGGACAGGGGCACAGTGAGGTCCGGCCCCAGGGTGACGTTGCGGGTGACGGAGCCACCGCGGAGCATCACTGACACCTGGGTGTCGGTAGGGCCATAGGAGGTGAGCAGCAGCTGCAGGTACGCGCTGGGGGACTCGTCGTCATTCTGTGGGAACACGGCCAGGAACTCCCGGCCCCGGTAGCTGGCACTGGAGAGTACTGGGAAAACAGGGGAAAAGGGGGCCTTGGTTAATTTTTATATTAGCTGGGGAAACGGGGGAAAAGGGGGCCTTGGTTAATTTTTATATTAACCAAGAGGGTTATATGAAGGTGGCCTTTGTATTTCTATATTGATACTTTTATATTCATTCCATATGTGTTTTATATAGAATTATAGGAGGAATTGTACTGAAATTACATTAAAGATATGACTGCAGTATCTAATTTATAGAGTCTATTTTTATATATAATCAAAATAGAAATTCTATTTACAGTTTATTATATTAATAAACAACATTTTAATAAAACTATAAATAATTCTATATAAATAGTAAACTCTTATTTATATGTTCTATTAACAAATTATTAATAATAATATACCAATGTGTTAACAATATGAAAGAACGTTGTATTATTAACTAATTATAATAAATACCATTCCTTAATATAACAATGTTATTAGATGTTTATATTACTAAATACTGTGTTATTGATATATTAATAGTACTATGTAATATACTTCAGTATATTACCACTTATTAGCACACTGATAATATATTAATAATATAGGACTCATATATCAGTAAAAATATGTTAATTACTTTTTTTAGCCTGTTATTATATTATTATATCTGTTATCCAGTATATAACTTACATAGTTTTCCATGTTATTATACAGATCTATTAATTATAACAATGTAATTTACAACTTACATTTAAATATATAGTAGTATTTTTTCTATGATTTTGTACTTATTTTTAATAGAAATATCAGCAAAGAATTAATCCAAACCAATAAATATTAAAAATAATTAAAGTAATATAATAATAACAACTGCTGTAGTTATTGAATTTATTTTCGTATTAATCCCAGTAGAAAACAAATTTACATGTTATTTTTATAATTATATACAACAGTAGATGCTTTATATTTTCTCTAAAAAAATTATACAGATAATGATTTAAAATAATTTTATTTCTTCTTTTCATAGAAATGGCTTGGAAAAAATGTTAAAAATCAAGGAAAAATAAGCAATAAGGAACTAAATTAGAGCGGTAGAGAATATATTAGAGACCAGAACAGAATTAATATACCATTATATTATACTATATTGCATTATAATCTACCATTATATGTAATTAATATAACAATTATAATAGTGGATATTACAACATATAAAAATATAGATAAGTATTAATAACCAATTAATGTCCTATTAATCAATACTATGTTCTTCAATTACACTATTTAATGTCATTATTAGCCAACTAACATTTTAAGTATTTTGTACAAGTTAAAATGTATGTAGATAAATATAGATAAATATAGATAAATACAGATAAATATAGATAAATATAGATAAATACAGATGAATATAGATAAATATAGGTAAATACAGATAAATATAGATAAATATATAAAAGGGAAAGTAAACAAATAAAAGATACTTTGAAAGGATCAAAAATAGATTTTTGAGGATTTTTTTAATGCTCCAAAACAACAAAAAAGACCTTTTTTGCCCCAAAACAGGTTAAAAAGAGTGGGTTTCTTCTGAAGGAAGCTTTGAGATCGCTGGGGGAAAACCACATGAAAACGTGATAAAACTTTATTAAAACTCAGTATATATATGAAAAGTTCACTATAAGAATTTGTTTTAAATTTAAAAAATAGGGAAATGGGGATGTTGGGTAAAAAAAGATAATTCTGGTGATTTTTTCTGAAAAAAATGGAATTTGAGTGTTTCGGGGAAAAATAGGGAAAAATGAGCTTTGACTGTGAATAAAAAATAAGATTAAAGGGGGCTTTCTGAATAATATATAAAAAAGGGGTTTTCTTAAAAGGGGGGATTTTGAAGAAAAGTCAACAGGGAAATAAGCAATTGGGATTTTAAAAATTAAAACAGAGTGAATGAGGTTTTTTCCTTTAAAAATACCCCAAACCTAAAACAGAGTTCAAGAGGGCTTTGTTTCCCCTAATAAATAATTTTTTTAAAAAATTTTTAAAAAGGAATAAACAAGAAAATATTAAGGGAATAAAAGAGTTTTTCTTTAAAACACTACAAAAAATTGGGTTGATAAGAGGTTTTCATTAAAATTAGAAAAAGGTCAGGAAAATAAGGAATAAAAGGTTATTTTTTCCCTAAAGAACCAACTTTTTTTATTAAAATAGAACAAATAAAAGGACTTTTTTCATTAAAAAACTTTTCAAAATAGACCTTTTTTTCCTGAAAAAACCCCACAATTCCAGCATATAGATCTTGGGGTTTTTTCCTGGTAAAACACTAAAACTGATCATGTTAGCTCCAAAACAAACAACAAACAAACAAAAAACCACAAACGAAACAACAACAACAAAAACAACAAAAAACCCAACAAAAAAAACAACAAAAAACCCAACAAAACCCAACAAAAACAACAAAAAACCAACAAAAACAACAAAAAAACCCAACAAAAACCAACAAAAAAAACAACAAAAAAAACCAAAAAACCACAACAAAAAACAACAAAAAACAACAAAAAAAACCCAACAAAAAAACAACAAAAAAGCAACAAACAACAAAAAAAACCAAAAAACCACAACAAAAAACAACAAAAAACAACAAAAAAAACCCAACAAAAAAACAACAAAAAAGCAACCACTACAAAAAAGTAACCCCAAATAACCAGGATAAGTGCACTTTTTTTTCAGTGAAAGTGAGCAAAAAGGGGATTTTTCCATGAAAATTAATGGGGGGTTCATGAGAAAAAAAAACCACAAAAAACGATTCTAAGGGCTTTTGTATTAAAAAAAAAATATTTTTAAAGGGTTTTTTTGGTTAAAATTAATAAATCTGCAGCTGAGAGTTTGCTGGAGGAAATGCAAAATGAGGGAAGAAGGGAATTTTTGGGCAAAAAATCCCAGGGATTCAGGATTTCATTTTCTGTGCTAAAAAGCCTGGAAATAAGTACAAAATCCAGGAAATCTGGGATTTTGTGTGGAAAACCAGGATTTTGCTTACCGCAGAAGGGAAGGAGGAGCCACCAGATCCCATCCTGTGCCATCACTGTGAAAAACACCCAAGATCACTAAAAATTTCTGTTTTATCAGAAAAACCCATGTGAGCCCTGAGGTATCTCCAGAACCCTCAAATAACCCCCAAATTACCCCCAAATGCCTTTCATTACCCCAAAGTGCCTTTTTTCACCCCATGGAAACCTCTTGGGGTTTATTTTGGCCCCCACTGCTCCCAAATCCACCCCAAAACCTTCCAAACTCTACAAACTTTGTGCAAAATTCCCCAAATTTGGGTCAAAATGGGGGGTTTTTTTACCAATTCCCCCATTTTGGATCAAAGTATTTTCCCCCCAATCCCCCCAGGGTGGATCAAAATGGAATTAAACAGCTGAAGCAACCATCCCTCCCCCCATCCTCCCCCCCACCTTGAGGCCACATCAGAGTCCCCACCTCTATCAGATTCACTCCAAAACCAGATGAATTTAAACCCAAATCACCTAGATTTGTGTCAAAATGGGGTTAAAATGCTGGCACAGCCCTCCTGACAACCCCTCCCTTTGATGCCACCTCAATACCCCATTTCCACCAAATCCACACTAAAACTTTATGGAAAGGGTGAATTTTGCCCCAGATCCCCTCCGTTTGGGTCAAAATGGGGGGGTTTTTGCCCAACATCCCCCAAATTTGGATCAAAATGGGGCTCAACATCCAGGACAACCCTTCACTCACCTTGTCCCACTCAAACCCTCCCAAATGCTCAATTTGCCCTCAAACAGGGGGAAATAAACCACCAAAAATTGGGCATGATGAGGGGAAAAAACCTGAAATTTGGGGGGAAAGTGCACAAAAAGGGAAAACCCCTGAGATGTGGGGGGGAAATGGGGAAAAAAGAAAAAAGAAATTTGGACACAAAAAGTGTTTAAAATCCAACATTTGGGAAGAAAAAGGGTTAAAATCATGAAGCTTGTAGGGGAAAAGAGGGCAAAAGACACAAAACTGGGGAGGGGAAAAGAGTAAAGAATCTGAAATCTGGGCAGAAAAAATCCTCAATTTCTGCCCATCCCCAAACAATGAGGAAAACCAGGAAAAAACAGGGAATGAAGCGTCCCCAGTCATCCCCCACTCACCAGCCCCTCAGCTCCTGAATTCCCAGAACTCTGAACAGGAATGAAGCGTCCCCAGTCGTCCCCCACTCTCCAGCCCCTCAGCTCCTGAATTCCCAGAACTCTGCAGACACAGAGTGTTTGTCCCAAAATCACTCTTTTTATACCTAAATGGGCCTCGGCTACAGCCTCCTGACATGGCTTCCTGGGGGCGGATTTGGGCCCAAACCTGCAGATTTGGGCAGATTCAGCAGAATTTCAGGATGGGAGGAGGGGCCGGGGGCATGACCCACAGTTCCCGAGAATTTGGGAACTGGCAGCTGGATCCTGTCACTGATGGGACGTGACGGGAGTGGAACCCACAGGGATGTCACGGCAGGTGTGAGTGCCACAGGGATGTTGTGACAGGTGGGGTACCCTGGGCGATCCAGCCAAATTCCCTGAACTCCCAGAATCGCTGCCCCCACGGTGCCCTCTGGCCCCATGATCCCGGGGGAAGGACAGACCCAAATCCGGATGTTTTTTACCCAAAATTAATGATCCGAGACCCAGCGGGGAATTCCGGGGAATGGGAAATTCTGGCCCAAGTGCCTGAAAAAGCTGAAGAAAACCAGCTGGAGCCAGGAGAGACGATGGAAAACAGGGAATTAAAGGGCTTCTGCCTTAAAATGAAGACATAAAAATGAGGAATCCCTGAACCCCACAGAGATCCACAAAAATGTCCAGAGACAGGGACCCCCCCAAACCCAGCCAGGGACCCCAAAAGCCACATGGGGATGCCCCAAAACTACCCAGGCATACTCTCAGCCCTCTGAACCCCCAAACCACAAGGTCCCTGCGGGCTGTTGGGGGTCCCTGGGGCTGTTGGGGGTCCCTGGAAGGGTTTTGGGGTTCCTGATAAATGACACGGAGAAATTTTCAGTTCCCCTGAAGGTGCTGGATGGAGCTTAAAGACTAACTGCAAAAAAGATGAAAGGATGTAAAGGTATGCACACAGGATCACAAGCATAGCTGGAACCAGCGGACAAATAGTTAATGAGGAATACAGTGGGGTTTTGGCAAGTTATGTAACAAGAAGCAACTGCGCATGGCCACAGAAAAAGTTCAAGGAAAGGTCACCTGTAATATGGAAGCATTCAGTGAATATGACCACCAGAGACCCCTTCGTGGTTCCTCCAGGACCATACCCTGTTGTAGTTTCACCGCACACATCAGATTAAAGGAGAAATCCCTCAGTGTGTCCTGCGCGGATAAAGAATGCCTGCTTTCTAATGCTGCAAATTGTGTTAGAAAGTTTCTTTTCCAACCAATTTTGGTATGATTCCCTTGGACGGGCTTACGGATGTAAGGGGAGCTGAGAGAGTCCTGTCGGGGCTTGGGGGTCCCTGGGAGGGTTTGGGGTTTCTAGAGGAGATGTGGGGGGGTCTGTGGGGGAGACTGGGGGTCTCTGTCAGCGGGATCCCAGCTCTCTGCCACTTTCAGAGAGGGGCTCCCCACCCAGGACCTCTCAAACCACATGGGGACCCCTTCGACCCTCCTGGACCGCCAAATCCCCTCTAAGACGCCCACAACCACACCAGCCGCCGTCACCCCCCCAAACCCTCTCCTGGGGATCCCCAACAACCTCCCTGGGACCCTCAAAACCATCTCAGTGAGCCCCAAACCTCCCTGGGCATCCCTCTGTGCCTGCCCCCTGACCCGCAAACCCCTCCAAGGTTCCCCCCATTTATACTCCAGGGACTCCCTCAGTCCCTCCAGAGCCCCCAAACCCCTCCAGGGAATCCCCACATCCTCTCCTGGAGCCCCAAAGCCCTCTCAGGGACCCCACCCCTCCCCCGCCGCGCTCGGCGCCGCCGCTCCCC
>NW_008237340.1:45824-46511 GCF_000691975.1 Corvus brachyrhynchos
CCGCCCCTCCCCGTCCTCAACCAATCAGCGCCCGAGCTCGCAGCGCTGGGGCGGAGCCAAGCGAGAGCGCGGGCGATGGAGCGGGTGAGGCCTGAGGTGTCCGGAGGGGACCGAGGCGGGGACGTGGGAGATCCCGGGGGGGAATTTGGGGGGTTCGAGGGGGCCCCGCGTCACTCCCCGCATCCCCCCCGCAGACGCTCAGTCTGGAGCAACGAACGGAGCGGCTGGTGCAAAGGAGGTGGGAGAGCAGCCCGGCCTCGAGTGCCCCTCGAGATCCCCAAGTGCGCCCAGGTGACCCTGGGGACCCCAGTCTGCTCCCTCGTTCCCTAAGTGTTGCCCCGGACTCCAAGGGCTACCCAGACCCCCAAATACCGCCCCAGACCCCCTAAGTGCCTCCCAGTTCCCTCCCCTGCCCCAGGTGATCCCCAAGAGTGCCCCGGGGACCCCCAACTACCCCACCCGATCCCAAGCGATGCCCCAGGCCCCCCATTCTGCCCGTAAGCGCGCCGCCGCAGGCCCTAAAATGCCGTCCGGGACCACCAGCCCCGCGGGGGGCAGTGCAGGGCCAGCATTTCGGGGGTCCTCCCTCCTCCCCAACCCTCTCCGCCCCCTCCAGCCAGGCCCTGCTCAGCACCCACCCCCGCGGGCCACAAAGGGCGAAGCCTCCGCTTGGCTCCGCCCCCCCCA
>NW_008237340.1:47040-48062 GCF_000691975.1 Corvus brachyrhynchos
GCTTCAGGTCACGTGAGCCCCGTGAGGCGCCGCAGCCAATCAGGAGCAGTGCCCGTGATGCCCTGCAGGGGGCGCCGCTGCTGCAGCCGCTGGGTGAGAGAGCAGAGGAGCCCGCGCGGGCCACGGGGCGTTTGTGGGTGGGGGTCACCTGGGGGCCACGGGGATACTTCTTGGGACTGCAGGGCACTTGTAGGCCAGGGCAGTCACTTGTGGGGCTGCAGGGCACTTGCGGGGCTGGGGGGGGGGGGGCAGTTCTGGGTCAGGGGTTCACTTGAGGGGCTGGGGGGGCACTTGTGGGCATGGGGGTTGCTTGAGGGACTGAGGCACCACTTGTGGGTTGGGGAGGCACTTCTGGGTCAGGAAGTCACTTGTGGGGCTGGGGGAACACTTGTGGTACTGCCACCCCCTGTGACACGGAGGCCCCCCCAGGCTGTTTGGGGGACCCCCTCCTCTGGATGCTGCGATGCCACCGCCGAGCCATAAGGGGACGGCTTCGGTAGGACGCTCCCATCCCCAAGTTTTAGGGGTCTGCCCCTGCGCCTCCGCCAGGTCCCCCTAACCCCCCATTTGTTCTCCCTTCTCCCCCCAGGGCCATCGAGACCCTCCTGGAACCCCCACCAGGGCGCCCCCAACCCATGGTGGGTTCAATAAAGCAGTGACACCCCAAAATTGCACCAGGGAGGTGGGCAGACCCCCAAAATCCCATCCCTTTCCTCCCCCACCTTTGGCGTTGCTCCCAATCCCCTCTCCCCCCATATGGCTCCAAGAGCATTTGGGGGATTCTGGGGGCTCAAAAGAGGGTGTTGGTCGGGTGCTGGACGTCTCTAGGGGGTCCAGGAGGGTGTGTGGGGTGTTTGCAGGGGCTCTGAGGCTGCCCAAAGGGGTTTGGGGGTGTATGGGGAGCGCCGGAAATCGGGAGTGGTTGGGAGGGGCACTGGGTGTCTATAGGGGGTCCAGAAGAGCTCTATGGGGTTGGGGGATGTCTGTGGAAGTTGTTGGGGGTCCAGGAAGGAGTTTGGGGG
>NW_008237340.1:48098-49023 GCF_000691975.1 Corvus brachyrhynchos
AACTGTCCTGGGGTCTGTGGGATGTTTTGGGAGGCCCAGGAAAGGGCTGGGGGCTTTGTGGGGACGAGGGGCGGACACTGTGGCGTCTGGGGGGGTTGCTGGGCGTATCGGGCAGGGGAACCCCCAAACCCGTGTGGGGCGGCTCACCTGGCTTCTTCATCTTCACGGCCAACGTGGCGCCGGGGGGTTCTGGTGTCCCCCAGCCCCCGAGGGGGCTGCGGGGGGTCATGGGGGGCGTCAGAAACAGCCCCCAAATCCCTCGGGCCCTGCCGCCTTCCATTGGCCGTCGCGCCCGCCCGTCCTCGCTCTGAGCCAATCGGCGCCCGAGAACGCGGCGTTGGGGGCGGTGCCCCGGTTCCGCGCCAGTTTACTCACTTCCCGGACTACAAGTCCCGAAATGCCTCGGGGCGCCGTAACGCGCCTGTAGAGCCGGGACTGCGGTTCCCGTCATGCTCCGCGGCCCCCGAGAGCCCGGTCGGGGCCGGGAGTGCCCCCAAGTGCTTCCCTGAGCCGTAAGTGCCCCCAGATGTCCCCCTCCTGATCCTCAAGTGCCCTCCGCGATCCCTAAGCCTGCCCGCCCCCGGTCCCTTACTGGCCCCCAAAATGCCCTCTATATGTCCCCTCGGACCCCCAAGTGCACTCCAGTTGCCTCCCCGACCCGTAAGTGCCCCTCCAGACCCTTAAGTGATCCCGCAAGCACCCCCAACTGCCCTCCAAGGGCCCGTCAAGCGCCCCGGGGAATCGGTGCGATGACAACGATGTGAGAAAGAGCCTGACCCTATCGCAGTATCGGCAACAGTTCAGCCTTTAATTAAAATTTGAATTAAAACTGCAGTTGCCCATGTGGGGGATGGACAAGCCCCCCACCTCTTCGTGCCGCTCCCATGCTCCCTCTTGGAGCCAGGGACACTGCAGGAAAAGCATT
>NW_008237340.1:49156-56848 GCF_000691975.1 Corvus brachyrhynchos
CCCCCCCCTCCGAACACCCTATAAACCGTCAGGGCCCTCCCAAACTCCCTCTAAAACCCCCTGAGGCCCCCTGAAACAACCCATAGATCTGCCCAAATGCCCAGCACTCCCCCGAGCCCCCCAAAAGGGGCTACCCCAGATGGCCACAGCTAGGCAGGGACTGCCTGAGCCAGTTTTTGGGCTGATATGTATGTAGGTAGGGGACAGGATGGAGGGTGAGGGTTTTCACCTGCCAGAGGGCAAGGTTAGATGGGATATTGGGAAGAAATTCCTCCCTGTGAGCGTGGTGACACCCTGGCACAGGGTGCCCAGAGAAGCTGTGGCTGCTCCATCCCTGGAAGTGTCCAAGGCCAGGTTGGACAGGGCTTGGAGCAACTTGGGATGGTGGAAGGTGTCCCTGCCCATGGCAGGGGGTGCATTGAGATGACCTTTGAAGTCCCTTCCAACCCAAACCAGCCTGGCATGCTAAAACTGGTGGAGGTTTGGGGTGGGTGACCTTGGCTGACCCCGGGCGCCCCCCTCCAGGCTGCTCCATCACTCACGCTTCAGGAAGAGACAGGAAGAGAAAACCTGATGAAAAAGCTCCTGGGGGAAATGGGTTGGAGGGGTGTCAGTCCCTCAGGAGCTGCTCCAGGTCCCTTTCCATAGGGTGAGTCCCTCAGGTGGAGGCACTTGGGGCACAGAGGCAGCATCTGCCTCACTCTGTTCTTCTCCAGGGCTGCAGGGGAATCTCTGCTCTGGCACCTGCAGCACCTCCTCACCTGGGGATCTGCTCGGGGAGGAGAGACAACAGCAGTGAAAGGGACTTGGCACCAAAGGAGGCATCAGCAGAGCAAGAAGCATTTCCCAAGCTCTAGCTGGTGTCAGGTGAACTCAGACGAGAGATCAGGTGGGTTTGGTTTTAACCAGAAAGTGAATTTAAGAGTAAATCATGGATTTCCTCCTGTGTCAGGGAATTCTCTGGAACATGGATTTGCTGCTTTAAAATGTTGGTTTACTTTCCATAATTCATCTGGGCTGTGTTATGCAAGAGGTCAGTGTTTCACCTTTTATAAATAAAGAGCTGATGGTGATGATGATGATGATGATACTTATTTAGGCTCCCTTGCAGCACATCTGCAAGGCAGGGACTTTGCTCTCAAGACTTCAATTATGCAGAATTTACCCTTCCTTTGCTCACAATTTTCCCTCTGCTGAGCTATTCCCAGTGACCATCACCAAATCCCACATGACCAGAGTCTTGATTGCACCAAAATTAAATTAAACTGAATGTTATTTTTCTTAAGGATTTTAAGATTTATAAATCCCCTGTTCTAGAGTGATACGGGTGTGGCAGGCAAGACTTGGAGGGTTTAGAGATAAAAGCAGCATTTTTTGTATGTTTTTTATTAAAAATAAAGTATTTTTACTCTGTCATGGCAGGTTCTCTCCTGGCAGCTGCTGCAGGGTTTCGGGGATGGAATCTGGGGACATCCAGCAGGTCCTGAGACCTCATTTTTCTCTAAGTGTGGATTCTGAAACGGCAAAGGAAAAGTATGAGGAAACTTTAGAAGCTGAGCAAAACTACCCAAAATGTGGCCTGAGGCCCTTGCCTGTGTTTTGGGCAGTTAAAGAATAGTTGCAATTAAGGGCCTCTGGAGATCAGCCAACAAAATGTCCTGGTCTTGCACAATCTCCTCACCCTGGAATGTTTGGGGTTGGGGAGGTGAAACCTAATTTGTGTCCCTGAAGGGATGGATGGAATTTTGCTCTGGGTTTGAGTTGGGAGGAAACAGAACTGGGAGCGTTGGATTGCTCTCAGCTGTTTTTTTTGTCTCCCAGCCCTGTGGGATGTGGCAGGACAAGTGAGGCTCCTCCCTGCCCACCTCTCCCACCTCCTGAGTCCTTCCTAAGGGCTGCCAAGGGAGCCTGCACCCACTTCACTCCCCTCGTCCATCCAGGAATTGTCTTGTTGTGAAAGGCAATCAGATCAGTTCTGTGATGAAATTTTACGGAGTCCAGTGGGGAACCTTCTTCCTGCCTTCCTCCCTGCTTATCTCATGCTCCTTTTCCTCTATTCTCTGTTGCTCTGTCCTGCTCCCTGTGCCATCGCTCCTCCCTGTGACAGGCAGAATTTCCTTTCCACCAGTTGTCCATATTCCATCATCACTTGTGAGTTGTTCCTGCACAGAATCACAAAATCAGTTAGATTGGAAGAGACTAGTAGGTCATCTGGTCCAACCTCGCTGCTCAGGCAGAATCATCCTGGCGCACATGGCACAGGATTGTGTCCAGACCTACAGTCCCCTGTAGATCCAGATGAGGTTCAGTGTGCACAAACCATGTGGTGGAAGTTCCTACTGAGCTGCCGTCGCCATATACCAACTCATTGGCAGTGATGTTGTGGAAAGGAGGAGAACAAAGAGTAGATAATTTGGTTACCAAACTCTGGCAATGTGAAGAAAGTACCGCTTCCACCTATGAACCTGCATCTTGTCTGTGGAAAGGACCTCCAGCAATTTAAAGAAGTGCCCCATGCCCCACCAGTACAGACCAGAGTCTATGGGGAACAAGTGCCTCCTGCCCAAGAGAGAGGAGGCACACCACGAGGTTACCTGTGGTTTTACCTGCCTGACCATGGTGAAGACATGAAGAGGTGGGATGGAAAACCCACCTCTGCCTTGGCAGTACGGGTATGTGAATTGACAGGAAAAATTAACCACCACAGAAAACTCCTCAAGGAAAAATGGCACTCCAGTTTCCAGTGGGCAAGTCCTCAGGCAGAATTGAAGGGCTGATGTTACTTCTGATCCTCCTGAAGGGACCTCCAGGTCATGTTTACAAGCACTGACCAATGAGTACTGTGACCAGAACTAGAGGGGTCCTGGCTCCAGCCAGGTGCAGAAAAAGGACAGCGGGATCTCTTGGACTGTGTGGATCCATGGCCTGGCACAGCAGGGCCCCAGGAGCACAAGGCTTTACTTGACACTGGTGCCGTCAAGATATGTAGGGGCAGAATCCATCTCTGTTTCTGGGATGACGGGGGATCCCAACAGGGACTGTACTGGAAGCTGAAGTGCTCCTGACTGGGAATGAAGGGCAAAAACACTCCACTGTGATTGGCCTAGATGCTCCATGTATCCTTGGCATAGATCACCTCATAGAGGTATTTCAAGGACCCAAAAGGACATCACTGGGCTTTGGGAGAGCTGCTGTGGAATTAGACAGAAGAAATTAAGACAGCTGAATCCCTTGCTTGGTCTTTCAGAGGACCCTTCTGCTGTGGGACTTCTGAGGGTTGAAGAACAGCAGGTACCAATGGCCAGCACAAGTGTCCCATTGGCAACTTGGCACCGACTGGGACTTCACGCACCCCTCCATGAGATGATCCATGAACTGGAGGGCTGGGCGTGCTCAGCAGGACTCGCTCGCCCATCAGTAGCCCCACATGGCCCATGCCTGAGTCCAGCGGAGAGTGGACACTGACAGTGGACTGTCATGGCCTGAACAAAGTCACACTGTCACTGAGTGCTGCCATGCTGGACATGCTGGAACTTCAGTGTGAGCTGGAGTCCAAGTGCCACCATTGCATTGCCAATGCGTTCTTCTCCATTCCTCTGTTAGCAGATTCCCAGCCCTGGGGTCCCTCTTTGGGCCCCCAGCCCTGAGGCTGCCCCAGGTGGGGCCTTGGCCTCCCTGTGGGCCCCTGTCCACACAGGTGGGTTTGGTGGCCACCTTGATTAGTGCCACCCTCAGCTCCAGGGGGTGCCTGGGGGTCCCTGGTGAGGGGGAGCAGGGGCTGATGGAGCTCTGTGCCCAGTCACATGGGGAGGATGTCCCACTTTCAGGGGGTGCTCAATCTTACAGGAAGGGTGGTGTCCAGTCCAGTGATGGGTCCCCCAATGCCATGGAAGGAGGGGGTGTGTGTCCCCCAATGCCATGGAAGGAGGGGGTGTGTGTCCCAATCCCATGGAGAGGATTTCAGTTCCAAGAAGGTAAACCAGTTACATGTGGGGGCCTCAAGGCCATTAACTGGAGCAGGGGGGTCCCAATCCCATGCAGAGGGGCCCAGATCCCTGGGTGGGGTCTCATTCCATGAAGGGGGATAGTGTCCTCTGTCCCATTGGCAGGGTCCCAAAAATGAAGGGGAGGAAGTATGCTCTTGCCCCATCCTGTTTGCCACACTGTTGGGGTCCCCCCCTGTATTCAGGGTCTTCCCTCCCTCTATTTTTTTGTCTCCCAGAGGAACACGGGGCCACTAGAGGAATGTCCCAGCTGGCCAGGAAGAGTCCAGGCACCTCCTGCCACAGGGCATGGACATTGGGAGGTGTGGGGGTAGGGTGGAGATGTGGGGGGCACACAGGGGACATTGGGAACACATGGGAGACATGAGGACATTGGGGGATACATGGGGGGACAGGTGGGACATGAGGGACACTGGGGACACGTGTGTACATGAGGGAGATGGGGGAACATGGGGACATGTTCAGGGGTGGCAATGAGGGTACCGTGTCCATGGGGAGGGGCGGTGTTGGAAATGATACAACTTGTAAAATTTTAAATTAACTTTAGTCAGGGGTTTTGTTCGTCTTTGCCCGGGGGAAGGGAATGGAAGTTTCTTTTCAAGAGACTCTTCGCTGGGCAAGGCCTGATGAGCTTGACATCTCAATGGACTGGGAGCTGCCAGAGGATGCACAAGAGATAAGTGACCATTAACAAACATCTTTCCTGATGTGTCAGAGACACCTGGTCTGGGGAAAGGTCAATAAGAGAAAAAAGAATGAGGACCTAATTAGCATTGAAGGCAAACTGATCAATAACCAATAGGAAACCAATACTAAGACTGTTACACTAACTGTGTAACTTGGGACCAATGAACAATGAACCAATGAATTTCTCTGGGTTTTTATTGTGTAAGTATGTGAAAAATCTAGTAAAGAGCCACGTGTGATGGAAGGATTTTCTCTGCACAACCCAGGCAATGTGTGGATGAAATTATTTCTGTTGCACATTGGGGCCAGAACAACATCCTGGCCAGAGTAAAGTAATATCTTCATTCTCTAACACTAAAAATGTTTTTGTTTTTCCTGCAGTTTTGGTGACAGCAGGACAGTGCCTCCATGTCCCTCCATATCCCCCCACATCACTTGTGTGTGCTTTTCCCCCAGATGGATTTTGTGGACATCTGCAACCCTCAACTGACCCCCACTGGCCGCAGGGAGGCACTGGGAGCTACTGGGACTATGCTGGGAGCAACTGGAAGATACTGGAACCATGGTGGGGGTATTGGGATCACTACTGGGGTAACCAGGATCATACAGGGGACAACTGGAACCATGCTGGGGTGTGACAGGGAGTAAGGGGAATCACACTGGGGGTGAATGGGAGGAACTGGGACCATGCTGGGATCCTAGTGGTATCATACTGGGAATGACTAGGATCATACGGGGAATGACTGGAACCGTACTGGAGGTGATTGGCAGCCACTGAGACCAGGGCCAGAAGGATCCAGGGAACTCCAAGTCTTTGTGCTGAGATGGCCCTGGAACAGATCCCCTGGGGGGAACCCATGGCACGGACAGGAAAAGCAGGGCATTGGGAACAGCCAGGGCTTGGGAAAGGCAGGTCCTGCCTTTCCTGACTCACCTGATCTCCTGCTGTGCCCAGGTGGCCCTGATGGGTGTTGGACATGTGTGGGTGTGTCTGCCTGAAGCTCAGCGAAGACTTTGGCACTGCCTCTATCTCCCTGCATCTCTTGGAGCACCTGCGGCTCCTGGCTGGGACAGGTGCTTCTCACTGGGAACACCTGGATGGTGGCCAGGCCAAGGACGGGTGGGAATGGGGCCACAACCAGGTGGGGCTGGGCACTGCTGGGGTTCCCCAGGGCTCAGTGTTGGGGCTGGTCCTGTTCAACATCTTCATCTGTGACCTGGATAAGGGGATTGAGGGCACCCTCAGGACGTTCACAGATCACACCAGCTTGGGTGGAAGTGTGGATCTGCTGGAGGGCAGGAAGCTCTGCAGAGGGATCAGGACAGGCTGGATCAATGGGCCAAGGATAATGGTGTGAGGGTCAACAAGGCCAAGTGCTGGGTCATGACAACCCCATGGAACGCTCCAGGCTGGGGAAGGAATGGCTTGAGAGCTGCTCATCAGGAAGGAATTTGGGGCTGCTGGTTGGCAGCCAGCTGGATTTGAGCCAGCCCAGTTGGGAAGAAGGCCATTGGCACCTGGCCTGTATCAGCCATAGTGTGGTCAGCAGGACCAGGGCAGTGATTAGAGGCCCCACCTCGAGTCCTGTGTCCTGTTCTGGCCCCTCACTGCAAGAGAGACATTGAGAGGCTGAAGCATATCCAGGGAAGGGAATGGAGCTGGGAAGGGGCTGGAGCACCCGGAGCGGCTGAGGGAGCTGGGAAAGGGGCTGAGCCTGGAGCAAAGAAGGCTCAGGGGGGCCCTTCTGGCTCTGCACAACTCCCTGACAGGAGGGGGCAGCCAGGGGGGTCGGGCTCTGCTCCCAGGGAACAGGGACAGGACAAGAGGAAATGGCCTGAAGCTGTGGCAGGGGAGGTTCGGGTTGGACATCAGGAGGAATTTCCTCAAGGAAAGGGTTGTCAGGCACTGGAAGAGGCTGCCCAGGGAGGTGGTCGAGTACCCATCCCTGGAGGTGTTCAAGGAACAACTAGACATGGCACTCAGTGTGATGGTCAAATCATAAAGTGGAAGTTGGTCAGAGGTTGGACTCAGTCTTGGAGGGATTTTCCAGCCTCAGTGATTCAGTGAAATGGGTGTGTGGTGGCCCACTGGGAGGACTGGGAGGAACTGGAAGATCTGGGGGGACAACTGGGATGTCTAGTGTTGGAAACTGGGAGGTTTGATGGTGTCAAATGGGGGGTGTGATGGCCCACTGGGAAAACTGGGGGTAAACTGAGCAGTCTGTAAGGCAATGTCCCCAAGACACCCCAAAGCCCACCTGGGTCACCATGGGTTCACTAACCCCCCAATCTGCTTCTCCTAATGGATTTCATGGACACTTGTAACCCTCAACTGACCCCGACCGGGTACTGGGAGGCACAGGGAGCTACTGGGACCATATTGGGAGCCAACGGAAGACACACTGGAAGCAGATGGAAGATGCTGGAACCATGTTGGGATACTGGGATCACAGCTGGGGCAACTAGGATCATACAGGGGACAACTGGAACCATGCTGGGTTCATACTGGGAGTGTCTGGAACCGCACTGGGGCCAACTGGTATCATAGTGGGAGTGACTGGGATCATAGTGGGATCATTCTAGTAGTGACAGGAATTGACTGGGACCATTGGAGGGTGTGACTGTGAGTTGTTGTGATCATACTGGACTCACACTGGGAGTGACTGGAAAGCACTAGGATCATATTGGGGGGCACTGGAATCATACTGGGATGAAACTGGGATCATTCTGGGAGTAACTGGAACCATGCAGATGACCGGGAGCAACGGGAACCATGCTGGGAGTGACTGGGATCACACTGGGACGATTACACGGACCATACAGGGGTCACACTGGGACGGTAACTGAGACTACCCTGGGAGCGCCAAGGCGCGGGGTGCCCGGGGCGGGGCCATGCAGATTTATGCTAATGAAAACCATCGAGTCGCGGAGTCCGGCGGCGCAGAGCGGTCGCGGGCAGCGCGGGAGGAAGTGACGTCACGAGCAGCGCGGCGCGGCGGGA
>NW_008237340.1:57480-60574 GCF_000691975.1 Corvus brachyrhynchos
CTATAGATCTCCTATACCCCCCATGTTCCCTCAGAGGCCCCCATCTGTGCCCCTCTAGGCCAAATAGATCCCCTAAAGCCCCCACAGACCCCCATCTAATGTCCCCCAGGGCGCCGCCCGGGTCAGCGAGCACTGCAGGAGATCCGCAGGTACCAGAGCAGCACCCGCCTGCTGCTGCGCCCTGGCCCCTTCGCCCGCCTGGTGAGAACCCCCCACATCCCAGAATGAAAACTCCTGCACCCCAAAATCCCCGGACACCCCCATTTCCCCCACAGAACCTTCCCAACATCCTCCATGGGCTCCCCTGGGACCCCACAGATTCTCTCAGATACCCATAAAATCTACTTTGGGACCCCCAAATCCCTCCATGACCCCCCTAAATCCACCCCAGGACCTCCCATTATCTGGGGTCTCCCAAACCCCTCTGGATCCCCTCTCCTGGGATCCCCAAATCCACCCTGGGAGACCCCAGATCAACCCTCTTGGACCCTGCAACCTCTCCCAGAGCCTTCAAACCCTCCCTGGGACCCTTCAGCTCCTCACAGGACTCCCCCAGTTACCCACTGGGACCCCTCAAACAACCCCTTCAAATCCAACCCCCAAATCTGACCTGGGACCCCTGAAATCCAACCTGGAACCCTCCAGTCTCCCCTTGGACCCCGCCCCAAACACCCACTGGGACTGTCCAACCCCCTCCAGACCTACCAGGTTCCCAGAGCCCCGTATCACCCTCTGGGGCCCCTCAGGACCACCCCCTTCCCCCAGGGCCCCCCGTCAACCCTGTTCCAGCCCTCCCCATGTCCTTGTCCCCCCCCATCCTCATGACACGGTGGCCCTGTCCTCCCCCAACATCCTTGCATGTCCCCCAATGTCGTTTTGTCCTTCCAGACATCCTTGTGTCCCCCCACCCTCAGGGGCTGCATGGATTGTGTGTTCCCTGTGCCCCTTCCCCCGTGCTGGCACTGTCCCCCCTGTCCCATCGGGGTGTCCTCAGGGGAGTGTCCCCATGTTCCCATGCCCAAGGGTGTTCCCAAGATGTTCCCAATGTGGTGCTTCCCCCTGCCCCGCACCTGGGGTCTCCGCAGGGTGTCCCCATCATCCCCAGTCCCCAGGATATCCCCAGGTGTTCCTGTCCCTGGGGTGTCCCCAAAGTGTTGCCAGGGTGACAACAAGGGTGTCCCCAGCTCCTGGGGATGTCCCCAGGACAGTGTCCCCATGTCTCCAGGGTGTTGCCAGGGTGGTGGCCCCAGCCTGGGGTGTCCTCATGTCCCGCATATTCCCTCCATGTTGTCCCCATGTCCCCCCACTCCCTGTGACCCCAATGCCCCCATGTGACCCCCTCCCTGCCCCAGGTGCGGGAGCTCTGCCTGCTCTTCACCCGGGGGGTCGATTACCGCTGGCAGCGCATGGCCCTGCTGGCACTGCAGGAGGTAGGGGTCAGGGGCCCAGGCGTGGTGGAAGGGGCCACAGAGGGGCTGGAGGAGTCCTCTGGGTGCTGCAGGGGTGTCCAGGGAGCTTAAGGAGGTGGGGAGGGGTCCCAGGGGGCTGTGGGGGATCTCATGGGTGCTGTGAAGGTTTCCATGGGCGCTGGGGGAAGGGGTTCTGTGGGTGCTGCAGGAGGGGCTGGGGGTGCCTCTGGGGGGCTGGGGAAGTCCAGGAAGCTCTCTGGGTGCTTGGATGGGGCTGAGAGGTTTGCCGGGGGGGGTCTGATGTGTGCTGAGGGGGAGTCTAGGAGGGTCTCCATGGGGTGGGGGGACCTATGGGTTCTGGGACAGAGTTCCTTGGATGTTGAGAGGGTCTCTGGGAGACCTCGGGGTGCTGGGGGGGGTCCCTTATCCCCGGGATCTGTTGGGGAATGGGGGTGGGTCACTGGGTGTTGGTCCCCCCTCACACATTTAGAAGCACAGGGTGTTTCGGTCCCCCCAGTCCACCGTGGGTGGGTTTGGAGGGATCCTGCCCTCTGGGGGTGTGTTTTGGGGGGTCGCTGCCCCCGGGGGAGCTGTGGGGGTTGGGGCATGCTGGGGGTTTTGGGGAACCATCTCAGGTTTTGGGATGCAGGCAGCAGAGGCCTTCACTGTGCGGCTGCTGGAGGACGCGTACCTGTGCTCGCTGCATGCCCGCCGAGTCACCCTGTTCCCCAAGGATCTGCAGCTGGCCCGGCGCCTGCGGGGCCTCGAGGGGGGGGGCATCTGAAGGGGGACCCCCTGAACCCCTGTACAGAGACCCACTCCCTGGGACCCCTGTACCAGGACCCCCACCCTGGCGCTCTCTCCTGACAATCTCACGTCCCTAATCTTACTGGGAGCTCCTATGGGACCATCATGCTGGCAACCCCCATGAAGTCCCCCACGCTGGGGCCCTGTCCTTACATGCCTAATAAGTTTTGGGATCCCCCTCCCCAAGACCCCCCATGGCGGCCCACTCCACAGACTCCCCCCTATTGGACCCCCACCTCAGGATGCCCAACAACCCCTCCAGGGACCCATCCCAGGGTGGAGGTCCCATTCCTTACTCCAGCACCCGTCAGATTATTGAGGACCCCAACCCATGATCCCCCTGGGACCCCCTCACCAGAATGCCACCCCCAGGGGAACCTATCTGGGACCTCCACCCTATTGGGGACCCTCCCAGTTCTGCCGCACCCCAATAAATGAACTAATTAAATTTTTTAACCCCTTAGTGCTGTTGACAGGGAGGATGGAAGGGATTTGGGGGTGAGGCACCCCAGCAGGGGACTCTGGAGGGGAGAAGAACTCACAGGGAGGGGGGCTCTGGGGGTATTTTGGGTGAGGGCATCCCCCCAGGATGGGGACCAGGAAGCTCTTGGAGCCTAAGGGGTCCCATTTATAGTGGTGGGGGGGGTGGGTCACCTAGGCAGCAGCGCTTAGGGGGTTCGCTTTATGAGCGGAGTCACGGCTTTTGGGGCAGCGTTTAGGGGTGGTTTGAAAGTGGGTAGGGCTGCCTGCGGGGGGTGGGGCTTAGAACCCACCATTAACAGTGGAGCAGCCCCTGAGGTTGCACCCACCCATGGGCGGAGTTCTGGGGGTGGGGCTTCAACAGGGTCCCCTCTATGGGGCAGGGCTGAGGGGCCCCC
>NW_008237340.1:61832-63040 GCF_000691975.1 Corvus brachyrhynchos
TGCAGCCCGGCCGGTGCTGCGCCTGAGGGGTGCAGGAAGGACCCCAGAACGGACCCTCCCAGCCCCAGCTCTGCCCTGGAACCCCAAATCCCCCCACTTCTTCATGCCTTGGAGACCCCTCCCGAACTTCAGAACCCTCCACAAACTCACAAAACCTACCCTGGAACCCCAAATCCCCTCAAACCTGCCCATCCTGAAGGACAATAAAAAATTATTTTACAAATACATTAATGGCAAAAGAAAGGGTAAAAACAAGCTCAGTTCACTACTGGATGCAGAAGGGAATTTAGTGATTACAGATGAGGAGAAGGCAGAGGTGTTTAACCCCCTTCTTTGCCTCGGTCTTTATCAAAAGGACAGCTTGTCCTCAGGACAACTGTCCTCCTGGGCTGGTAGATGGTGTCAGGGAGCAGGACGGTCCCTGTTATCCAGGAGGAGGCAGTCATAGAACTGCTGAGCTACTTGGGTGTTCATAAATCTATGGGACCAGATGGGATCCATGCCAGGGTGATGAGGGAGCTGGCAGATGAGCTTGCAAAGCCGCTCTCCATCGTTTACCAACAGTCCTGGCTCACTGGTGAGGTTCCAGCTGACTGGAAGCTGGCCAGTGTGACAGCCATTTGCAAGAAGGGTAGGAAGGAGATCCTGGGAATTACAGGCCAGTCAGTCTGACCTCGGTACCTGACAAGGTAATGGAACAGTTTATTTTGAGTGCTATCACACAGCACCTACAGAATGGCCGGGGGATCAGACCCAGCCAGCGTGGGTTTAGGAGGGGTAGGTCGTGTTCGACCAACCTGATCTCCTTCTATGACCAGGTGACTGGTGACACCTGGTGGGTGCAGGAAAGGCTGTGGACGTTGTCTGTTTGGACTTCAGCAAGGCCTTTGACACTGTCTCTCACAGCATACTCCTGGAAAAGCTGCAGCCCATGGTTTGGACAGGAGCACTCTTTGCTGGGTTAAGAACTGTCTGGATGGCTGGGCCCAGAGAGTGCTGGTGAACGGTGTTGCATCCAGTTGGTGGCCAGTCACCAGTGGTGTCCCTCAGGGGTCTGTGCTGGGCCAGTTTTGTTTAATATTTTCATTGATGATCTGGATGAGGGCATTGAGTCCACCACCAGCAAATCTGCAGATGACACCAAGCTGGGTGCCAGTGTGGATCTGCTGGAGGGTAGGAGGGCTCTGCACAGGGACCTGCACAGGCTG
>NW_008237340.1:63116-70620 GCF_000691975.1 Corvus brachyrhynchos
CAGTGGCCAGGCAGAAAGGGACCTGGGGGCACTGATGGACAGCAGGCTGGACATGAGGCAGCAGTGTGCCCACGTGGCCAAGAAGGCCAATGGCTCCTGGCCTGGATCAGGAATGGAGTGGCCAGCAGGACCAGGGCAGGGATTCTTCCCCTGTGCTGGGCACTGGTGAGGCCACACCTCGAGTGCTGTGTCCAGTTCTGGGCCCCCAATTTAGGAAGGACATTGAGGGGCTGGAGCATGTCCAGAGAAGGGCAACAAGGCTGGTGAGGGGTCTGGAACACAAGTGCTGTGAGGAGCGGCTGAGGGAACTGGGGTTGTTTATCCTGGAGGAGAGGAGGCTCAGAGGTGACCTTATCACTCTCTACTGCTTCCTGAAAGGTGGTTGTAGTCAGGCTGGGGTTGGTCTCTTTTTCCAGGCAACAACTGATAGCACAAGAAGACACAGTCTGGAGCTGCGCCAAGGGAAATATAGGTTGGATATTAGGAAGAAGTTTTTAACTGAAAGAGTGATAAAGTTCTGGAATCATCTGCCCGGGGAGGTGGTGGAGTCACTATCCCTGGATGTGTTTAAAAAAAGACTGGATGTGGCACTCAGTGCCATGGTTTAGTTGAGGCAGTATTAGGGCATGGGTTGGACTCGGTGAACTTGAAGGTCTCTTCCAACCCAGTGATTCTGTGATTCTGTGTGATTCTGTGATCCCTGCCATCCCTGGGGTACCCTCTGAGCCCCCCAAACTTCAGGGACCCCAAATATCCTCCCTAAAATCCCTGCCCAACCCCCCACACACACACCTTGTTTGGGATATCCCCAGCTTTGGGGTCCCCTCAGCCCTTTTTTCCCCAGATGTGCTGGTGCTGAGCTTGGTCGGGAATACTTTTGTTACGGAACCTTCAAAGAAAGTTAACAGCTCAAATTGTGGACGGGATGGAAAATTGCTTTGACTAAAGCCCACTCTAACAACCCTATTAGCAGCAGTACATCTGATGATGAGGAAATCACATTATGACCCCTAATTAAAGATGAAACCTTTGATGATGGTCATGGTCTGCAAACTGTTACTAAAACAGTGTGGTACACAGCAGCCAAGACAGCAAAGTTCCAGGAAAAGTATAGCAGACTTTCATGGGAATCAGAAACTGGATATGTTTAGAGAGTATCTCTGGCAGGGATTGATTGAATCATTTGTCAGAGGCAGAGGCCCAAGGCTTCTGGGGGCCAGAAGTATTTTTAGTGGTGGGTGACCAGAGAAAACTGTGGTCTTTAACTCAGAGTGCTGCCTGTTGGGTAGGAGGTTGGATCTATCAGAGAGGGGTGATTTGCTTAGGATTGAGACCCGACCATAGATCATGGGACAGAGAGTGTACAGAAAGCAGCATGATGCAACTGATGCAACAGAAAGCAACTGATGAATGACAGATGTTCCAGGACAGACCTCACCTACGTCACTGGTTATCCAAGTATGTGGCTCCCATAGTTAGAGGTTTGCTGGATGTGATAAAACACTGTGGCAGAATTACAGGATTGCTTGAGGCAAGTATTAACCCCGCAGAGAGGAAGGCAAGGGAAAAGACCCTTAATGTGGGGAGAGAGATCTTAGGGGCTAATTAGCTACGGCAGAAGGATGGGTTTCACTGAACGACTAGTAAACAGAACAACAATCAGGAGATTGGAATCGCAGCAAGGAAGTGGACTGCCCAAAAGGGAGCAGCAAGGTCCCAGTGTCTGATGGAGTGCGGTTGTGAGCAAAGGGCTTGCAGAAAGGAATTTCTCAGAAAGTGATAAATTATCCAGTGCTGTTCTGGAGAATGTAGTACAGTGCCTGGGGAAAAGGAAAGTTGCACTCCCTTTTCACAGGCAGGATAAAGATGTTGATGTGGGAGCTGGAGATCCTGAGAGACCGACCTATCATTACTATGGCCCCATTGTTAATTGGAGTCTTAGAAACAACTTTCGCCATCCTCAGTAAGTGAGCTGGGGGTTGGCGGCTGCAAACATTTAAGGAGGCTCACCAAAAATAAGACTGATGCAGAAAAAGAGGTATCAAAGTCATCACTTGGTTCTGAGATGGAGACAGGAGAAAAACTCAGAATCCAAGCTGATAAACTTGTGACTGAGAAAGATCATCTTAGGACCCTACTTGCTTCAGCAAACTGTAAGGAAAGACAATTATTCGAGAATTTGAATAGGGAAAACTATAGAAGAGAGAAACGATCTGAGAGAGGGAATAGGAAGAAAGCAGCTGAATTCTCTGTTATTGAGAATTGAACAGTTGCAGAAACAGTTACAGGAATAAAAGGAGAAAAGATGAAAAGGCAGAGGTGATGCTTAAGTAAGCTACCAATTCACCCTGTGTTGTACAGAGTCCATTCAGGTGGCTGATTTGCAAAAGCATTCCAGGCACAGGCCAAGTGAGACTGAAATCCAACAAGTGGAACCCTATCAATACATACATACTAATGACCCATACATCCAGATTCCAGTTGGTTCTTGTCAACAATTAATTACGTTTCTAATAGATACAGGAGCACAACACTCAGTACTAACAAAGCAGGATGCCAAGAAGCTGGGTGTATGACTCAGATGCCAAGAGTTAAAATCACTGAAGTAAACGGAGCAAATGTTATCTGCCAAGCTGCTAAGGTAATTTATGGCTCCTGGATGAGAAGTGGATATTGGCTACTTGCTTTGCAATCAAACATCACAATGAAAATATTTGGCGTTTTGATGTTCTGAACGAACAAATCTGTTGTCTGCCTGACGGTAGTGTGTCAGTGTTGATGTCTGAACATTAACCTGAACCCTAAAAGGAGTCCAGAGACTGCGCTCACTCACATGGCACCTGCACTCCCTGATCCAAGGACTGCTAGTGTATTCCAGTGCTGGATTTTTGCTGCAGGGAGAAGTGGAATTTCTTAAGTTCTGGCCGATTTGGCCCCACTACCAGTTGAGGTACCCAATACTGCAAACCTAACAGCCACAATACAAGCACCCATGTGCTTGAGCATTGATGGGGTGGTGACAGATTTAGAGGAAAAAAGGTACTATCACTCAGTCACACTCCTATTTCTCCTGTCTGGGATAGTGGCCAGTGATCATTTTAACACATTCCAGTCTCATAGAGGTTGCCAGTGTTTAGCCAACGTTTGCTGTTGGCATTGCCATTATGTCACAGATCACAGAATATTCTGAGTTGAAAGGGACCCACAAGGATCATCAAGTCCAGCTCTTAAGTGAATTGGCAATACAGAGATTGAACCCAAAACTGTGGTGTTATTAGCACCATGCTTAGACCAAGTGAGCCAATCTCAGGATCTGGCTCATGAAAGAGCTGAACAGACAGTTGTGGCTTACAGTTTATTACAGACAGTTGAATGCCAATTCCACACCTACAATCACTGCTGTGCTAAACTTTGCGGAACTGATAACTCAAATTAGGAGAGCACCCTACCCATGGAGGACAACTCAAATTGCAGGAGACACCCCTGAAAATGGGAGGAAGCAGCAACAGCAGTGGGCAAGCACTTCATGAACTAGAAGTTGAGACTCCTCTTGAGGAATGTCAAGGCCTAACATCATGAAAGACCAAAGAAATATTCACTATTCAACTCAACTGCATTTAAAGAGATGGAACCGAGAGATTCTGTGTGGGATAAAGGACTTTTGTCATTAGTCTGAACGATTAAACAACTTGAGCCACTAAGGGGTAATCTGTCCAGGCTAATGCTGCCGAGATTTGTATTGTTTTTTCATTCCAGGAATTATATCAGTAATGATACCAGCACACCTCCACTGAAGATCAAGTTAACCACCAAAGGACAGCTTATCCTTTGTAGAGGGATTCCTTATGGAACAGGGGCATATGATACTCCTGGAAAGATTGGACAACCCAGGGTTGCTGAGGAAAAGCCCCTGAACAGGCCCCTGGCTGCAGACAGCCCTGAGAGTCCTTCCAAGTTATGCACTGGTCGTCTCCCCCGCTGATTAGAGGCTGTCTAGAGGGATTGGGCGTGAATCTTTGCAAAAGTAGATACAAGCTTGCATAGTTGTACAATAAAGGGAGAACGATGCTTAATCGTATCGGTGTACGTGTCGTTTATCCAGCCAGCTCTCCGGACTCGGTCCCTAACGCCTGGCGCCCGAGCAGGGAGTCGAGTGATCTTACTTGCTTAAATGCGGTTTGCTTCGCTTAAATGCGGTTTGCCTAAACACGGCTTGTTTCGCTTAAATGCGGTTCGCCTAAACACAGCAAGACTCCGAATCATGGCATGGACGGTGAGGAGCCTGGAGAGCTGGAGCAGGAGTGTCCCGTCAAAAAGCTGAGTGAAGCAGGAGACCGGAGCTCACGCGGCTGAGCGGGCCCCTGCAGGTAAGACAGCTATGGAGTATGAGGCTGCAACTCGTCTCCTAGCCAGTATCCTCTCTAAGAGAGGCGAGACTGTAAAAGATCGAGATCTCTATGCCTCACATTGGGCACCAGGCATTAGGGACCGAGTCTGGAGAGCTGGCTGGATAAATGACGCGTACACCGATACGATTAAGCATTGTTCTCCCTTTATTGTACTGATGCCTTTTCCTGGTCTTAAAATCAAGAGGCATACACGGTTAGAAGGGGAAAAGGGATTTTACCTTGGTATTTATTTTAAGGATCCTTAGGTGTACACGTCCAGGTCATATGCATCGAGATGCACCCCGCCCAGTGTGTGTGTGTGTGTGTGTGTGTGTGTGTGTGTGTCCCCAACATCGGGTATAACATTATAGTTTTTACTAATTAGCATATCTATCACAGATTCCCCAATGAGAGGCTCAAGTGAGCCCCCCCTCACCAAGGAACCTTCCCCTGGATGGTTCTATCTTGGTTTACAGAATGTGTTCTGGAGAGGACCTTGGGGTCTGGGGCACACTGATCCCTAGCTACGAAGCTTCTAAAATGTTTAGTCTCTTAGCTTGACAAACAAGTCCAAGAATGTAGGCAAAAAGCACTAAGAATACAGAAGCTGTAAAAAGGTATAACGGGTATAAAAGAAAAGGCAAAAATCTTCATGGCATCGGTACAACTATGCAAGCTTGTAGCTACTTTTGCAAAGATTCACGCCCAGTCCCTCTAGACAGCCTCTAATCAGCGGGGGGAGACGACCAGTGCATAACTTGGAAGGACTCTCAGGGCTGTCTGCAGCCAGGGGCCAGTTCAGGGGCTTTTCCTCAGCAACCCTGGGTTGTCCAATCTTTCCTGGGGTATCATATGCCCCTGTTCCACAAGGAATCCCTCTACAATCCTTCTTGCAGGATTAATCATTGCCAGCCGGAACCAAATTTGGTTCACACATAAACAAGTTCAACCCACAGGGTGGAGTCACTCCTTTTATTAAAGCTATTAAGTATGGTAACAGTATATGCATTCTACATCACACATGCTTTTCAGTTGTGAGTGCAATTAATTGAATATGTCCAGGGATTTTACCCATTACCCAAATGTAGATAACACTTCCAATATTATGTCCAAGGATTCCTCCCACACAAAAGGTGCCACGACAGAGAGGTCTTTGCTGGCCTTTACCTCCCCTGGGCAGCCTCTCATCAGCACCTGAAACACTGGGGCTACATGCTTTCCTTCCTATGGAAAAGAACTGTCATTCTCATCCAGGAGCCCATCATTCAAATGTGAGTACCACCTTTGATATTATATATGCCCAAGGATTACTGTCATACAAAAGCTGCCAGGTCAGAAAGCTTTTGCTGATTTTACCCCGGTAGGGCAGCCTGTAATCTGCACCTAAACCACTGGGGCTACATGCTTTCCTTCCCATGGTAAAGCACTCTCATTTTCTTTTGGGAGCTCTGTTCATTGGAGGTAAAGGCCAGCAAGACCCATCTGCCCACATTTTGTGTGGGAGTGATCCTTGGATGTATTCAATATTGGAGGTGGTATCCAAATTTCAGTGGTGAGCTCCTTAAAGATGATTGAAGTAATTTTATAGGGTGTCCTGGGTTGCAGTGTGTTCTATTACTATCCTCATGAGCTGTTGAAACCAGGTGGGGCAGGGTTTCCTTTCCTCCCTCCGGACTATCTTCTGTTAATGAGCCCATCAATTCCTGGCCTCATGACTCATCATCCCATTGTGAGATGCTCCACTCAGAAGAAGGAAGCATTCCATCCTGGATATAATCTGAGATTCCAAACACCACAGACACCCTTTCTACTGGATTCCCAGAGGACAGGAGCTACATAAGCACCACTGGACCTTCGAGGAAGAGCAGCCCCTTTCTACAGGATCACTGCTTCAACAGAACCACATCCACCACTTCAGGAGGACGGCAGCCACCATCTTATCGGACTGCTACCGCCACCCTGACTATCAGGGTGTCAGGTTGTATCCTGACTCTGTCAGTTTAAAAAAGTGCTTTCTGCCTTTTTCTTCCTTTTTTCTTAATTTCCCTATTAAATTGTTATTCTGACTTGGTGCCTCCCACTGGTTTGTTTTCAAACTAGTACATAGGGGAAGGAAAAAAAACCTAGACCCAGAGTTCGAAGTGCAGATTACATGCTGCCCCACAGAGGTAAAATCCAGCAGCAGTTTTCTGACCTGACACATATTGTGTGGGAGCAATCCTTGGATATATTTAATATTGGAATGTTGTATGCAAAGTAAGGTGGTAGACTCCTGAAGAGGATTAAAGTGCTTTTTCATGGGAAGGAAAGAACATAACCCGCTGTTTCTTGTGCAGATATGCTTCCCAGGGGAATTCAAGGCCACAAAGGCATTTCTGCCCTGGATCATTTTGTGTTAGATAATCATTGGAAGTATTCCATCTTGGAGAGTGGCTCCAGTGATGCAACTGTGCTCCTGAACATGAATGACAGTACCTTTCCTTGGGAAGGCACACACATAATCCTGCTGGTGGTATTCAGATGACTGCAAAGTGATCATAGAAGACAGCAACAGCTTTCTGTTCTCACATTTTTTGTGTGGGAGAAATCCTTAAGACATTCAGTATTGGAGCTTGAGTCCAAATGTCAGAACTTGGCCCCTGAATGTGAATGACAGTACCTTTCCTAGAAAAGTGAAACTCCTAGTCTTAATGTTGGTGCTACAGATGATCATCTGCCCAGTAGAGAGACATGCCAGCAAGACCTTTCTGTCCTGGAGCCTTTGTATGGGAGCAATCCTTGGACACACTCAGTATTGGAGGTTGTAAACAGAACTATGTGTTTGATTCCTGAAATGGAATGACAGTGCTTTTACAAGGGAAGGAAGGCAGCTAGCCACAGATTATAAAGTGGAGAGGGGAGGAAAATGCCAGCAAGACTTTTCTGCCCTAGTCTGTTCAGTGTGAGAGCAATCCCTGGACGTATTCAATACTGGAGCTCGGCTCCAAATGCCGTGTAGTGGTTTGGTCCAAAATACTCATCACTGTTTATCTTCTGTGAGATAAGAATTAGGAGAAACGCAAAGCAGGCACCAAACTTGAAAGAATATAAAGAAGTTTATTAACAGACCTAAAAGA
>NW_008237340.1:71322-77562 GCF_000691975.1 Corvus brachyrhynchos
TGGTGGGGGGGATCCCACGGGTGGAACGGGTCCATCGGCTCCAGGATGGCCGTAGCCCAGCCTGGCCCGAGCAGGGCCTGGCCGGGCCCACGGGACCCCGCATGGGGCCCACAGCCACCTGTCCCAGCACCGGAAACGAGAGAGAGAGCTTGGGGGGGGTTTGTCTATTCTTAAATGTGGATCACAGAGGCGGTCACAATTTTAAGTGGCTTAGAGGATTGTCCATATTCAAACTGGCCGCTGATAGGTTCTATCAGGTCCCAGAGGAAGCTGTAAGCACCCCTTAGCAAGGACATCCCTTCCGGGACTATGCTTGCTAACCTATGACATGCCAGAACTAGGTTCTTCAGTGTGAATGACATTACCTACTCTTGTGAAGGGAAACACCTAGTCAGACTGATGGTGCTGCAGATGATCATCTGCCCAGGAAAGGAAAAGGCAAGCAAGGCCTATCTCTCCAGGCACCTATTCTGTTGGAGCAATTCTTGGATATATTCATTAGTAGAGGTGGTTTCCAAATTTCTCATATGTGCTCCTGAAAGGGAATGACACTGCTTTTCCTTGGAAAATAAATTACCTAGTCACAGTGTTTCAGGACAAAAATGTTTTGCTGGCCTTCACCTCTACCTGGCACGACGATCATCTGCAGCACCAACAGCAGGACTAGGTGTTTCTCCTCCCAAGAAAATGTGCTTTCATTCATTTTCTGAGCCCAACCTCCTAAATTTGGTGCCAAGCTCAAAATTTGGATCCATCCAAGGATTGCTCCCACACAAAATGTTCCAGGACAGAAAAGTCTTTATCTCCTCTGGGCAGCCTCCCATCTGCCCCTGAAACACTGGTTACCTGAGGCACCATGGGCCCACTGAGCCAGAAATAACACCCTTGTGTGGCCAGCCCAGACCCACCTGAGACACTTTAACCCTGGCAGCCCCATCCCCCTGTCCGTTGTTGCCCTGCTCTTCAGTGCCTGACCCTTGGGTACGTGAGCATCCACAGGAGGGACTTTCACAGCCAACTTCTCTGCCCAGGCAGCAATGTCTTGCCCCAGTCCAGCAGCCCAGGTGGGTTTCCCTCTGCACTGCCAATTGTCCTTTTTCCATCATTCCAGCCACCCCACAGAGCATTTCCCACCATCCCCAAGTCAGAGCAGAGGTAGAGTGTTGGCCACTACTCTCATTCAGCCATATCCAAAGCCAGCTAGATGACTTTAAGCTTTAAGCTCTGCAACCTGACTGGATCCACCTTGTCCTTCAGTAGCTTCCACAACTTGTCATGTAAGACTCCATACAGCAGCTTTTCATTTTTGATGCATCCCTACAGTATGTCAGGAACCATCAGTAAAGAGAGAGCGTCACTTTTCATTTTCTGGTAGCTGGGGCCTCCTCAGCATGTGTCACCTTCACCTCCTCCTCTTCTGATGATAGTCCACAATTTTTGCTTCTCGGCAATGACTTCCAAGATCCCTGGACTTTCCCTTTGAACATCCAGCCCAGCACTGGCAGTCAGGTTCCAGCGGAAGCTGTGCTTTGTTGCCAATCACTTCTGAAACAGATGGAACCTCCTCATAAGCTGCCAGTATCTGCAATGTGGTGTAGGGACATAGCTGGCCTCAGATCCTTTGTATCCCAGATTCAAGAACTATAGAGTTGTCCTCGAACTTCCCCAGATCCCTTCTGCCAGAGACTCCAGGATGGACCATTCTCCCTGGCTGCGGTGTGGAGCACATTTTCCACATCTTGTCCTGTCCTGGCTGGTCCAAGGGCTACTGGAGGAACAATCTTCTGTTAAATTTGTTCAAAAGCTTGTTGCTGTTAAGGACTCCACTTGAAATCAATCTTCATGTCACATGATAGAGAGGGTTTACAATCTGACTGTAACCTGGAGTATGCATCCTCCAAAATACCACAGTGCCAGGAAAAAAAATTCCTGCTGGTCAGCAGGCACATGGCTGCTATTTTGTTGAGCACATCCACTGGAATCTGACAATGTTCATCTTGCTATTTTACTTCTAAAAACTGAATTTCCTGGGCAGGTCCCTTGCCCTTACTTTGTTTTACAGCAAAACCAGCCTTCAGGAGGATCTGGATTATCTTTCTCCCCTTTCTCAAAAGCTTCCTTGTGGCAGTGCAGTTGGCTCCAGCCACTCTGTCTCCGGAGGAAAACTCAGACAACCAGCTGTGGTGGTCAGCAACCCAAGTTTAGCATGTAACTTTCAGTCATGGTGAGAACCCATGATTCCCTTGTTCTGCCTTTTTGCATGTTTTCCCCTGATTGGTTAATATTTTCCCCTCCCTGTTTCATGTATGAAGTTATGTATATTCATTTCCCTTCTTTAATATGTATTAGTTCTAGAAAGTTCTTTGTTCCTCGACACCCCATTGGATCCTTCCCTAAGTCCCTCCTATGTGTTGTTCCCATTGGTTCCCTTCCTGTCAATCCCGCCTGCTGAGATCCCTTTCCCCACCTATTTTGTACCCAGTATAAGATCCCTGGACCCTCCCACCAATTTGTCTCTTCATCCCTGTGTTTTCATGGGAATAAACCTGCATGGAACACATACGGAGAGCCCCCTTTCTTTCTTCTTTGCCTTCGCCTGCATGCCTGCTAAACAGCAACAGAAGGATACAGCCCCTTTTGGGTGAGGAGCTCTACCCCTTTTTCATTGTGTGATGGGCACTGAGTGCCGCCTTCCAGAGGGGTTTCAGCATTGACCTGGGCTTCTTTGTGTCAGCATGCGAAGGGTAAAACCCCCCTCTGCCAGCTCCCAGTGGCTATTAACTCCTCACTTCCTCTGCTGTGGCACCACTTTGCTCCCTTGGACTCCAGCTCATACTGAAGTTCCAGCATGGCAGCACTCCGTGACGGTGTGACTTTTTTCAGGCCGTGACAGTCCATTGTTTAGGCCATGACAGTCCACTGTCAGTGTCCACCCTCCACTGGACTCAGGCACGGGCGAGCAAGTCCTGCTGAGCACGCCCAGCCCTCCAGTTCATGGATCATCTCATGGATGGGGTCCTGAAGTCCCAGTTGGTGCCATGTTGCCAATGGGACACTTGTGCTGGCCATTGGTACCTGCTGTTCTTCAACCCTCAGAAGTCCCACAGCAGAAGGGTCCTCTGAAAGACCAAGCAAGGGATTCAGCTGTCTTAATTTCTTCTGTCTAATTCCACAGCAGCTCTCCCAAAGCCCAGTGATGTCCTTTTGGGTCCTTGAAATACCTCTATGAGGTGATCTATGCCAAGGATACATGGAGCATCTAGGCCAATCACAGTGGAGTGTTTTTGCCCTTCATTCCCAGTCAGGAGCACTTCAGCTTCCAGTACAGTCCCTGTTGGGATCCCCCGTCATCCCAGAAACAGAGATGGATTCTGCCCCTACATATCTTGACGGCACCAGTGTCAAGTAAAGCCTTGTGCTCCTGGGGCCCTGCTGTGCCAGGCCATGGATCCACACAGTCCAAGAGATCCCGCTGTCCTTTTTCCGCACCTGGCTGGAGCCAGGACCCCTCTAGTTCTGGTCACAGTACTCATTGGTCAGTGCTTGTAAACATGACCTGGAGGTCCCTTCAGGAGGATCAGAGGTAACATCAGCCCTTCAATTCTGCCTGAGGACTTGCCCACTGGAAACTGGAGTGCCATTTTTCCTTGAAGAGTTTTCTGCTTGGGAGGCCCTTGTGAGACCCCTGTGAGACACTCATGAGACTTCTGTGTGAGAGAGACCCCTGTGTGAGACACCTCAGGTGCCCTCCAGCTACCCTCAGCACTTACCAGAGGGTATAAGCCCCAAGGAAGGGGAGGTAGAAGCAGTGGTACTCAGGGACAATGGTGACAGTGATGGCGATGGCATCACCGAACCAGCCGAAGACCCTGAACTGCAGCACAATGAGCCCATACCCAGCAGGTGACTTGTAAGTGTACACCACCTGACCAGGGTCAAAAACTGCCTCTCCTCCCCCAGAAATAAACCCCACAAACCCAAACACCATCCAAATACCCCATACCCCTGCAAATGCCCCCCATATTCCCCAAATACAGGTGGGCATGGGGGTCTCATGTGAACCTCACAATTATAAAGCACCTGATGTGGGGTCAAAGAACTGCCCCCCTCCCCCCCCCCCAAAAAAAATTACTTCCTTGTGGTCAAAGAACTGCCCCTGCATCCCAAAATACCCCCCAAATACCCACATATCCTCCCCAAACTGCAGAAATACAGGTGGGCATGGAGGGTCTCACCTGGGCCATGTAGGTGAGCAGGGTGATGTGGGTGATGCTGTGCAGGGTCATGTACACAGAGAGCTGGACAGAGCTCCCCAGTCTGATGTGGCCCGAGGGCACAAACGCTGTGGGCACCCCATAGAGACCCCCAAACCTACCCCATAGACCCCTCCAAATGCTTTATAGGGACCCCGACTGCCCCACAGTGACCCACAGCTGCCCCCTGTGCCTCCCAGCCTTTACCCTAACCCTAACCCATACCCGCCTTGGTACCTGTGATGGAAAAGGACTTGCCCAGCAGGATGAGCATGAGGAAGATGAGGAAGCTGATGGGAGGGGCATGGGGAGGGCTGGGCACCCCCCTTCATCACACCCCCCACATGAGGGTCTGTGCACCCCATGTGTGTCACATCCCCCACATGAGGATCTGTGTCCACCCCCATACCTCCTGTACTCCCCAAAGCCCCTCATCACCTTCCATGACCTCAAAGTGCCCTTGTGCCCCCCCATAACCCCTATACTTCCCTGTGAAAGCTCCCCCAAGCCCACCCAGAACCCCCAGCCCCCCAAAATCCCAATATGCTCCTTGGACCTCGACACTTCCCAATCCCTGAAAACCCCCCAAATCCCAATATAACTTCCCCAGACCCCTGTAGATACAAAAATGCTGCTAGCAAGGATTTTCTTGCTATTTTCTAAGCCTGTGAGAGACTTTTCTCTCTCACAGAAGAGGTAGCAGAGTTATGTAAACAACCAAGCCACCTGCAACCTATAAAAGTCTTGTTTATAGTACAGTAGAAAATATTTTGACAATGGATGCTTTAGGATTTTAGCCAATCACCCCAAGGGGTGGCTGATCCTTTGTCCAATTAGACTATGAAGAAAAAAGTTTATAAAAGAGTTTGTAAAATAATTAAATAAATCAATCTTGCTGCACAGTTCCTGCCTGCTGGATCTTCTCTCTTCCTCCCTACGGCTGCGGGACACGGTGATATACCCTAGGGTTGCAGTAATAGCACGGAAGAGAGCGGCAGGAGGGGCCTGTGTGTCCCAGGGCTCAGGTTTTGGGCCGCTTCAGCACCACAGAGATGCAGGTCAAGTGAAGAAGCCAAACTGTTTATTAATAGGAGGCGAAGCGAAGGGATGAGCTGGGAGGAAAAAAGGGGATGGGCAGGGTCTGAGGGCTGGAGGGATGGAGCTGTCAAAAGGGAGGGAGAGGGCATGCAAGAGTTTTATTACTAATAGAATTAAAAGTAAAGAGAAAATAACAAGAAATTAAAGCAACCCCTCCCCCTCCCCCCCCTTTTCCAGCACTTCTCTCCTTTTACCCAGCTCGCACAAAGGATAACAGAACATGGGATGTTAGTCAGTGTTCCAGTTCTTGAAAAGTCTCTCTCTTATGCTTCAGGAAAAAAGGGGTTTCTTCAGTTGCACGTGGTTCCCAAACTGCCACCAACAGCAGACCCGCCTGGAAACAATAAATCTGCTGTGGTGTAAAAAATCTCTACCCCTAGGGCCCAGGCCAGCGGTAACAGACCCCGATGCTCCCCAGTCCCCGCAGCTGCCCCTGGCCCCAGCAAGCTGTAGCGGGTTGAGTTTGATACCGGGCAGAAACACCAATTAAGTGTAGTGGTTTTGGTTCAAAATATTCATTACTTACTTATTTTCCTTCTGTGAGATAAGAATTAGGAGAAAGCAAAGCAGGCACAAACCTTAAACAGTTGCAGTACAATGAAAGAGTTTTATTACTAATAGAATTAAAAGTAAAGAGAAATAACAAGAAACTAAAGCAAATCCCCACCCCCCCTTTCCAGCACTTCTCTCCTTTTACCCAACTCACACAAAGGATGACAGAACATGGGATGTTAGTCAGTGTTCCAGTTCTTGAAAAGTCTCTCTCTTATGCTTAAGGAAAAAAGGGTTTTCCTTCAGTTGCACGTGGTTCCCAAACTGCCACCAACAGCAGACCCACCTGGAAACAATCAATCTGCTGTGTGTAGAACATCTCTCCCATGAAAAATCT
>NW_008237340.1:78151-78878 GCF_000691975.1 Corvus brachyrhynchos
AGCAAACGAGCTCCGACAAAAAGGGGAAGTCCCGCCTTTCCGTGCAGTTTAAATATGTAAATTGTGAGAAGCGTCATTGGTCTAAAAGACTGTCCATCAACTCAGGTTCAACCCAATACACAAGCCTGCCCATAGCCCCCCAAGCTCCCCTTCATGCTCCATGCTGGCAGCCACCTTGAGCATCTTGTAGGTGGTGTGGAGTAGCTGCCATCCCTAGAATAGGTCTTGGGGGGTTGTAGGGGTCAGCACAGAATCTCTCAAAGCACGGGCTCCCCCCAGCCCCCCCTTGAAGCTCAGAGTTCCCCCCAGTCCCTCACTGATGAATAAGGTGAGGATGACAATGAAGATGAAGGTGATGTCTGTCTCCAGGATGCCTGGGGAAGGTGGGGGGTGGGGTGAGAAGGGGTTCATCCCATGAGGCCCCCAATACCCACCAGGGTCTGCCCACCACAGACGCCCCCTGCATTGCAGCCCCACCATCAATCCCAAGGTACCCCAAACCCCTCAGGTTCCCCAGACCTCAATAACCTCCAATATATCCCCCAATACTGATGCATCCCAATCCTTCCAGGCCCCCAACCCAATAAAGCCCTCCAGACCCTCATATACGTCCTATCTCAATGCACCCCAATCCCTGCAGCCCCCCAGACCACCATAACTCCCAATATACCCCCAGACCCCAATGTACCCTAATCCCGTCAGCCCCCCCAGACCCTGAAGACCCCCC
>NW_008237340.1:79038-79324 GCF_000691975.1 Corvus brachyrhynchos
CAGACCCCAATAACCCCCCGAGCCCCCATACCCCCCAATATACCCTGATCTCGATGCACGGCAGTCCCCCTCCCACTGCCTTTCCCCCCCGGCTGTGGCCACACTGAACTCCTCGGCCGAGAAGTGCCGCATCCGGAAAGAATCCCCGTTGGTCAGCACTATCTCGTACTCCAGCTCCAGCCCATCGCCCTGGGGGGCAGGGGCTTCCCGGGAGTCACATGGGGGGTACTCCTCCCGCATTTGCTGAGGGCTACGTACCACCAGCGCTCGTGCACGGAGCGGAAGC
>NW_008237340.1:79496-79828 GCF_000691975.1 Corvus brachyrhynchos
GGCCCCGGGCGGGGCCACATGCCGTGGAGGCCACGCCCGCATGCCTGGCCCCGCCCCCCTGCGCCTATCGGGGCAGCGCCTCTGTCCTGTTACAACCCAATACAGACCAGTATGGCCCAGTATGGCCCAGTATGGCCCACTGTCACCCAGCACAGTCCAGTATAACTCAGTACAACCCAGCAGAACCCAGTATAGACCAATTTAGTTCAGTATAGCCCAGTATAAGAGACTATAATCCAGTACACCTCAGTATTTCCCCCGAAGGAACCAAAACCAGGTGGTTCAGTCTGCGGAAGGGGAAGAGGAACAAAGAGCAGCACGTGGCAGCGGGG
>NW_008237340.1:79920-90549 GCF_000691975.1 Corvus brachyrhynchos
CTCTTGCCAGCCGCCCAGGGACCCCTAAATCCGTCCAGGCAGGATTTGTGTCACCACTCCCCCACCCACGTCACAGGGAGGCGGGTGGGACAGTGGTGACACAAAGCGATACCCCAAACTTCCCTTTTCTAACCTCAAAATCGCCCAAAGCAGAGGCAGTGGCACGGTGGGAACCTGATGGGGAGGTGGAGGTCCCTAAAACCCCTTGGGACTGGGGGCAAGGGGTCCTTGGGGTGTGTGGAGGTTCTTTGGCCCTGATGGGGGTCATGGGAGTGGGTGGGGGGTCTCTGGGCCCTGAACGGCATCCCTGGAGTGCATGTGTGGGTCGCTGAGGTGTGGATGAAGGGTCCTTGGACCCTGAATGGGGATCCTGGCATTCTGGTGAGGTTCTCTGGGGTGTGGATGAGGGGTCCCTGGGCCTTGAGTGGGGATCCTGGCATTCTGGTGGGGGTCTCTGGGGTGTGGATGAGGGGTCCCTGGGCCCTGAGCGGGGTCTCTGGGATGGTGGTGGGGTCCCTGGGTTGCAAGGGGGATCCCTAGGCTGACGTGGGGAGAGTCACTGAGCCCAAAGTGTGGTCCCTGGGCCTCAAAGGGGGTCTCTGGCATACCAAGGACATGCCTCATCCTACTCTCTCCCCCACTGCATCCAGGATCTTCCCAGAGTGTGTCAGGATGTGCACCCCGCTGCTGGTGATGCTGGTGATGTTGGTGATGGTGCCGGTGGGTGTGTGCCCCTAGGCCTTCGGCAACTGCATCCAGGCGCCATGGGACCCTAGGCTGTTCCGCTGCATCCAGCGCTTCCTGAGCACCGTGGAGGCTGCAGTGGGTGACCTCCCCTCCACTGCCACATCCCTCAACCTCTCCGTCAACACCTTGCGCCAGGTGCCCCCCGGTGCCTTTGCCCACCTGCCGTGGCTCTATACCCTTGATTTGACCCACAACCAGCTGGAACTCCTGGCCCCAGGGGCTTTCTGGGGGCTGTCAGCACTGGCCCACCTAGACCTGGCCCACAACAACATGTCTGTGCTGGCCACAGGTGTGTTCATTGGGCTGGGTAATCTGAGCACACTGCGGCTGGACCACAACCCACTGCAGAAGGTGGCCCCCACGGCTTTCTGGCCTCTGGCCACACTCAGCATGCTCTGGCTTCGGGGCGGCTGGGTCAGTGCGCTGGAGCCTGTGGCCATGGCCGTGGGGCATCTGACACACCTGGACCTGCTCGACCTGTGTGGCAACATGCTGTCGACACTGGGCCCAGGGCTGCCGCCCACGCTGAGGGTCCTGCACCTCTGCAACAACTCCCTAGGAGCTCTTTCAGGGGCAACCCCTGGGGTGATGCCCCCAGGGCTGCGTGTGCTCGACCTGTCCTACAACAACATCTCGGACCCTGCACCGCTCGCTCACCTGTGCCTGCACAACCTGACACACCTGTACCTGGCTGGGAACCCACTGGACGTGGAGCAGCTGCTGCACGTGGCTGGAGTCTCCCCACGCCATGTGGACGTGTCAGGGCTGCAGGTGGGCAAAAGGGGCTTGGAGTACCTGTGCCAGCAGCTGACAGGGCCACGGCTGCAGAGGCTGCGGCTGCAGCATGTGGGGCTCACAGCAATGCCCGATGGAGCTCTGGCCAAGTGTCCAGTGCTGAGCGCCCTGGACGTGTCTGGCAACCGGCTGCGGCACTTGGGCTGCGTAGGGCGGCTGCTGACCCAGGCGCAGCGCGCAGCACTGGGCGAGCTGGTGGCTGAGCACAACCTGCTGCAGCGGCTGCCATCGTGCCATGGGACCCCGGTTCTGCACCAGCTCCACAATGTGTCCCTGCGCTTCAACCGCATCCTAGTGGCTGGTGCGGGTGCCTTTGATAATGCACCAGCGCTGCGGCAGCTGCGGCTGGACGTTAATGGGCTGGCACGGCTGGACCGCGCAGCGCTGCGTGGACTCCACGACCTGCGGCACCTGCGCCTTGACAACAACCTGCTCACCGACCTCCTGCCCGGCTCCTTTGCTGACCTGCACCAGCTGGAAGACCTCAACCTGCGCAACAACCGAGTGGCCGTGCTCTTCCCTGGTGCCTTCAAGGGGCTTGACCACCTGCAGACCCTTGACCTGGGTGGGAACAACCTGCGGCACTTGGCAGCCATGGCGTTCCAGGGCCTCCCGCGCCTTTACCGGCTCTACCTGGACCGCAACCGGCTGCTGGAGGTGAGCGCAGCAGCATTCCAGCCAGTGCAGGTGACACTGGGCGTGCTGGACCTGCGCGCCAACGCGCTGCGCTACCTGAGCCGACACCTGCGGCAGCCGCCACCTTTCCGCTACCTGCAGAACCTCTATGACCTGAAGCTGCAGGCACAGCAGCCCTATGGGATGCGCGTGGTGCCGCAACGCTTCTTCCAGGGCCTCAGTGCCTTGCGCTCGCTCTACCTGTCACAGAATTCGCTCTCGGCCATCCCCGCCGATGCCTTCGATGACCTGGCGCAGCTGCAGTACCTGACACTGGCTGACAGCAATGGCGGGATGGGCCACCTGCCCGCGGGCATCTTCAAGAACCTGAGCCAACTGCGCAGCTTGAACCTGGAGAGTGCAGGATTGCGCAGCCTCGGCCCTGAGGTCTTTGGCAACCTGACGCAACTGAAGGAGCTGCGCCTGGCCAAAAACGAGCTGCGTGCACTGGATATGACTCTGGCCACATGCCTGCCTGCCCTGCGCTACCTGGACCTGCGCAAGTGCCCGCTGAGTTGCAGCTGTGCCAATGCCTGGCTGCCTGGCTGGCTGGCACGTGGGCCCGTGCAGGTGGTCTACCTGTATAACTACACCTGTGGCGAGACGGGTGGCGCCTCCGCATACCTGCACTGCTTTGACACGCGTGTGTGCTACCTGGGTATGGGGCTGTACCTGTTTGCAGGGACAGCACCGGCTGTGCTGCTGCTGCTGGTCCTGCCACTGCTGCACCACCGTGGGTACTGGCGGCTGCGCTACCAGCTGTTCCTGCTGCATGCGTGGGCACGCGGGCGCTGGCGGCGGGAGCAGCGGCACTACACCTACGACACCTTTGTGTCCTACAACTCCGGGGATGAGCGGTGGGTGCTGGAGGAGCTGGTGCCTGAGCTGGAGCGCGGAGCCCTGCGTCTCTGCCTGCACCACCGTGACTTTCGCCCTGGCCGCGCCATAGTGGACAACATTGTGGACGCTGTGTACAACAGCCGGCACACGGTGTGCGTGGTGAGCCGTGGGTACCTACGCAGCGAGTGGTGCTCACTGGAGATCCAGATGGCCAGCTATCGCCTCTTTGATGAGCTGCGCGATGTCCTTGTCCTCGTGTTCCTCGAGGACATCCCTGAGGCTGAGCTCTCAGCCTTCCACCACATGCGTCGTGTGCTGCTGCGGCGCACACACCTGCGTTGGCCCCTGGAGCCCCCTGCACAGCCCCTGTTCTGGGCAAAGCTCAGGTGTGCCCTGAGTGGGGGAGACGAGGAGGAGGAGGAGAGGGAGAGGGGGGGCAGGGAGGAAGGGTGCCCTGGTGCATCTGGGAGCCCTGGGGAAGTTCTCCCTCAGGAAAGCAACTTTCTGGCCCAAAATCACCATTTTTTATCTGGGGAAGGTGCCCTGTGGAGTGGGAATGATGGCAGCAAGGAGGAAGAGGAGAAGGAGGAGAAGAAGAGGGGGGGCAAGGAGAGAGGTTGCCCTGAGATGACTGGGACCCCTGTGAAGGTTGCCTCTCAGAAAAGCAGTTTTCTGCCCCAAAATCACCGGCTTTTCTCTTGGGAATGTGCTCTGGACAGTGGGGATGAAGGTAACAAGAGGGAGAAGGAGGAGGAGAAGGAGGAAGAGGAGGAGGAGGAGAAGGAGGAGGAGGAGAAGGGGGAGGAGGAGGAGGAGGAGGGGGAGAAAGATTGTGGGGATAGAGAGCAGCTGCTCTAGAGTGGCCTCACCTTAGTGTAATGGGGATCCCTGGGGACATTCCTATTAAAAAATGCCCTAGGGTATATTACCATGTCCCGCAGCCGTAGGGAGCTGGAGAGAAAATCCAGCAGGCAGGAACTGTGCAGCAAGATTTATTCATTTAATTATTTTACAAACTCTTTTATAGACTTTTTTCTTCATAGTCTAATTGGACAAAGGATCAGCCACCCCTTGGGGTGATTGGCTAAAATCCTAAAACATCCATTGTCAAAATATTTTTCTACTGTACCATAAACAAGACTTTTCAAGGTTGCAGGTGGCTTGTTGGTTTACATAACTCTGCTACCTCTTCTGTGAGAGAGAAAAGTCTCTCACAGGCTTAGAAAATAGCAAGAAAATCCTTGCTAGCAGCAGTTTTGTATCCACACATTCCCAATTAAAAAAAATGGGTTTGTCCCAAAATCCCTGGTTGTCCTCTGAGAAATGAGCAGTTGGGATGACAGTAATGAGGAAAAAGGGAAGGAGGAGGAGGTGATAAGATTGATCCAGAGTTAACTCATGTAAGCACATAACATAACTGTTGGGAGACAGCAAATGTTAATTACAAAACCTAAGCAGCAGGATTCACCTTCATCTTGTCAAGATAAGAGGAACAAGAATTTACTTGAAACCAGCACAGAGATCGCTGAATCATCCAGTGAAGAACTGCGCATACTCCAGAAAGAAAGATAAAAAGTGCATTGTGATGAAGACTACTGATCTTCATCAGAAAGACCCCCGAGGAAGAAGAGGAGCCTTCCTCAGTGTGACCACCAGGACACACCATGCATGTGTGGCACATAGGCTAATGATATTAATGACTTCCCAGAACTAATTTCTGTAACCACTCCTATCCCAAGGAATGTGATGACTATTCATGAATTTTACCCATAATACAGTGTTGTAGTAAGTGCCGTGTGTGTGTATTAGGAGGAGCGATCCCCCACGCACTTGGCGCTGAATAAAGCAAATACCCACTTCTTGGACTCTGTCTCTGAAGTGTCTCTTGGCCCAGTTTGGGGAGATTCAGAGGAAAAGAGGGAGCAAGGTGGACCTCAATGTTCAAATGCAGCAAATGCTTCATCACTCAGTTCCTTTTCCCGGTGTTTGCAGACACGTGGGAGCTGCAGCTTTTGCACGTCCGGCTCTTCCTGGGCACATGCTGCTGGAGCTCAATCAGCTGCTTCTGCCCATAGCGGCACCCTGAGGGTGGGGAAGTTCCAGTGGGATACGGGAGGCACCCACCAATCCATCCCGCCATGTACTGTCCTGGCCCCCTACTCAGCAGCTCCCAGGCAGGTCCCTGTCTCGCTCCCGCCTGAGCCTCACCAGCAGCAGGATATGCCTGGCTTGGCTAGCGAACCAAAGCGTGCTGCAGGTGTCCGGGCCGACCAGCCCGGCAGGCTCATGGCCGTGATCACAGGGCTGTGGCAACTGCGGCCCAGAGAGTCCTTCCGCAAGCGCATCAGCTGCTGCCCCAGAGCAGGACGTGGCTCTGCCTGCTCTGTCCCGAGAGACTGAAGCTCCGCTCAGCTCTCGGCCCTGGGGTGGTCGGGGATGTCCCACCCGGGCCTGTCCCCGGACAGGCAGAGCCCGGCAGTGCCAGACCGGGAACAACCTTCCCTTACCTCTGGCCAGCGGGCGGATGACGCTGTCGAGGGCCAGCAGTGAGCGATTGATGCTGGTCCCTCCCACAGCCCCTCTCCCTGTTTTCTCCCTGTTTTCTCCCAGTCCTTGGTGACCCAGGCTCACTCCAAGCCCGCCAGGTCAGTCAGGCTCACCTTGGCCACATGCAGATTCCCAGCAAAGCCAACAGCGGGGTCGGTCCCACTGCTTCACCTGGATCTGTGAGGGCAGAGATGGCTGAAGCTACGGTTGCTCCACACGCCCTTGGGGAGGCTGGTTGGAGCAGCAGCACTAGCCGGACCAGGGCTCCATGTTTCCCATGGGATGGGCCAGTGGATCACGCTGTGTTGTAAACAGATATAGGGAGTTGGGCTTCATAATTGAGAGGTTGATAAGTTTGTTGGTTTCTGCACATGTTAATAAGGGCATTAATTGGGGAAACAAGTTTGTTGTAATGGAAGTTAATGTGTTGTATTGTATTATTAGAGGTTTGTCAGAGAAGTTTCTGGACTTTGTTAAAAGGGGAGTGGCATGGGTGCCAATCATCATTAGCATAAGGGGAGCAAGAGGCAAACCCCATTGGATCATCCTGACCCAATCAGACGAACCCTGGATACCAACGAGCCTACTGGAACAGACTAAAGGGGAGGGGTCCAGGGAGGGGCCATCCCCAGCTCTGGGGTATAAAATGTATCTCCCCAGTCCTGTGGGCGTGCCTCTGGCCATACCCTACGAGGGTTTAAGCACCCGGTGCTACTCCTTTGTTTTGTAGACAGGCAAATCGACATTTTGGGTCTCCAGTTGTTAACTTTATAATTCTATAATAAATTCCCTGTTCTTACATAATTGGCTCAGTCGTTTGTATCACGCTGGAGGATGGGGCAGGAGTAGGAGAGGAACCTGGCACACTGTGAGGATGAGCCAAACACCTGGAGATGACACAAAGAGCAAAGCCAGGGAAAGGATCTGGCAGGAAGGGACAGAGTTATGGAAAAGAATCAACAGCTCCCATGTTCAGTGGTGGAGACTGGTACAGCTGGTCACCTTTCCAAGGGCCTGGAAAAGCATCCAGACACCTGGATTACTGCCCTGCAAGCAGCAACGGGTGAGGCACTAGGTTCAGGCTGAAGTGATAACCAGAGCCTCCATCTGCCCAGGCAGTTGTGACAGCCCTGCAAAATCAGGGAAGTACATGGCTGGAATTGAAATCCACTGGCAAATTTGCACCAAGAAACCAGGGAGCACTTTGACAGAGTCCTGGAATGTGTCATTGCCGGCTTAGCGCTGAGGGGGACAGCCCTGGGATGTTGGTCCCAGCAGCTTCCTAGCTCCATTTCCAGCACTGATCAGAGCAGTACCACTGCCAGCAGCACTCACCTGGATGATGGCATGGGAGTGGGAGGAGGTGGCACTGGCCTTGGTGTGATGCTGCGCTGGTTTTTACTGCCCTTGACCAACATCTCCAGGATCTGCTCTGGTGATGTGGGCTGGGAGAGAATGGGCACAGAGATCAGCATCCCAGATGCGGCACCTAGACACCTCGACACCAAGCAGCCCCAGGCACTCAGGCTGAGGCATCCTGCAGCTCTGCAGGTCCTGTGACAGCTTGGGATCACATCTGCTGCCAGCCAGGAGCTGTGCAGGTGGCACCTTGGGATCTCCACACCGCCTGTGTCCCCAGGACAGGAGAGAGAGGAGTGGAGGGGGAGAGGAGGGAAGGGGAGCTTCCTGCAGCAGCCCCTGTGCCAGGGGTCACTCCCAGGCTGGGCTGGGATGCGACAAAGCTCATCGGGGAGCCCTCCCTGCTCCCCTTCATGGCAATTTTTCTCCCTGTTTCAGCCTCTTCAATGCAGCAGAGACAAAAGGAGTTCCCACACCAGCACTGCTCTGATGCAGAGGTCACCCTTGAACCTTCCCCAGAATAAGCTGATAGCCCCATTCCCACATCTCTCCCCATGAGGTGTTTCTGCTTCCAGACCTTCTCATTCCTCTTGTTTGCATCCATCTTCCAACACCCCTTTGAAGCCTCCCCACCAGCACAGCTGTCCTAGTTTCAGCCAAGACAGAGTTGCTAAAATAGAGTTAATTTTTTTTTTAGCCCTTCAAACATTGGGATCTCCATTTAGCAAAGGCCACCTGGTCAGTTAATATCTGAGGCTCTACCAATCGAGCTGGCCCTGCCCAATCAAAACATCCATGTACTGGAGAAGGGGATAAATTTCCCGCGGTGTGTATGAGAAATGGGTTAGGGAAAACTGCTTGGATCAGTCCTGCCTTTAGCAGAGGCAAACCCATCCATGGGATTGTCTTTGCTCAAGGACCTTGGTGCACTTTGTGGGTAATACAGGAGGATTTGACTTTGGGTGAGAGCAGTCTGTGATGTTGACTTGTATAACACTGGGTGCTGAATGACACGCCGCTGTGTGCCATAAGTCCCATAGCCAATGAGGATGGACTGCTCCAGATATACCAGCTCCTGATGCTGCAGCCAGCCAACAGCACAGCAGCCCTCCTGCCCTGGGAAACATCAAGGATGGACAGAATCCACAGCCATGGACTAAATGAACTCAGCAGACATCTTGGAGGCCCAGCCCTTCACAATGGAAATTATATCTGTGCTGGTATATATGTATATGTGTATGTGTATGTATATGTATGTGTATGTGTATGTTTATATGTATTTAGTGGAAAGGTATAGGATCTGGGCATGAGTAGATGGTATAGAAAGAGGGTTGGTTAGGGCTTTAATGTTTTCTGTACCACCTCACCTTTTTGTCAGGGGTGGAGGAAAGGGACTCTCTCTGGCCTCTAAGAAGAAGGGCATGGCTTCTGGATGAAAAACATTATGGAATTTTCCACCATTGTTCGTTGGCTTGGGGTCCACATTGAGCATTTTTGCATGTGAGGTACCGTTTTTTTCCTTTTCTTATTAATATTGTTGCTGTTACTGTTTGTTTTCTTATCGCACTGCTGTTTGCATCAAATATTTCTTATCTCAACCTGTGATTTTTACCTTTTGTGCCTCCAATTCTTAACTCTATCCTGCCGGAGCAGGAAGGGAAAGGCAAAGGGGGGAGCGAGCAAGCGCCATCTGGTTTGGGAGAGTCTCGGTGGGGGGCACTGAATTGGGGAGTTCCTAAACCATGACAGTTGCAAAGCAATCTGGAATTCCATGGCCCAAGCCAATAGCAACAGATCCTAGAGCAGGTTTCCATGGTGTTAGAATCCGGTTTAAACACAGAAGAGCAGAGGAAATGCGAATTCAGCGGATCGAGCCCAGAAAGGCTTGAAATGTACCCAAAAAACATGATTAAAACCAAACGAGGTTAGATGCTGGTGCCAAAAAAATGATATATTTTATTTAGCAGTAAAAGAAGCAAAAAGAAAGAAAGAGAAAAGAAAGAAAAGAGGAGATAGAGAAAGAAGTGTGCGTGGGGGGTGGGGGGACAGGGAGAGAGTGATGGGTTAGGTAGAAACATATCACCCTTCTGGGGTTCCCAACGACATCTTGTTGCTCCCCTCCATCTGGTCTTGGTGAGGGTCCCCCACTGCCGCTGTGCTGCTATGCCACACCACACCACACCGAAAAGTATAGAATCCAGTGTATTAATGTACATTTTGGGCAGGTGGGAACGCCCATGTGCCTCCCTTGCAGGGGGCCAGTCTGACACTGTCCCTTGCAGCACTGTGGATCTGTTGCGTCCTCTCTGGTGCAGGGTCTGGGGACCCCTTTGGGGGAGGCCTTTGATGGGCCATGTCACCCCCTCTGTCCTTCATGTGGATGCAGCTTCTCCTGGGGAGAAGGGGCCCCACAGCTGAGCTCCTCTGCACAGCAGAGGATGGGCATTGACTGCCTCTCACCAGAGGCTTTTTCATCACACACCCAAACCCTGTCTCCCCCTCACCCTTTGGTTCGAGGGTCTGTGTGAGTCTGGCAGCTGATAGCCCTGGGACTATGGTCTTCACTCCAAAAGTGTTAAGCTTGTGCTCCGTGAATGTATTCTTCTCTCCCAGCCCTGAGTTGTTACTTTATCTTATCTTCATCAGCGAGCAGTGTAGGGCTTCAGTCAGGGCCCCATTCAGGGTGTGGTGGTCTTCTCTGCAGCTTTTGTAATACAGTGTCGTGGTCTGACACAGCTAAGCGTCAAGCACATGAAATCTGTTATTTTCATAAGGGGAAAAATAAGAAAATATTGAGGAAAATTGGAGAGCTGCAAGGCAAAGCAGGTTCAAACTTAAACAGTTGCTGTACAAAGGAAAGGTTTATTACTAACAGAATTAAAAGTAAAAAGGAATAACAAGAAATTACAGCAAACCTCCCCTCTCTCCCAGCACTCTCCTCGTTTTACCCAACTCACACAAAGGGTAACAGAACATGGGATGTTAGTCAGTGTTGCAGTTCTTGATAAGTCTCTTTCATATGCTTCAGGAAAAAAGGGTTTTCTTCAGCTCCACATGGTTCCCAAACTGCCACCAACAGCAGATCTGCCCGGAAAGAAACAATCTGCTGTGGTGTAAAACATCTCTTCCATGGAAAATCTCACAGTTCCTTCACACTGCCAAACATAGGCTATCACTTGGGGTTATTAATCTTTTTAAGGATGAGTTACTTTGGCCTGAACACAAAGGCTTTTTTTCGCCACAAGTCTCTAAAAAAAGCCTCTCAATACTTCCATGTAGCCTGGTATAGGCACTCTTCACAATTTCCATGGCCCACACGTGAACTTTTCATCCCCCCATGTACTTCAAATGGAATAAAGAGACAAACAGTTTGTGATATTACAGTTTCTTACCACGGCATGCAAGAAGGGTTTTAAGCTACGCGCAAGAATTGCGGCACCGCCCTCTTTTCTCCTGTTACCATGCTCTCAGCTCTGTCTCACAGGACTCACTTTCTCTTTCTCTCTGACCCTGAAGCTGCCGTGTTGAAGAGTGTTCTTGTTCGGGCTTTACGGTGCAGAAAGCCTCGCTCCCTTTGTGCTGCTGGCTGCGTGGTGTCCTCTTCAGTTCAGCACGAAGTGTGCTGGCTGCAGACAGGAGGTTCTGCCGGCTCTTGCTGGCTCTGCC
>NW_008237340.1:90585-94128 GCF_000691975.1 Corvus brachyrhynchos
GGAGAGGAGAGGAGAGGAGAGGAGAGGAGAGGAGAGGAGAGGAGAGGAGAGGAGAGGGACCCCCCCGTCCCAAGAAGCTGCGCTAGATGGGTTTAGCTGTGTGGCAGTCCATGGCTGGTTTTAGCTGCCTGTGGCTCTGGGACAGTTCCCACCCCCCAGTGACCAGGGTCTGTGCCGCAGCGTTGGGAAAAAGGGGGGGCAGGGGTCCTGGCCCAGCAGGGCCCGGAGGCTTGGAGGCCCCCCCACCTTCTGGCAGGCGAGCTTGGACCAAAGGCAAATTCCCGCCTTTCTGTGCGGTTTAAATATGTAAATTGCAAGAAGCGTCATTAGTCTAAAAGACTGTCCATCAACTCAGGTTCAATCCACTACATACAGTTATGCTGTAATAGGCAAAAGTCCTTTGTAAAGATGTTTAAGTCATAAACAATAATATTTCAGTCTCCGACACAAGACAATCCAGGATCACAACTGGGTTAAGACTTGGTTGCCAAGGCAAAATTTTAGGAACGGATCCATTGATGATGCTGTGGTAACTGACTTTCGGAATGGGACCGCAAATGGTTGCCATGGCAACAGGATCTGCTACAGGCCTCAGCTTGTGCCCATGGCAACCACTTGTAGCAGTGGGTCTCCATGGAGATGCTCCAGGACTGGTGTCAGACATGGGTCCTGGTGATGGGCCTGGAGTGACAGGATGAGGGAGAATGGCTTCCCCCTGATAGAGACCAGGTTTAGATGAGCTTTTAGAAAAAAAATTTTCCCTGTGAGGGTAGTGAGGCCCTGGCACAGGTTGCCCAGGGAAACTGTGGTTGCCCCATTGCTAGAAGTGTCCAAGGCTGGTTTGGACAGGGCTTGTGGCAACGTCATCTAGTGGACTGTATCCCTGCCCATGGCAGGAGGGTTGGAAATACAGGCTCTTTAAGGTCCTTCCAACCCAAACCATTCTGTAATTCTGTGATTCCATGAGTGGTGTGTGATGTGGTGGTTGGAGTGTCTTGGGCAGAGCAACCACAAAATGACAGTTTTCCATTGTGGGGGAAGAAAGGAGGGACAGCAGAACTGCCCCCTTGGACTGCTGGAGGGCAGACTTCATCCTGTTTAGGAGATCCATTGACAGAGTCCCTTGGGTGTCAGTCCTGAAGAGAAAAGGAATCCAAGAAAGCTGGACATGCTTTAAGAAGGAAATTTTAAAGCTCCAGGAGCTGAGCCCATGTGCCATAAAACAAGCCAGTGTGGGAAAATGACTGGAAAATGACTGGCCTGGTTGAAGAGAGAACTTAGGCAGGAACTCAGGGCAAAAAAGAGCATGTGTCACCTCTGGAAGGAGAGGCAGAAAACCTAGGGGATTACAAGGATGTTGTGAGGTGACATAGCAAGAAAATTAGAAGGGCCAAAGCCAAGCTGGAACTTAATTTGGCCACTGCAATTAAAGTTAACAAGAAAAGTTTCTATAAATCCTTTGGCAGCAAAAGGAGGGCTCAGGAAAGTCTCCATCCTTTCCTGGGTGCAGAGGGCAGTGCCATGTCATGGAGGAGGAAAATGTCTTTAATGGCAAACCCAGTTGTCCTGAGGATGCTCAGCTCCCAGGGCTGGAAGTTGGTGACAGGGAGCTGAGTGAAGTCCAGGAGGAAACAGTCAGTGACTGCTCTGCCAATGAGACACACACACAAGTCCCTGGGCACAAATGAGATGCACCTGAGGGTACTGAGAGAACTGGAGAAAGAGCTGGCCAAGCCAATTTCACTCATTTCCCACCAGCTCTGGTGAACTGGAGGAGTTCCTGTTGACTGGAAATCAGCAAATGTGATGCTCATCTATGAGAAGGATTGGAAGGAGGGTCCAGTGTCAGTGACTGAGGCACGGACCCAGACCGGCAGGGAATCGGAATCATTTATTCAAAGGAATGAGCTGGAACTCTTCTAAGGCAGAGTATTTCCTTCTATGCTAATCCTCACTACCCTGTGACCTATCCCGTGTTGCCACATCAGCAACACACTTCCTTCTATGGGATGATCACTCGCTGTTCACCCATCCATCAGCTCCCGGCAGGCTCCTCTCCATAGGAGTCTGCAGTTTGACACCTCCTCCCCCTACCAGGGTCTGGTGGAGACAAGCTTCTCTGTGCTGCCATGTGCTCCTTTGTGCTGCCATGTGCCTCTGCAGGCAGGTTATACAGCTTGTAATTCAACTTTATTCCATCTCTTCCCACAGTCTAGAGAACTCCAGCCTGTCAGCCTGACCTCTGTACTGGGAAAGGCCACGGAGCAGATCATCCTGAGTGCTATCCTACAGCATGTGCAGGACAACCAGGGGATCAGGCCCAGACAGTGCACGTTTGGGAAAGGCACGTCCTTCTGTGACAGAATGACCCACTCAGTAGATGAGGGAAAGGCTGTGGATGTGTGTTTCTAGAGGTCAGTAACGTCTTTGACACTGGAGAAACTGGCTGCTCATGGATTGGACAAGGCAACTGTTTGCTGGGTGAAAAACTGGCTGATGCCCAAACCCAGAGAGTGGTGGGGAATGGAACTAAATCCAGCTGGGGCTGGGGGGGGTACCAGGACATGTTCCCTGCCACCAGAGCTTGCTAATTGGTGAAATAACTCACTAAAGAGAGCTTGTCTTGTGGTTATTCAGGTGCCATGGAAGTGACGCTTCTAGCTGACAATAAACATCTTGCTGTGGCAGCAAGATTGTAGAAAGATAAGCTGGAGTTTCTGACAGACACTTTACTTCACAACCAAATTTTCACAAAACAGAAGTCTTCTGCACATTCCCTGGAAATTTGTGGGGCTTTTACCCCAAAGTCGGGACACTGGTTTTGTGGTTACTCTCTCAAGGGTTGAGTGAAAGGACTCTGTGCACATTCTTGCCAGTTTGGTGGTAAGTTACATTGCCTCCTAATCTATACCATTTCTTTCCCAGCTTTAATATAGGTACCGTATAGTTACTTATAAAACTGTACAGTTGTGCACTGTTTTATGTAATCTACTGGTAGTTCTTTTGTTTTATACTGTGTAGTAAGTAACTCTTTTCAAGACCTTTTGTCTGTTATCTCCTGCCTATTCAACAAATAACTCATTTTTTACTAGACCTGATCTGGCACTCTTAGAACTTTGCGAGCCAGAGTGGTTTAGGTGCAGGCCACCTAATTCAAGCTGTATCCAAAAGTCTTAGCCTAAGATAGGGCTTGTCTGAAGCTCCCACTCTATCCATAATAGCCGATCACTTGTGGGTGACTGCAGGGGTCAGTGTTGGGGTCAGTCCTGTTTAACATCTTTATTGATGATCTGGATGAGGGGATCGAGTGTAAGTCACAGTAAGTTCACAAATGACACCAAATTGGGTGGGAGTGTGGATCTGCTGGAGGGCTTGTTTTTCTCTGGCAGTGTCTTGGTTTTGAAAGACAGGTGTCTGCTAAGGAAGGCAGAAGCCTCCCTTGAAGTGGCAGATATAACCCCTTTCCCTCTGAGTTATTATAATTTTGAAATCAAGGGCCTTTAGGCAAAGATGTGGGAAATAGGAATAACAGTTCTTTACTAT
>NW_008237340.1:94863-95430 GCF_000691975.1 Corvus brachyrhynchos
CGTTGTTTCCAGCAGAAAGAAAAACGGCCGGAAAAAGGAACCAGCAGCTCCTCTCTCTGCAGCTTCTCTCTCCGGACGCTGAGAGCAAACTGAACCCACACCCAGGTGAAACAAAAGAAGTGGCCAGGCCCCTTTGTCTTCTCCTAAGCACCCGGCTATTTATCATCTTAGAATGGGGGAAAACTCCTTTAACAGAAAAAAACCTAGATCTCTTAAACCCCCAACAGGCAGTTTCCAGGTATCATCTGTGATCTTTGACTTCTTCACTCCAGTCTTTTGATCTTTACACTCAGCATCAGAATGTGAGAAGTCACTGTTCTGTTTCTTTGGCTGCTGTTCTGCATGCTCTAGCTGTAGTTGGGAGCTGGTCAGGTCCACTGCTTCCTTTACGATGTTCTCACAGCTCCTTGGGAAAATTCTGCAGCCTGGCTCCTGCTATCCCCCCTCTTGTTCTGCTTCTCATGCAGCACGGGGGTGGAATTTGCTGGCAGGGCTGGGGCTGAGGTGAAAGGCACCATGCAGGCGGGATTCTCACAGCTGGGGGAGCAGAGCGGCAGCTGTGGCGAC
>NW_008237340.1:96262-99160 GCF_000691975.1 Corvus brachyrhynchos
CACACGGAGGTGCCGCTGTCCCGGAGCGTCCTGGAGTCTCCCCGGCTGCCACCACCGCCACTCTCGGTCTCGGCCTCGTGGGAATGCGAGGTGGGTTGGTTTTCACGGGCAGGAGCGCCGATGGAAGGCCCAGGGATACAGCGGGGAGAGGCAGGGTCTGCAGCTGGGAAGGGAGTCCTGGTGGAGGGAGAAGGGCCCGACGCAACACGTATCGACACGTGGGAAGGGCCAGGGACGGAAGAGGGACCGCGCGCGGTACCATAAGCGGGAGCAGGTCGGGGAGGGGGACTGCGCGCGGGCGAAGAGCCCGCCACTCTCACCGGGGCTTCCACGTGGCGTTCGCCATTTTGTCTGAGGGGAGTGGAAGCGGGAGAATTAAAAATAAAGGTAGCAGCTGGGATTGCAGGACTGATTCTGCTGCCACTCCGATCTTGGAGCAAATTTATAGTGGAAAAAATCGGGTGGGTACAGGGAAGGGGTTTGGGCGGTAGCAGACCTGTGCCTGGCCAGCACCACCGTGGGCAGGGAACAAAGGAGACAGGGAGAGAGCAGGCAGACGGTAGCAGACCTGTGCACTCTGGCAGAATCCATCTCCTGGTTTCCCTTAAAGCAGGGCAGAGGGATCAGGGATGCAGGGAGAGGAAAGCGGTAAAGGGTTTTTTAAACTGGGGTTAACTATTCCCAACTGTTTCACAAGACTATCAACAGCTTTTGCTACCTTGCAAAGCAAATAACCTTTTCCAGACATAAACAACCATTGCACAAAGCGTTTTAAATACTCAACTAACCACTGCTTAAACAACCACTGAACAAAATGTTTTAAACCTTCCCTGGTATAATGAAAATTTTCCCAAACAAGGACTCTTAGAACTGGGAGAAAGGCTTCTCACAGGAGATGGGAAAACTCTGCCCTTATCTCTCTCTCTTCCCAACCTTAGAGATAAAAGGCAATTTACAAAAAAGGATACAAAAGTGACCCGTATTATCTTAGAGTGTCAAATAAAAGTCTCAAGGTTGGCCCACCGACTTTAGACCAGTCTTCTCGTTCCCTAGAAGGTTGTTGGTCTCCCCTGCTGAGCCCCTGATAGAACTCGGAGGTTTCTTTGAGGCTATGGCTGCTCAGATGTGACTTAAATCCAGGAAGTACTGGAGACGCTGTTGGGGATGGTCCCAGGCCGTCCACGTTGATGCGCCATTTAATACCATCCCTGCCTGGCTCCGTGGGGTCCCGCGTGTACCCGCAGACAGACGGGTGGGTTCAGTATTATGGTCGGTAGCAAACAGTTGAGAAGGGCATTTGCGTGCATTCCGGCAGGAGCATTTATTGCTTCAACACCATTGAGGTTGCAGGGGCAAATATGAACATGGTCCCAAAGCTCATGGTTTTGTCTGGGGGCAGGGAAAAGGCAGGACTAGCGAACGGGGACCAGTGGGGAACTCTGGGGGAGTGACGAGGAGTAGAGGCTAACAGCCAACCGGGGAATTCAAACTGGGGTAGATTAACATAACAGAACAAGCATCCTGGGAGAAGCCCCCTTGGTCACCCCAACATAAAGTGGCTCCTATGGTACTAGGGACCCATCTTAATGAGAACTCTCTGTCCCTTGTAATGTATGTTCACTGGCCACCACACACCACTGTCCCCAAAGCCATGCACAATTCCCTCTGGGGCACCAGGCACATCTCCTACTCAGCATGTGCTGCACAGGTCTTTCTTCTTACCTTCCTACTTGGAACAGAGTATTGTCTCCTCACTGTCATGTGCTACAACCGCTATGTGTCCATCTGCAAACCCCTGCACTACGGGACCCTCCTGGTCAGCAGAGCTTGTGCCCACATGGCAGCAGCTGCCTGGGCCAGTGCCTTTCTCAATGCTCTGCTGCACATGGCCAATACATTTCCCCTGCCCCTGTGCCAGGGCAATGCCCTGGGCCAGTTCTTCTGTGAAATCCCACACATCCTCAAGCTCTCTTGCTCACACTCCAACCTCAGGGAACTTGGGCTTCTTGCTGTTAGTTCCTGTCCCAGTTTGAGACAAATTAAGGGAAACGTTCTGGAAGGAACATCCCCTTCAAAGAAGGCAGGTTACAGCCAGGTAACCTGGTTCGGAAAGAATTTTCCTCGGAGGAAAGTGAAAAAAACTGTTTCTTTAACAAGCAAAAGTGCACCCAGGCACGGGAAAAAGAATAATGTAAAATAATAAAACCTCTTGCTGTGACGAGAACCTGGTAAAATTCAAAGTCCTTTGTGGCGTAGCTCTCTCCTCTCTGAAGCTGGGGTTCGGCATGGGCCCCTCTGGGCCGTGGTGTAGGGCCTCCAGATGATGTTCTGGTGTTGCTGAACAGTCCAGAAGAGGAGAAGAAGAAGCCAAACTCCCAGGGCTCCATGCTTTAGCTAACAAAAAAGCTAACTAAAAAAACAAGAGAATGCCACTCTCTTCCCTGCTGCAGAGAGCCTAGAGCTGAGGAAAAAAACAGGAAGATGCTTTCCTCTGCTCTGTAGCAGTGAAAAACGCAGGGGATTGTATTCGTCCTTGAAGCACAAAACCACTTTTTTTCCCCCCTTCTCTCGGACCCAGCTTAAAGACACAGAAAGGCACAGGATTCATGTCTGGCATAGCACAGACGATAGGGAATACAGTATCATACATTACCCCAGGACAGTGCCTGTTTAGCCTTTGGCTGTTTTGTGTTCATGGTTTTCTCCTATGTGCAGATCTTCAGGGCCGTGCTCAGGATCCCCTCTGAGCAGGGACAAAGGCACAAAGTCTTTTCCACGTGCCTCCTTCACCTGGCCGTGCTCTCCCTGTTCCTCAGCACTGCCTTTTTTGCCTACCTGAAGCCCCCCTCCATCTCCTCCCCATCCCTGGATCTGGCCCTGTCACTTCTGTACTCGGTG
>NW_008237340.1:100431-102836 GCF_000691975.1 Corvus brachyrhynchos
AACGTCCCTTGGGGAGCAGGATCATCCTACAAGTGCTGCAGGAATTGTCTGCAGGGCCCTGCAGTGCCTTGAGCTGTTCCCTTGCCAGAGGCACCAGAGGCCAGGGGGGCACATCTGGGCTGCTGTGTCTGGCTGTGGGGCTCCCTGTTGTGGGGCAGGGAGGAGGAGCTGGAGAGGCTCTGCAGGACTGACAGGATGGGCTTTGGGGCCCGTGTGGAGAAGCTGAGTGTGGGGGCCGGTGGGCCTGCTGGACAAGGAATGAAGGGAGTCCTATGGTGGGACAAGTCCTATGCTTCTTTACAGGTTAGGGTGACTGAAAAAGCTTCCCTCAGAATGCCCTGATCTGTTATAATAATGTGCCCTAGTCCTGCTTCCCTGGTTGGCTCCGTTGGCTGCTCCACTCCTTGTTACCTTATATACCCCATTGCCACGCCCTCAGAGTTTCCCTATTGGCTCCCTTACCCTGGCCCCACCTGTGTGCTGCCCCCTGCCCTCAGACCATTATTGGTCCCTGATGCCCTACCCCCCTCTCGTGTAAAACTCTAGACCTCCCATTGTTCTCGACCTACTTCTGTGGAACCTTGCACGAGTGTGGCTGCAATAAATCTCTCCCATAGAACCCCATGCGAAGACCTTTCCTGCTCCTTTGTCGTCGGACTGCTTTGCCAGCTATCCAGTGTGTGTGTGTGTACATGTGTGTGCAAGTGTGGTGGCTGCACCGAGCGGCTTCCTGCTGGGGATGATTTTGGGAAGGTCACAGCACTTTACCATCCAAAACCGCTGTGACACTGAGGGACTTGGACTGCTGGACTTTCTGAAGAGGAGGCCCAGGGCTCATCCTGAAACTGCTTCAAGGGTGGTTTCAGAGGATTCTTGGGAATGGGAAGAGAAGGAAACCTCCCCAAAGCGCAGCTTGGAAGGTTCAGGCTGGAGGTGAGGAAGAAGAAAAGTCCCTCCAAGGGTAGAATGTTGGTGCACAAGGTCTCCCAGTGTGAGACTGGACCATGCCACGGCTCTGTGTGCCAGGAGCCGGCAGCGCTGGGGGCAAGGACCCCAGGGAGGGCACAGAAATGCTGGGGTGAGAAATGCTAGGGGGACAGCGAGATGGGCATGTGCAGCCGGCCAGGGCAGAGGAGCAGCACGGACAGGGGACACAGCCTGCAGGAGAGATGGCCAAGGGCTGGGCAGGGCTGGCAGGGCCAGAGGCACCCAGGGCTGTGTCCCCTGGGCTCTGGCACTGCCTCTGGATGCCCCACAGAAGGAACTTTCCTTTGAGGGGCTGCACTTTGCTTCTCCATCTCCCCTCCCTGAGGAGGCTGACAGGGGTTTCAGGTTTATGGCATTTGTTCTTCCTCCCCCTCACATCCCACTGCCCCACAAACAGCCCCGAGCCACCCGGGAGGGACAGGCCCTGCTGGGCCAGGCCTGGGCTCAGGGCTGGGCTGTAGAGGGATTCCTTGTGGAACAGGGGCATATGATACCCCAGGAAAGATTGGACAACCCAGGGTTGCTGAGAAAAAACCCCTGAACTGGCCCCTGGCTGCAGGCAAGCCTGGAAGACACCTGGCAGCAGGCAGCCTTGAAAATCCTTGGCAAAATTATACACTGGTTGGCTCCCCCGCGCATCAGGGGCCGTCCAGAGGGACTAGGGCGTGAATCTTTGCAAAGTAGATACAAGCTTGTGTAGGTAAACTATAAAACGGAGAAAGATGCTCAAATCGTATCAGTCTCTGTGTCGTTTATCCAGCCAGCTCTTCAGCACTCGGGACCCCCCCCCACAAAACCTGGTGCCTGAGCAGGGACTTGAGTGATTTTTCGCTTAAATGCGTTTCACTTAGATGTGGTTTGTTTTTCGCTTAAATGTGTTTCGCTTGAATGTGGTAAGACTCCGAATCATTGCACTGACGGTGAGGAGCCTGGAGAGCTGGAGCGGGAGTGTCCCGGCAAAAAAGTTGAGTGGAGCCGGAGACTGGAGCTCGCGTGGCTGAGCAAGCCCCCGCAGGTAAGAAGAAAGCTATGGAATACGAGGCTGCACCTCGTCTCCTAGCCAGTATCCTTTCTAAGAGAGGCGAGACTGTAAAAGATCAAGATCTTTATGCCCTAGTTACGCGGGCCCGGGAACAAGGGTTTTTGAAATGCACTTTGCTTTTGTTCTTGACCAAAGAGTGGTGGGAAGTTGGAAACAGACTGTGGCTGTCCACGATTGAGGGTAGAAAGGAAGGTAAAGAAGCAAAAGCTCTCAGATTAACATGGAGAGCTGTGACTAATACCCTTGCAGAAATGAAAGCAGAGAGGAAGGTGGCTGTGGCAGCCATGGAGGTGCTGGGGGGTGGTGGCCCCGGGAAGGAAAGAGATGGGGGTCTCACGGAGCGGCGGGGGGGGGGCCAGGGGGGGGGCAGGGCGCT
>NW_008237340.1:102911-103319 GCF_000691975.1 Corvus brachyrhynchos
GCAGGAAGTTCCCCCTCAGAAGTCTGAGGGAGAAATGGCCGCAAAGGCGAAAGCACGGGCTCCCAACCCGGGGGGCAGGGCGCAGGTGAGCAGAGGAGAAACGAGTGGTCCTAGCACCTGGCTGAAAATAGCAGCACGCAACACCCCTCTGCCGGAGAGTGGATCATCATCCAACTGCGAAGCAGCCTCTATGGCTTTGTTGCCCACAGAGGCAGAGCCAGCCAGGGCTGCCGGGGGTCAGCCCCAAGAGGAGGAGAAGCACCGAGAGATGATGCATGAATTAATGAAGAAGCTTGCTGAATTGTCTGCGTGCCAGGACACAAGTGAGCACCCCAAAGAGCCGGAAGTTGAGTGCAATCCCGGTGGTTTCCTTCAACAGAACCAGCCAGCCACACGAGGGAGCCTCGG
>NW_008237340.1:104036-107321 GCF_000691975.1 Corvus brachyrhynchos
CCCATATGGGCTCTCACCTGGTTAACAGATGATCCTGTCTGGGTTGAGCAGTGGCCGGTAACAGATGTAAGGCTGAAGATAGCAGAACAGCTTGTTGCAGAACAGCTAGAAGCAGGACATATCAAGCCTTCAGTCAGCCCATGGAACACCCCCATCTTTGTGATCCCAAAGAAGCCAGGAAAATGGCACCTCCATTATGACCTTCGACAAGTGAATACGTGCATGCAAACTATGGGGGTGCTGCAACCTGGGCTACCAGCTTCTACAATGATCCCAGCGGGATGGAAAATCACTGTAATTGACTTAAAAGACTGCTTTTTCACAATCCCATTGCATCCAAAGGACACAGAACATTTTGCCTTTACAGTGCTCACAAAGAATTGCAGTGAGCCTACTAAGCGCTAGGAGTGGGTTGTCCTACTCCAGGGGATGAAAAATTCCCCCACGCTGTGTCAGCTATATGTTGACTGGGTGCTACATCCGATTCGACGACGCTACGCAGAAGCACTCATCTACCATTACATGGATGACATCCTGATAGCTACTGCTACAGAGTTACCAGATAAAGAGATGCAATGGGTCAGAAAGCAACTGCATGAGACTGGATTAGAGATCGCCCCCAAGAAGATCCAGTGGACTACACCATGGATGTACCTGGGCTGGCTCATATCAGAATCGCAAATTAGGCCCCAAAAGATTGAGCTAAACACAGAAATCTCCACGCTCCATGATGCGCAGCAGCTGCTAGGAGATCTGCAATGGGTCTGTGGAGTCACGGGAACCACGAATGCTGACCTCGCCCCCTTCCTGCCATGGCTGCACGGGACTAACGCTGCCGAAACTCGAGAATGCTCCCCAGACCAAGCAGCAGCTCTCGCCAAGGTCGCAGATAAGCTGCGGCATGCATGGGTATCATGCAGAGAAGAAGGAGTCCCACTCGCCATCCTCATCACCCTGATCGGTGCAGCAGGTTCACATGCCATCATCCACCAATGGCAAAAGAAAAAGGGGGAGGACATCCGGATTCTTAAATGGATCTTCCCACCGACTCAGCCACGCTCCAGACTGCAGTCCAGGGTAGAGATGGTGGCACTTTTAATCCGAAAGAGTCGCGACTGAGTGATGGAGTTGGACGGCAGGGAGGCAGAGGACAACAGTGTACCGGTCCGGACGGGGGACCTGGAGTGGATGCTATGCCACACGGAGGCACTGCAAGAAGCTCTGCTCAGATTCACCGGCGGGGTCCATAACAAGCGCCCACAGGGAAGGCTGGCGCAGTTGCTGGGGCGCTATGAGTGGCTGGGGCGCCCCCTGAACGTGAGAACGCGCGCAACGTGCGCAGGGCGCACGAGTCCCTGGGGAGGCTTTGGCAGTCCCTGCTCTCAGTGGGGCCCATTGATGCTCCAAGGGACTTGGAGTTTTCTTCTGATGCCTTAAGCAGCTTCTTCATCCTCCTCTCAGTCCATGAGGGTCCTGGACTCAGCCCCAAAACCACCGTAGGGGTCATTAAAATACAAGAAAGCCCTCAGGAGTTACCTTTCGTCAATTGTCTTCAAGTCTGCAAGGCTTGTACAGTTAATTGGAGTTGATTTGTAGTGTTGTTATGGAGGAGGATTTCAAAGTGCAGCCCTGAATTTTTTTATTTTAAGAAAGGGAATATTTTATTGTTTTTAAGTTTAGAGAAGTCATAATAAAATCATTCTCCAAGTGATCTTGATGCTGAGTGTCTCCTGACCCAGTTTGTTAGGGGAAAAGCAGGGGATGATAATTCCCAGCCATTCATCTCCCTCTTCCCCTTCAGATCTGGCACGTCAGCTTTTGAAAGTGTCCAGTTTCCCCTGGATGTCAAAGATACCACCTTCTTGTTATTTATCTAGCAGGGTTCCTCTATGTGGTCTCCAGCTTGTCTAAAATAAGGGCTAAGATTTCCAGAGGGGTTGCCCAGACACTTGCCCCAGTTGTGGAAAATCCTAAGTGCTCTGGGGTATGGGAGGACATAGGCCAGACCCTGAATCAGTTTTCTGACCCAGTAGCCTGGAACTTCCCCCCTGAACAAATTCAGAATCCAGCTGAGATGGGGAAGTATCCGAAGGAAAACTGTAATAATGTAGATACAAAAATGCTGCTAGCAAGGATTTTCTTGCTATTTTCTAAGTCCGTGAGAGACTTTTCTCTCTCACAGAAGAGGTAGCAGAGTTATGTAAACAACCAAGCCACCTGCAACCTTGAAAAGTCTTGTTTATGGTATAGTAGAAAAATATTTTGACAATGGATGTTTTAGGATTTTAGCCAATCACCCCAAGGGGTGGCTGATCCTTTGTCCAAATAGATGATGAAGAAAAAAGTCTGTAAAAGAGTTTGTAAAAGAATTAAATGAATAAATCTTGCTGCACAATTCCTGCCTGCTGGATCTTCTCTCCTCCTCCTCCCTATGGCTGCGGGACATGGTGAGATAGCCTAGGGCCCAGGCCTGCGGTAATAGACCAGGATTACAAGTGAACTGCAACACGAGCAGCTAACACATTCCTCCTGTGATAAATGAGTGAACGATAAATATTGTCTTTCCCATATATGATTTTAACATTTAGAAGTGATCATGTACTATGTAGAAACAGGTAAAATATAGTTAAGTAAAAACAAGACTAGAGTAAATTGTAACTTCAAAAGAGGGGTAACATGTTGGGAAACGTCGTAATAAACACGTGATAATAAATGTCCTTTAAGTTGAGGAATGACAGAGGTAGAAACCAAGACATCTTAAAGAAACAAAGAAGATGAACCGCATGCATCCCAGGAAGTCTGTTATCATCTCATCAAAACTCACACCTCCCAAAGAATCTGACAACTACAAATTAGGTTGGAGACTGAGGAGGCACCGGAGCGGGGTGCCTGCCTTCAATTCTGAAGCTATCCAGAGGACCGGCGGCGGTGTGCTGGCGTGCGCTGGCACAAGGGGGCAGAGACAGGAGGGGGGGGAAAAGTTGAGTGAAGTGTAAATTACTTTCTGGGCTTAAGGACTATGTTTAAAGAAGTACTTAAGTTCACAGTAAAATGAATGGAGCCAGCTCCTAGCTCGGTTGTGTACGCACCAACAGAGCCAAAATCACCCGGATGTCCTTTCTTAGCCAGTGTAGCGCCAGGCGAGACTGCACCGAGACTGCCTGGGTGTGGTCCGCTGCCCTCCTTGGCGCTAGACTGTTCTGCACTGCTGCAGAACCGAGCCATCGACCTTTTAATACAGCATCTGCCTTTGCTGACAGAGTTACCGAACATATCCCGAAAGCT
>NW_008237340.1:111164-127483 GCF_000691975.1 Corvus brachyrhynchos
GTCCCAAACCTGGTGGGGGAGGGGTGGTTGTGCCTTCCCTCAGAGGATATATTTCTAAATTTGGCCAAACCGGTACAAACACTGATGAAAAGGAAAAGCTCATTGCCATGTGCTGGGTCCTGGCTAACGCTTACTGTATGCTGCTGGATTCTGTAGGGCAGAATATACAGCCAGAGGGGCAGGAGAATAAGCCAGCAGACGTTCACTCCAGCTGCATCTAAAGCAGATTGGGAGCCTAAACCAACAATAATTGCCCCTGTCCAGAGAAAGAAACACAAAGCCAAATCCATTCGCCCAGTGGATGATGATGAGCAGCCAGGACCTTCACAGCCAGCAGAGGAAGTGGAACCTGAAATCATTACCAAGTCCCTGTTCATAGAGAGCCTTCGTACCCCAAGGAAAGATTACACCCGACGGCCTGATGAAACTATATTAAGTTGGATGGTCCAAATCTGGGACACTGCAGGTGATGGTACAATTCTGGATGGCATTTGGGATCCCTGTCATGTGATCTAAGTATCGACCAAGGAATGACAAGGGGCCCTGAACTCTTGGTCTCTGAACATGGCTCTTAAGAAGTGTGAAGGAAAGATATCTGTGCCGAGAAGATCTCCAGCTGCAGCTAAACCCCTGGAAGACCATGGAGCAAGGGATTCAATGCCTGAGAGAACTGGCAGTGATAGAGATCATATTCTCAGATGACCAAGCAATTAGGAGCCCTGACATGGAATGACGGGGACGACACAGTGAGTTCTATGGTGAGGAGGCTCCAGGCATATGCAGACACTGTGCATGGCTCAACACAAGCAAGAATTGCAGCTGTGGAAAAGAGTCTGTCAGAGACCATACAGAAGATGCAAGATAGGATGGACAAGACTCATCAGAAACTCAGGAAGGAGCTGAAAGAGGGCCTTCTCCAAATCGCAACAGTGCAGGTCGGAGGCCCTGTTACCAGAAGCAGATGTCCCACGGCTAGGGGGAGAGAGTACACCCCAAGAGCTGACCTGTAGTTCTTCCTGTGTGACAGTAGGGAAGACATGAGGAGGTGGGATGGAAAACCAACTTCTGTCCTGGCAGCACAGGTGCGTGAATTGAAGGATGGTAATGCTGAGAGAGGGAGTTCCACCAGTAAGGAAGTAGCTTGAGTTTTGAATGATAACCAAGACTAGAGGGGCCCTGCCTCTAGCCAGGTAGAGGCCAGGGAAAATTGCGTCTTTTGGACAGTGTGGGTTCGATGACTTGGCACATCAGAACCACAAAAATACGAAGCCTTGGTTGACACGGACGCGCAGTGCACCTTGATTCCATCGAGACACATTGGGGCAGAACTGATTTCTATTTCTGGAGTAACGGGGATCACAGCAGTTGACCCTGCTTGAAGCCAACATGAGCCTAACTGGACAAGAGTGCAAGAAACATCCTATTGTGACTGGCCCAGGGGCCCTGTGTATTCTGGGCATAGATTTCCCCCATAGCGGGTACTTCAAAGACCCAAAGGGACTCAGGTGGGCATTTGGGATTGCTGCTGTGGAGGCAGAGGGCATTAGGCAATTGAGCCCCCTGCCTGCGCGGACCGAGAATCCTTCTGCAGTTGGGCTTCTGAAGGTAGAAGAGCAGCAAGTGCCAATTGCCACCTCGACAGTGCACTGCCAGCAGTATCGGACAAATCGAGATGCTGTGATTCCCATCCACAAGATGATCTGTGAGCTGGAGAGCCAAGGGGTGGTCAGCAAGACCCACTCACCCTTCAACAGCCCCATCTGGCCTGTGCGCAAGTCTGACAGGGAATGGAGATTGACTGTGGACTATCGTGCCTTAAATGAAGTGACTCCACCATTGAGCGCTGCTGTGCCGGACATGTTGGAGCTCCAGTATGAGCTGGAGTCCAAAGCAGCGAAATGGTATGACACTATTGACATTGCCAATGCATTTTTCTCCATTCCTCTGGCAGCGGAGTGCAGGCCTTAGTTTACCTTCACCTGGAGGGGTGTGCAGTACACCTGGAATCGACTGCCCCAGGGGTGGAAGCACAGTCCCACCATCTGCCATGGACTGATCCAGGCTGCACTGGAAAAGGGTGAGGCTCCAGAACATCTGCAGTACATTGATGACATCACTATGTGGGAGAACACAGCATCAGAGGTATTTGGGAAAGAAGATCATCCAGATTCTCCTGGAAGCTGGTTTTGCCATCAAGAAGAGCAAAGTCAAGGGACCTGCCCGAGAGATCCAACTCCTGGGGGTGAAGTGGAAAGATGGATGGCGTCAGATTCCTACTGAGGTTATCAATAAAATCACTGTGATGTCTCCACCGACCAACAAAAAAGAAACACAAGCTTTCCTAGGTGCCATAGGCTTTTGGAGGATGCACATTCCTGAATATAGTCAAATTGTGAGCCCTCTCTACCTGGTTACCCGTAAGAAGAACGATTTCCACTGCCCTTAACAGCAGCAAGCCTTCACCCAGATCAAGCAGGAAATCACTCATGCGGTAGCCCTGGGTCCAGTCAGGACAGGACCAGAGGTGAGAAACGTGCTCTACTCTGCAGCTCGGAATAAAGATCTGTCCTGGAGCCTTTGGCAGAAGGTGCCTGGTGAGACTCGAGGTCGGCCACTGGGATTCTGGAGCTGAAGCTACAGAGGGTCTGAAGCCAACTACACCCCAACAGAGAACGAAATCCTGGCTGCCTCAGAGGTAATCGGCATTGAAGCACAGCTCCTTCTGGCACCCCAGCTACTGGTGCTGGGGTGGATGTTCAAAGCAAAGGTTCCCTCTACCCACCATGCCACCGTTGCCACATGGAGCAAGCGGATTGCCCTCATAACACAACGTGCCCATATTGGAAACCTGAATTGCCCTGGGATCTTAGAAATAATCACAAATTGGCCTGAAGGTGAAAACTTTGGTCTCACTGATGAAGAGGAACAAGTGACATGTGCTGAGGAAGCTCCACCATACAACCAACTGCCATCAGAAGACACACGCTACGCTCTTTTCACCGACATTTCTTGTCTCATCATAGGGATGAACTGGAAGTGGAAAGAAAGCAGCTGTACACACAACGGGTTGCAGAAGCCACTGAGGGAGAAGGTGGATTGAGCCAACTTGCTGAACTCAAAGCCATCCAGTTGGCTCTAGACATTGCTGAAAGAGAGAAGTGGGCAAAGCTCTACCTTTACACCAATTTGTGGATGGTAGCCAATGCTCTGTGGGGGTGGCTGGAAAGGTGGAAGAAGGCAAACTGGCAGCGTAGGGGAAAACCAGTCTGGGCTGCTGAGGAGTGGAAAAGCATTGCCACTCAGGTAGAGAAGCTACCCGTGAAAGTCCGTCATGTAGATGCCCATGTCCCCAAGAGTTGGGCTGATGAGGAACACTGAAACAACGAACACATAGATCAGGCTGCGAAGATAGAGGTTCAAAGATAGATTTGGATTGGCAGCATAAGGGAGAGTTGTTCGTAGCTTGATGGGCCCATGATGCCTCAGGTCATCAAGGCAGAGATGCCACCTATAAGTGGGCACGAGATTGAGGGGTGGATCTAACCATGGACAGTATCTCCCAGGTTATCCATGACTGTGAGACATGCGCTGCGATCAAGCAGGCCAAGCGGGTGAAGCCCCTGTGGTATGGTGGGCGATGGTCCAAATACAAGTATGGGGAGGCCTGGCAGATTGATTACATCACACTGCCTCAAACCCGCCAAGGCAAGTGCTACGTAGAAGCCACCACTGCATGGTTGGAGACCTACCCTGTGCCTCATGCCACAGCCCGTAACACCATCCTGGGCCTTGAAAAGAGAGTCCTTTGGAGGCATGGTACACCTGAGAGAATTGAATCTGACAGTGGGACTCATTTTAGGAATAGCCTTATTAACACCTGGGCTAGAGAACATGGCATTGAGTGGGTGTACCACATCCCTTACCATGCACCAGCAGTTGGCAAAGTGGAATGGTGCAATGTCCTGCTCAAAACCACCTTGAAGGCACTGGGTGGGGGAACTTCTAAAAACTGGGAGTTGCATTTAGCTAAGGCCACATGGTTGGTGAACACCCGAGGCTCCACCAACCGAGCAGGGCCTGCCCAATCCAAACCCCTGCATACAGTAGATGGAGACAAGGTCCCAGCAGTGCATGTCAGGGGACTCTTGGGAAAATCTGTTTGGATTACTTCTGTATCGAGTAAAGACAAACCCATCCGTGGGGTTGTCATTGCTCAGGGGCCAGGCTGCACATGGTGGATAATGCAGAAGGATGGAGAGACATGCTGTCTCCCTGTACCGCAGGGAGATTTGATGGTGGGTGAGAACCGCTTGTAATGTTGGAATGTCTATATATGTTTGTTGAATGTTGCTGCAACTGTTTGTATATAGCTATGTATATATGTATAAACGTGTGTGTTTGAAGTTGAAATGTATTAATTTGGGCATTGAGCAGACGGTATGGAATAAGGGGTGGAATGTCCTGGAGTGACGTTATGAAGCTGCTTTATTCCTTAACTATCTGCTCAATGCCCAAGTATGCTGTGCCTTTAAGATGGACCCGGCAGTGGGGCCGGAGCCACTGACCCGAGGGGGAGTTGAATGGTTTGGCCCAATGGCTCCAGGGGTCAGGAGGGAGTGCGCTGGGAGCTCTGTGCTGGTTTTCTGGGGTTCCTTTGTGTTCCAGCTAGTTGGGAAAAGGTTCTGTTGTGTTTTTTTCTTGTTCTTCTTTTCCCCTTTCCTTCCCCTTGCCTCACTGCCTCCCTTCCCTCCTCACCGGTCCGGGGAGTCTGCGGGGGCAGCCCCAGCAGACCCGCAGGGTGGCCCCGGCTGGTCCAAGCCCACGTCTGTTCCCTCTCTGAGAATTTGTTGTATTTTGAGGGTTTTTTTTTATCTTGTTCTACCCTGTTTTGTTTGTGTGTTACTAAACAGTTTGGTTTCTTTTTCCCATCTTCACTTCTTGTGACCCATTTGTCTCATTGACGGAGGAAAAGGGGAGGCGCTTTTCCCTTTGCAGGAGACACTCACTCTAGAGTGTTTCCTCCTGAAGTTTTGTCTCAAAAACTGAGACATCTTTTAAAACCCAAGCGCAGTGAGACGCCATTACAAGCTCTTACAGTATTTACTGATGGCTCTGGATGATCCCACAAATGTTTTTTACTTTGGAGGGTCAATGAGACTGGTACGTGGGCACCTCATGTGACTGTAGTTTCTGGGTCTCCACAAATTGTGGAATTAGCTGCAGTTGTTCGTGCTTTTCAAAAATGGCCCACGCCTTTAAATTTGGTAACAGATTCTGCTTATGTTGCAGGTATTGTTGAAAGAGCTGAAGCTGCTGTTTTGAGTGAATTGTCTAATGTTGATCTTTTTCAGTGGTTGCAACAATTAATTTTCCTTTTAGACACCAGACAACATCCTTATTTTGTTATGCATGTTTGCTCTCACACAACGTTACCACGTGTTATAGCAGAAGGAAACTGACAAGCTGATTTGCTTACCTTACCTGTTCAGGTACTTTCTGATTGTTTTGCACAAGCCAAACTTAGCCATTCCTTTTTTCACCAGAATGTTGCAGCCCTTTGTCGCACATTTGCTTCAAAGTGCCAGCAAGCGGAAGACATCATTGCTGCTTGCCCTGATTGTCAGTCATAATTTTGTGACAGACTCACCGGGAATTAACCCACATGGCCTACAAAGCCTCCAGGTATGGCAAACTGATGTCACTCACTATCCTGAATTTGGCCACCTCAAGTATGTTCACTCATCTATTGACACTTTCTCAGGTGCATTGTTTGCATCATGTCACACAGGAGAAACTGCCAAAGATGTTTGCCGCCATTTTTTGGCAGCTTTTGCAGCTTTAGGGATTCCCCAGCAGATTGGAACTGATAATGGTCCTGTTTACACTTCTCACTTACTTTCCTCCTTTTTCACATTATGGGGAATCATATTACAGGCATCCCTCAGTCCCCCACAGGACAAGCAATTATTGAATGTGCTCATTCAACACTTAAGCGTCTTTTAGCACAACAGAAGGCTGGGATGCACACCAATGGAAAGGCTACACAAGGCACTGTGTGTTTTTAATTTTTTAATTTGCTATGGTGATAGCAAGGTTCCCCCTATAATAAAACACTTTTCCACTTCTAAGGAAACATCATTAGACACAGGGCAGAAAGCACGAGTCCCTGTAAAAGACCCAGAAAGTGGGAAAATCATAGCTCCATTTCCCCTCATTACATGGGGAAGGGGTTATGCTTGTGTTTTCACAGATACTGGTCCTCGTTGGTTCCAGCCTTCATTGAACAACCAGCTGATCAGAATACACAAAAGGATTAATGCCCTTGAATCGGTGATATACAGATAAAGACTCTAGTGTGTGGGCACATCTATGGCTTGCTTGAACACTTGGAAATCTTTGTTGAACAATGGCCCACTACTGTGGTGAAATATTCTAGCAGTACTCTTGTTAAAAGGTAAAGCTTGATTTATGCTAACAAAAGCTTTTTTAGTATTAATGCTTTTTTCTGTTCCTTTTGCTTCGCCTGTTAATCAGCCAAAAACAAATGTATGGATAACTTTAGCCAGTCTAACAGGGCAGGATACCTTATGCTTGGCTACAGCCTCTCCTGAGAATCCATTTTCTACTTGCCTTGTTGGTTTACCTCTAGATGAGGCCACATCCCTCTCAAACTCACATTCTTGATTCGGAAAATCATGCCGATGCTTGGGACCAACAGGTCCCATATCTCCCTCATGCAACTCTTGAACCCCAAGAAATAGAGCTTTTAGGGTCTGTAAAAATGGACCTTCATGTTAAGTTTAACTATTCTGGGAGCAACCAATCTAAAGCATGGGATGTTTCTGTGACCCAGCCTATATTAAGAAATGCAAGCGCTTGCTGTAATTACACTACTAATATTTTCTCTCACTCTACTAATGCTCCATTATCACTACCAGCAGGAGTGTTTTTTATTTGTGGAGACAGAGCTTGGGCTGCTATTCCATCTCATATTAAGGGAGGCCCCTGTAGTTTGGGGCAACTCTTGCTGTTAACACGCAACACATCCATAATTTTGCAACATAGATTTCCGCAGAAAGAAAAACAGTATTCATGCGTTTGCCCGATTGTCATGATAACCTTGACTTTTGGTCACTACAGCGACATTGGGCAGCCTCCTTTTTTGCTCCAGGAGTAGCAGCCAGAAAAGCACTGGGATTGTTAAACAAGCTAGGGTGCGGGCTAGCTCCACCAACTAATGCTACTTCGCTTGTTTTAACAGGATTGTTAACCAATGTTGATTCAATTAGATATGCTACATTGCAGAATCGAGCTGCTATTGATTTCTTGCTCTTAGCACATGGACATGGATGCGAAGATTTTGATGGAATGTGCTGTATGAACCTTTCTGATCACTCCCAATCTATTCACGTGAGTATTAAAGCTTTACAAGATAGTGTAGCCAAATTAAAAGTAGAAGATAGAGCTGATTTGTTTAATAGCCTTTTTGGAACTGGGGGATCACTGGATGGATCAAAAATTTATTTAAGATGGGAATGTTTATATTACGGGTGCTGTTAATCATAGTGATATGCTTGCCTTGCTTGATTCAACGTATTCAGAGATTGACTAATAAATCAATAAAGCAAATAATGATCGTTGAACAGAGAGGGGGAATTAACAGGAACCAGAGAGCAACGAAAGCTGATAGTTGTGCAGACCTTCTAGCCTTGGTGCCGCAAAAGCCATGGGACAGATAAAAACTCAAGGCAAGAACAAGAAGCAGAGACAAAACAAAGCCCAAGGCAAGAACAAGAGGCAAACATGGAATGAACAAGATGCCATGACCTGAGCCTCTGGTGCAAAAGGATGATTAGCCAGGACACTGCTGTCACAAGAGGGAATCTGCAAGGACTTGATAGTGTTGCTATGGGAATGCAGCAGGGGGGTTTGAGCCTATGGATCTGCCCAGAAGTAGTAAACTATAAAATGCTGGTGATGTGTACAATAAACTGGCTTTGCTTGCTACACCCAGTAGAGTCCATGCCTCTTTAATCCCCGCACCTGAACGTGTATTAACACCTGGAACTTTTGCATGACAATGGAACTAAGGAGACCATTGTGACATTGTGGGGCCTCATCAAACCAAGGGTCCACTGTTGACACTGTGGAAACAAGGATACCCTTGTGACACTATGGAACCTTATCAAACAAGGAGACTATTGTTACACTACAGAGCCTCATGGAACCATGGAGACCATTATGACACTGTGGGGCCTCATAGAACCACGGGGCCATTGTGACACTGCGCAGCTTCATGGGATCAAGGAGCCATTGTCACTCTGTGAGGCCTTGTGTAACCAAGGGTACAATGTGATGCTACAGAACCAAAGAGTCCATGGTGATACTGTGGGGTGCCATGGAGCCAAGGGGTCGCTGTGACACTGCAGGACCTTGTGGAAGAAAAGGGCTATTGTTACAGTGCAGAGCCTCACGGAACAATGGAATCTATTGTGACACTATTAGGCCCTCTGGAACCAATGAGGCCATTGTGACACTGCACAGCCTCATGGAACCAAGAGGCCATTTTGGCACTGCAGGGCCTCCTGAAACTCAGGGTGCATTGTACCACTGCAAGGACTTGTGTAACCAAGGGACCATTGTGACACTGCAAAGCCTCATGAAACCATGGAGACCATTATGACACTTTGGAGCCTCAAATAATCAAAAGGGCCCTTGTGGCATGAAGGGGATCATAGTGACATTGTGGAGCTCCATGGAAACAAAGTGCCATTGTGACACTGCAGGGCCCAATGGAACCACGAAGTCATGAGACATTGCAGGGCCCCAAGCAATCAAGTGGCTTTTGTGACACTGCCAGGCCCCATGGAACCGGGGGGCCATTGTGACACTGCATAACCAAGGAGAAAATTGCCACACTGTGGGGCCTCACAGAACCAAGGGGCACTTGTGACACTGCGAGGCCCAATGGATCCAAGGATCTATTGTGACACTGCAGGGCATAATGGAGTCAAGGGTATTATTGTGACACTGCAAGGCCCCATGGAACCAAGGAAATTATTCTGACACTACGAGGCCTTGTGGAACCCAGGGATCATTGTTACTCTGTGGGGGCTCATGGGACCAAAGGTCTATTGTGACACTGTGGAACAAAGGACATAATTGTGACACTGCTAGGCCTCATGGAAAAAAAAAGGCCATTGTGACACTGAGGGGCCTTTTGTAATCAAGGGTCCATTGTGACACTGCAAAACCAAGGATACCATGGTGAATCTGCAGGGCCTCATGGAACCAAGGGGCCATTTTGACACTGCAGGACCCAATGGAAGCAAGGAAACGAGGAACGGGTCTGGCTGACTTGACCTCCCAGGGGCTGCGTGACAGGTCCAGCTGACCTTGGCATGCCTAGGGCTGCTTCTCATCTGCCCTTAATACACCAGGGCTGCATGCTTTCCTTCCTGTGGGAAAGAATCATCCTTCTTCTCCAGGCGCCCATGGCCAAAACTGGGATTCTACCTCCAAAATTCCATATATCCAAGGAGTGCTCCCAGAGAAAACCTATCATTACAGTCAAGTCTGACTGACCTTGGCTTCCTGAGGGCCAGCTTTCACCTGGCTTCCAAACACTGGGGCTCCATGCTTTCCTTTTTATGGAAAAGAACCTTCTTGGTTCTTTTTATGGAAAACTGACTTCTTGTCCAGGCACCCATGGCTGAAACTGGGATTCCACCTCCTAAAATTAGGTATATCCAAGGATTACTCCCAGACAAACAGCATGCCAATACTGTGTCTTTAACTGCTGCTGTTATAAATTTTTCAGAACTTATAAGTCAAATACAGAAAGTGTCCCAATCATGGATGGTAGCCCTGGATGTGAAAGATACATTTTTCATGGAAGGGGCTTATCTTTTACAAGTGAGGTTTTCACTGGAATCCAACAAAGCAAAATTTGTGCTTGCCTGAAAGGGAGTGCCATACACCTTTAACAGACTCCCACAGGAGTAGTAACATTCTCCCAGGACTGCACTTTGCACTTGCCAAAATTTTACAGACAGTTTCACTCTCTCCAAATAATCTGACTGGAGGAGAGCCCCCTGAAACTGCAGGGGAAGCTGCAATAGTCATGTGGCAAGCACTTTGTGAAGTAGTAGAGATTCCACCTGAATCTCAAAACTTTTTTATTAATTAACACTGCCAGTTGCATTTTCAAACAAGCGTATTTCCTTACATTTCTGTTTCAAAGGAATGCTGAATGAACTGCACCTGGATGGATGGATTAGACTACACCAACCTTGAATGTATACAAGGAATACTGTCATTGGTTTTAGCTGTGATACTATTTTTGCTATGCATCCTTATCTGGAGACATAAATTTTGAGGATGGCAAGTCAACAGGTTGGATTTATGATATTATTCTATGCCCTGATGTCTTGGGGTGACCTTATGATGTGTATCCCATATCGCTGCCTATGCCCAGAAATTAATTTTTGTGCCTTTCTATGCCTCTAAACTGACCCTGAAAGGGGGAAGGAAAAAACTGAGCAAAACTTTCTCAAAGCAGTTTGCAGCTCGTTCAAGGTTACAAAAAGATAGCAGGTTTTTTTTTTTTCCCTAGCTGGGGCAGGGGAGGGAGGAAGCACCCGGCTTGTTTTTTTTCCAGTCAGTTTTTGGCCAGTTTTTCTTCTTCTTGTTCTCGGGAGAGAGACTGAGAGTTGGACTTTGGATTTCCTTCTCTGGAATTCCGGATTTTTTCCCCTTTTCTACTGGACTGCTTGATTGCTGCAACATCAGAGCACATCGGGAGGACTTTCCACCGGGCACAGAGGGCCTGGCCCCGGCCCAAGCCCCAGCTCCGAGGAGACCAAAGGGAGGACTAGAACACTTTCCCAGGTTTTTTCCTCTACCGCGAAAGATTTTACCATCTAACATTATTTTCCTTCCCATGTGTTTGTTAAATAAATAGTTTTATCTTCTTCACTTTCCTTCGAGGAAAATTTATTTTTTCCCGAACCTGGTGGGGGAGGGGTGGTTGTGCCTTCTCTCAGAGGATATATTTCTAAATTTGGCCAAACTGGAACACCTGACAACGCAATTCCCCCCAACTCATAAGAAAGGTGCAGAATGACCATGCTCCCAAGCTTATGTTAAGTACACCACAAGTGTTGGGATTCCACCCAAAGGTAAGGACAATTTGAATCTTGTTGTTGTGGTTGTAAATAAAGCTGAATTATATCTCAATAATGAGTGGGAATGGGAGAAAATTGATGATGTAGGATCAAGATCACACATAACACCCATGACATTTCTGAAATACTGGCACTCCAGGCAATGCCCAGGGAAGGAATAAAAATAGGGTGCAGAGCAATCCATGGGTCTTCTCATGAAAAACCCACTGAAATTAAAATATACCATATCGATTTTACTAGACCAAGTAACAAGAAATCCTATTACCAGAAATCAGAATCAGATTGTTGGTACAATTTCACTTTTACACAACCTATGCTTCACATCTTGCTCACAGGGAAAATCGGGTGTAGAACCATAATTTGATTTTTTAATTGTAGAACCCAAATAGTGGGATTTGTGTACGACGGGGTGGCCATGGATAGAGGAGTATCTGCTTTTTGACATGCCTACACCTGGCCTAAATTTATCTACAGTGGCACTGCACAACAACATCACCTTCTACAAGCAGGAGTGGACCATCATACACGAGACTGAAAATCAACATCCCATCTCTAAACGGAATTAAAGGAGACATCATCTTGACAGGACGCCAAGTTCAAAATAACACCAAGTGCATGACAACAGTCTTACACATTGTTATAAACTATGTTGAAGGAAAAGGTGGTGTAAATTATGCCAAAGGGAAAAACAGCATATATACCTGCTCTTTTAAGCATGAGTGCTGGCACACTCATTTAGAATACTCCATCCAACACTTGTAATGTGTCTCTGGACAGACCCCAACTCTCGATCGATCTTGGGCCTTCAATTCTAAATTGTTGTTGAAGAAAACAAATTCTAAATTGTTGTTGAAGAAAACACTCAGCCTCCAACAACTCCACCTTCTATCAAACTGTCTCCTCACATCTATAACATTGGTCCTTAATAAAATATACAGGTCAACAGCAAGTGTTATTTAACCCAACATGGTCTCTCAGATGAGTTAAGCTGTTAATGCAGGATAATGTTTCCACAATCCAACCAGCTTGCTCACCATTCCTGAAAACTTCTTATGCGGGATGGTTGTGTACATGAGTTCTCACTTCATCCATGTGAACCAGGATGGATGTGACTGGCATCCTGGGAACGGGATTGGGAGTTCTAAATAGCGTAGAGTCTGAAGTAATAATAAACAAACTAGTCACAATTAACAATGACTTAAATAAATTGCAACACCCTCTATGATCTTCCCTTTTGGCTTTGGGAATTAATCAATGGCTTCTGACAGATATATTACCTGGGGAGAGGGAGAGAATTATGAAAAGGACCATTAGTTGATCATAGATGCACTTAGTGTAGTTAAACTAATATCTCTTTGGTGTTTAGTTGTATTCAAGCTCATCTGTGAATTCAATCAATGACAGCTGCAGTCATAGGGGAAGGAAAAGAAGGCACCTTACCCACTGAAATTCAAAAGCTAATTTGGGACAATGTGATTAAATTTGAAAGGAAATTCCAATCCTGGTAGTACCTAGTAAATTTTACCTATGACCCCATCAGCAGCACAGCCACAGCTTTCATGTTAACAATATGCAATGCTTTGGTGTATGAGATATACCCAATCATTGCATTAGGTTTAAATCATGATGGGACTGTACTCTATTCTCTGGAGCATAGATTATAGGCCTAAAAAGATGGAAATCAATGGCAAACTGTCAATATCAACGCATGCATTGTGCGGGAGCAACAAGGATTCATTTGCGAAAGTAACACTGTGGGAACCCAGAGTGCAGAGAATATTTCTCTGTTTTGAGGGGTTTCATCCCCCTGAACAACACTGTTTTTGACCTCTGCCCTTGGAAAAAACTGCCTACTCTTAGAAAAGAACTAGAAACTACACTAGTGTAAATTAGGTGATAGACTACTATGTAAGATTGTCACAGGGTGAAAAATTTAGAGGTTTTGGGCTTGTTAATGTAGTAAATAGATAAAAGCAAAAAACATCAAAATGGAGGATTGTTGTTGTTCTCCAGACCTTCTTCTTCTCCTACTCCATATTCTGCAGTAAAAATAGTTTGAGATGATTGGACAAAGAATTCCGCAATTCCTGGCTGTGTTACTAAATAATTGGTAGAAAAGTAAAAATAATGTACGCTTTTAGTAACCATTGGTTAATTTACCTTTAAAAAGACTGTGTAAATATTGATAATTGGGCTCTCTCCTGCATTCCCTGCTTTGTGCTGTGTCTGGGTCATGCTAGTGGCTCTATTTCTCTGATAAGACTTAATAAACAACTATCAAGAAGCAGCGAAGACTGAGAGTCCCGTTCGTCTCTGGAACTCCTGGCAAGGACTTTAAAAACTCTCCCATCAGGAGAGGTTTGATTACGGCACGATCAGTGTCAAACACCATCAAGGCCCAAGACATTTGTCTCAACACTGAGCAAAATGTTTGTCATTTTGAGATTCGTCCCAATGAAAACCTGGAAGCAGTACTTGTGTATACTGGTAAAGGATGCATTTGCATGAGAACCTCTTGCAATTTTTTATTTGTAGATAACCCTATTGTAGATACAAGTAATCACTAATATTTGTACTTGTTTACAGGATGAGATTTTAGTTATCTAGCTCCCATTACATCCTATCAATTTTTGCAATCTAACTACACTCTGATTCAAGATTTACAGCCTACGCCAATTGTTATGAACCTCACACTGGTAAAGGAACTGTTACAACATGCAGACCTGAGACGCTTGCTGAAACAAGCTCAAGAGAATCGGCAGAAGACTTTGGCTACCGTCCATCATGACATGGAAGACATACATCGCGTGATGGTGAAGAAAGATGGAGAACACTGAAGGTGAAACACTCTTTTTGGATGGTCACCTACAGCTACTGGAATTTTCAGAAGAATGCTTCACCCTGTTGGCATTTTATTGATAGCAACCCTTTTGCTTTTTGTTCTAATAATTGCATTGTATGTTAAAGTTTGGATGATTATGAAACAATTAATATGAATATTAATTAATAATTAATTAATTAATATGAAACTTACTGACTACCCTCACTAATACTAAACCACCCATGCACTACAACTGTACTAAACCAAAGCATGAAATATTCTCAAACTCTGTTTGGATATTGTGAAGTTCGAGTGACTATAGTCATGGGGTGGATTATGTGGGAAAATGACTGGAGACCCTGTAGACAGGTAACTGAAGACACAATCAGAGGAAACTGAGGAGTTATATTGGCATCTTAACGGGAGTTACAACCGTATGGAAATTATAGGGTAAAATCACAGCTGCTGCTCCCTGGATGGAATGTAGTTGGCAGGACTTGAAACCTATTCCAAAACGATTCCCCATCCACACACACCTGCTGAGGGGGATGGAATGGAGGGTGGGACAGAGCGGAGACACCAGGGCCAGCCTCTGTGGAAATCTTTGCAGGGACGGGAACTCAGTGGTGCTTTGCAGCTGGTAAACCACATTCCACCTGTCAGCCAGGTGAGATAGGGGAAGATGTCCTGCTGCAGAACCAGCAACTGTGGCAAAATCCCTCTCCTTATAAGAACTTGCTTCATTAAAGCCTAATATTAACACACCTCCATCCCAAAGGTACCTGCCCCCAAGGTTCAACTCCCCTGTCACTTGGGCACAAGCTCTGTGTTCTTTTTGACTGCATCTTTAAAAGCAAAGTGAGAGAATTTTACACCCATCAGTAACACAGGTAGATATTGACTTGAGTTACTCAAGCTCCACCTAAACACAAGGAAATTCTATAAAAGTAAGTTGAGGATGGGGTAAAAGTTGGGGAAGACTCCATCGTAACTGCTGGGATCAGGCAAGAGGCTAAACTGGTCTTCTCCCCCATAGGCATACCTATTGGGTAAGAATTATACTCTGTGTGTTCTGAACATTTTCTTGGGGATTAAAGCTTGTAGTTACATTCCTTCAAATATATTTTTGCAATCAGACACTATCATCAACTACCTTCAAACCTGAACCTGTCACAATTTTATATTAATAAAGAGAGTTATTCCATTAACTGTCAGTGTGAATCCTTCCCGGGCACTGGCAGTTGCTGGCAGCAGGGAACACACTCCAATAAAGGGGAAGAGCTGCTGAGGGCTCTCCCTTGTGCTGTTGGTGTCTCCCTGACTCAGTCAAACGCCACCTGATCCAGCAGGGTGGCTCAATGCAGAGTTCCCCTAATGGGATGGTGACAGACAAATTGGGCACAAAGGTCTCAGCTTTCCTGGGCACTGACTAAGGGAGTAAATCTCCCCACACTAAGGGTGGAGGAAGCCTCTCCTTTCCAAGTGACACTCACTGGGAGTAGCTCAGCAGAGGGAAAATTGTGAGCAAAGGAAGGGTAAATTCTGCATAATTGAAGTCTTGAGAGCAAAGTCCCTGCCTTGCAGATGTGCTGCAAGGGAGCCTAAATAAGTATCATCATCATCATCATCACCATCAGCTCTTTATTTATAAAAGGTGAAACACTGACCTCTTGCATAACACAGCCCAGATGAATTATGGAAAGTAAACCAACATTTTAAAGCAGCAAATCCATGTTCCAGAGAATTCCCTGACACAGGAGGAAATCCATGATTTACTCTTAAATTCACTTTCTGGTTAAAACCAAACCCACCTGATCTCTCGTCTGAGTTCACCTGACACCAGCTAGAGCTTGGGAAATGCTTCTTGCTCTGCTGATGCCTCCTTTGGTGCCAAGTCCCTTTCACTGCTGTTGTCTCTCCTCCCCGAGCAGATCCCCAGGTGAGGAGGTGCTGCAGGTGCCAGAGCAGAGATTCCCCTGCAGCCCTGGAGAAGAACAGAGTGAGGCAGATGCTGCCTCTGTGCCCCAAGTGCCTCCACCTGAGGGACTCACCCTATGGAAAGGGACCTGGAGCAGCTCCTGAGGGACTGACACCCCTCCAACCCATTTCCCCCAGGAGCTTTTTCATCAGGTTTTCTCTTCCTGTCTCTTCCTGAAGCGTGAGTGATGGAGCAGCCTGGAGGGGGGCGCCCGGGGTCAGCCAAGGTCACCCACCCCAAACCTCCACCAGTTTTAGCAGGCCGGGCTGGTTTGGGTTGGAAGGGACTTCAAAGGTCATCTCAATGCCCCCCCTGCCATGGGCAGGGACACCTT
>NW_008237340.1:132385-137617 GCF_000691975.1 Corvus brachyrhynchos
CGCCGTGCGCCCTCACAGTGGACAGTGTCCACCTGCCAGTTCCCAAATTCTCGGGAACTGTGGGTCATGCCCCCGGCCCCTCCTCCCATCCTGAAATTCTGCTGAATCTGCCCAAATCTGCAGGTTTGGGCCCAAATCCGCCCCCAGGAAGCCATGTCAGGAGGCTGTAGCCGAGGCCCATTTAGGTATAAAAAGAGTGATTTTGGGACAAACACTCTGTGTCTGCAGAGTTCTGGGAATTCAGGAGCTGAGGGGCTGGTGAGTGGGGGATGACTGGGGACGCTTCATTCCCTGTTTTTTCCTGGTTTTCCTCATTGTTTGGGGATGGGCAGAAATTGAGGATTTTTTCTGCCCAGATTTCAGATTCTTTACTCTTTTCCCCTCCCCAGTTTTGTGTCTTTTGCCCTCTTTTCCCCTACAAGCTTCATGATTTTAACCCTTTTTCTTCCCAAATGTTGGATTTTAAACACTTTTTGTGTCCAAATTTCTTTTTTCTTTTTTCCCCATTTCCCCCCCACATCTCAGGGGTTTTCCCTTTTTGTGCACTTTCCCCCCAAATTTCAGGTTTTTTCCCCTCATCATGCCCAATTTTTGGTGGTTTATTTCCCCCTGTTTGAGGGCAAATTGAGCATTTGGGAGGGTTTGAGTGGGACAAGGTGAGTGAAGGGTTGTCCTGGATGTTGAGCCCCATTTTGATCCAAATTTGGGGGATGTTGGGCAAAAACCCCCCCATTTTGACCCAAACGGAGGGGATCTGGGGCAAAATTCACCCTTTCCATAAAGTTTTAGTGTGGATTTGGTGGAAATGGGGTATTGAGGTGGCATCAAAGGGAGGGGTTGTCAGGAGGGCTGTGCCAGCATTTTAACCCCATTTTGACACAAATCTAGGTGATTTGGGTTTAAATTCATCTGGTTTTGGAGTGAATCTGATAGAGGTGGGGACTCTGATGTGGCCTCAAGGTGGGGGGGAGGATGGGGGGAGGGATGGTTGCTTCAGCTGTTTAATTCCATTTTGATCCACCCTGGGGGGATTGGGGGGAAAATACTTTGATCCAAAATGGGGGAATTGGTAAAAAAACCCCCCATTTTGACCCAAATTTGGGGAATTTTGCACAAAGTTTGTAGAGTTTGGAAGGTTTTGGGGTGGATTTGGGAGCAGTGGGGGCCAAAATAAACCCCAAGAGGTTTCCATGGGGTGAAAAAAGGCACTTTGGGGTAATGAAAGGCATTTGGGGGTAATTTGGGGGTTATTTGAGGGTTCTGGAGATACCTCAGGGCTCACATGGGTTTTTCTGATAAAACAGAAATTTTTAGTGATCTTGGGTGTTTTTCACAGTGATGGCACAGGATGGGATCTGGTGGCTCCTCCTTCCCTTCTGCGGTAAGCAAAATCCTGGTTTTCCACACAAAATCCCAGATTTCCTGGATTTTGTACTTATTTCCAGGCTTTTTAGCACAGAAAATGAAATCCTGAATCCCTGGGATTTTTTGCCCAAAAATTCCCTTCTTCCCTCATTTTGCATTTCCTCCAGCAAACTCTCAGCTGCAGATTTATTAATTTTAACCAAAAAAACCCTTTAAAAATATTTTTTTTTTAATACAAAAGCCCTTAGAATCGTTTTTTGTGGTTTTTTTTTCTCATGAACCCCCCATTAATTTTCATGGAAAAATCCCCTTTTTGCTCACTTTCACTGAAAAAAAAGTGCACTTATCCTGGTTATTTGGGGTTACTTTTTTGTAGTGGTTGCTTTTTTGTTGTTTTTTTGTTGGGTTTTTTTTGTTGTTTTTTGTTGTTTTTTGTTGTGGTTTTTTGGTTTTTTTTGTTGTTTTTTTTGTTGGTTTTTGTTGGGTTTTTTTGTTGTTTTTGTTGGTTTTTTGTTGTTTTTGTTGGGTTTTGTTGGGTTTTTTGTTGTTTTTTTTGTTGGGTTTTTTGTTGTTTTTGTTGTTGTTGTTTCGTTTGTGGTTTTTTGTTTGTTTGTTGTTTGTTTTGGAGCTAACATGATCAGTTTTAGTGTTTTACCAGGAAAAAACCCCAAGATCTATATGCTGGAATTGTGGGGTTTTTTCAGGAAAAAAAGGTCTATTTTGAAAAGTTTTTTAATGAAAAAAGTCCTTTTATTTGTTCTATTTTAATAAAAAAAGTTGGTTCTTTAGGGAAAAAATAACCTTTTATTCCTTATTTTCCTGACCTTTTTCTAATTTTCATGAAAACCTCTTATCAACCCAATTTTTTGTAGTGTTTTAAAGAAAACTCTTTTAATCCCTTAATATTTTCTTGTTTATTCCTTTTTAAAAATTTTTTAAAAAAATTATTTATTAGGGGAAACAAAGCCCTCTTGAACTCTGTTTTAGGTTTGGGGTATTTTTAAAGGAAAAAACCTCATTCACTCTGTTTTAATTTTTAAAATCCCAATTGCTTATTTCCCTGTTGACTTTTCTTCAAAATCCCCCCTTTTAAGAAAACCCCTTTTTTATATATTATTCAGAAAGCCCCCTTTAATCTTATTTTTTATTCACAGTCAAAGCTCATTTTTCCCTATTTTTCCCCGAAACACTCAAATTCCATTTTTTTCAGAAAAAATCACCAGAATTATCTTTTTTTACCCAACATCCCCATTTCCCTATTTTTTAAATTTAAAACAAATTCTTATAGTGAACTTTTCATATATATACTGAGTTTTAATAAAGTTTTATCACGTTTTCATGTGGTTTTCCCCCAGCGATCTCAAAGCTTCCTTCAGAAGAAACCCACTCTTTTTAACCTGTTTTGGGGCAAAAAAGGTCTTTTTTGTTGTTTTGGAGCATTAAAAAAATCCTCAAAAATCTATTTTTGATCCTTTCAAAGTATCTTTTATTTGTTTACTTTCCCTTTTATATATTTATCTATATTTATCTGTATTTATCTGTATTTATCTATATTTATCTATATTTATCTGTATTTATCTATATTTATCTATATTTATCTACATACATTTTAACTTGTACAAAATACTTAAAATGTTAGTTGGCTAATAATGACATTAAATAGTGTAATTGAAGAACATAGTATTGATTAATAGGACATTAATTGGTTATTAATACTTATCTATATTTTTATATGTTGTGGATATATTAATTATATTTATACACTACAATAGTTATATATGAATGTATAATATAATCTCTACTGTAATTATATAAAAATACAACGTATGATATATTCTGCTATAATTATGTTGTTATTATCATTCTTGATTTGCATTTTTAGTGAAAATTCAGTATAAAATTATTTCAAAGTTTTTATGGATGTACAAGAGATGTGAAATATAAAAACATGTAACATATTTTATATTCATTATTTTATATAGTGTATTTATTAATATAGCACACTAGATATTGCTATTATATATAGCTACATCTATTGAGACGTAATTATAAAAGATAGAATAGATACAAATTACTATAAATATAATTATATACCATTCTAGATTATTTTATGATGTAATGTGACATAGAGTTGCATTATATTATATGAATGACTTTATGTTATTGTATTATAATGTATTATAACTTTATGTAATTTATGAATATTATATTTAGTACTGTAATTATATATTATTTACCTTTTGTGTTATAATGTAATATCCACTATTATAATTGTTATATGAATTACATATAATGGTAAATTATAATGCAATATCGTATAATATAATGGTATATTAATTCTGTTCTGGTCTCTAATATATTCTCTACCGCTCTAATTTAGTTCCTTATTGCTTATTTTTCCTTGATTTTTAACATTTTTTCCAAGCCATTTCTATGAAAAGAAGAAATAAAATTATTTTAAATCATTATCTGTATAATTTTTTTAGAGAAAATATAAAGCATCTACTGTTGTATATAATTATAAAAATAACATGTAAATTTGTTTTCTACTGGGATTAATACGAAAATAAATTCAATAACTACAGCAGTTATTATTATATTACTTTAATTATTTTTAATATTTATTGGTTTGGATTAATTCTTTGCTGATATTTCTATTAAAAATAAGTACAAAATCATAGAAAAAATACTACTATATATTTAAATGTAAGTTGTAAATTACAGTGTTATAATTAATAGATCTGTATAATAACATGGAAAACTATATAAGTTATATACTGGATAACAGATATAATAATATAATAACAGGCTAAAAAAGTAATTAACATATTTTTACTGATATATGAGTCCTCTATTATTAATTTATTATCAGTGTGCTAATAAGTAGTAATATACTGGAGTATATTACATAGTACTATTAATATATCAATAACACAGTGTTTAGTAATGTAAACATCTAATAACATTGTTATATTAAGGAATGGTATTTATTATAATTAGTTAATAATACAACGTTCTTTCATATTGTTAACACATTGGTATATTATTATTAATAATTTGTTAATAGAACATATAAATAAGAGTTTACTATTTATATAGAATTATTTATAGTTTTATTAAAATGTTGTTTATTAATATAATAAACTGTAAATAGAATTTCTATTTTGATTATATATAAAAATAGACTCTATAAATTAGATACTGCAGTCATATCTTTAATGTAATTTCAGTACAATTCCTCCTATAATTCTATATAAACCACATATGGAATGAATATAAAAGTATCAATATAAAAATACAAAGGCCACCTTCATATAACCCTCTTGGTTAATATAAAAATTAACCAAGGCCCCCTTTTCCCCCGTTTCCCCAGCACTCTCCAGTGCCAGCTACCGGGGCCGGGAGTTCCTGGCCGTGTTCCCACAGAATGACGACGAGTCCCCCAGCACGTACCTGCAGCTGCTGCTCACCTCCTATGGCCCTACCGACACCCAGGTGTCAGTGATGCTCCGCGGTGGCTCCGTCACCCGCAACGTCACCCTGGGGCCGGACCTCACTGTGCCCCTGTCCCTCCCTGCTGACCTGGAACTCACTGGAAGCCGCACTTCCCATAAAACCTTGGTGGTCCAGGCCAGCGCTGATATCTCCGTGGTGGCTGTCAGCACCAAGAGCTACACCGTGGGTGCCACCGCCCTCCTGCCCGTGGAGAGCCTGGGCACCAGGTACTACATGGTGACACCTGTTGGGAACTACACTTACGGCCTGACTGAGTTCGTGGTGGCCGCTGGCGCCGCCATCACCACTGTCAGCATAACCACCACCGCCACTTTCCACCATTCCGGGGGCACCCCCGGCCCCCGCCGCTCG
>NW_008237340.1:137871-138548 GCF_000691975.1 Corvus brachyrhynchos
CACTGCAGGGCGGTGCTGTCAGTACAGGTAGTGTTTTTCTTCAGTGGGTCGTCTTGGCAAGATCCCTTCCTCCTTGTTGTCCCACCTGTCACCGCCCACTGCACTGCATTCCGCTTCAGCAGCGTGCCCGGCCAGTATAACCATGCCATCCTTGTTGCACCCACCACTGCTGCTGCCAACACCACCCTCAACCATCAGCCCGACAACACCATGGCATGGCAGGCCCTTCCTGGCACCGATTTTTCCTGGGGCAGATTTCTCCTGGGCCATCATCACCGTGCACGCAACAACACAGAGTGTTGAGAACTTGCAGGTGCCCATCGGGCTCCTGGTGTTTGGGTTCCAGGGTCAAACTGGATATGGCTTCCCTGGGCTCTGTGCCACCAGTGAGTACAGTCAGTCCATTGTTGTGTCACCCCGCTGTTGTCTGGTTGACCATTCATGAGTTTTCCCCTTCTTTTCCTCTCCCACACTGCTCTCCTGTGAGGATTTGGTGTGCAAGGAGAGGTGTGAGATGGTGGATGGACAACCAGAGTGCATCCAGGAGACCTTCTCTACCTGTTGGCTCAGTGGTGGGCCACACTTAGAGTTTTGATGGAAAAGCCTTTGATTTCATGGGAACACGTGGGTAAGCAAAAATCATGATAATTCCCAAATTCCAATAATTTTTTGGCATT
>NW_008237341.1:0-517 GCF_000691975.1 Corvus brachyrhynchos
AAATCCACCCCAAATCCCCCAAAATCTGCCCCACATCTGCCCAAATCCACCCAAATCCACCCCAAATCCACCCCAAATCCCAAAAAATCCACCCAAATCCACCCCAAATCCAACAAATTCACCCCAAATTCACCCCAAATCCACCCCAAACCCCCCAAATCTACCTCAAATCCCAAAAATTCCATCTCAAATCTCCCCAAATCCACCCAAATCCACCCCAAATCCACCCCAAATCCACCAAAATCCCCCAAATCCACCCCAAATCCCCCAAATCCCAAAAGATCCACCCCAAATCCACCCCAAATCCACCCAAAATCCCTCAAAATCCACCCCAACTCCCCCCACATCAACCAAAATACCAAAAAATCTCCCCAAATCCGCCCCAAATCCATCCCAAAATCCACCCCAATTCCAAATCTCCCCAAAATTCCCCCAAATCCCACTGAAATCCCCCCAAATCCACCCCAAATTCCCCCAAATCCCCTTCTCCCCCCCCCAAATTCCCCCAAATCCCAAA
>NW_008237342.1:0-385 GCF_000691975.1 Corvus brachyrhynchos
TTCCTGGCAGTGCCCAGTGCCTCCCAGTATGGCTCAGTGCCTCCCAGTATGGCTCAGTGCCCCCCTGAACCCACCAAAAGTAAGTAGGGAATTCCACCAGGACCCCACTGCCCTCCCGGTATGTCCCCGTGCCTTCCCAGTGCTGCCCCATACCCACAAGCACCAGGCAAAAACTGACCCCAGTTCCTCCCAGTCCATCCTGATCAGCTCCAAGGCCTCCCCCAGTCTCTCCCAGTCCATCCCAGTCAGCTCCAGGGGCTCCCCCAGTCTCTCCCAGTCCCTCCTAGTCAGCTCTAGGGGCTCCCCCAGTCCCTCCCAGTGCTCCCAGTGCCCCCAGTACCTGCAGGGGGTAGGTGCGGGCAGGGTCGTAGGCGCTCAGATCCCC
>NW_008237342.1:2453-2910 GCF_000691975.1 Corvus brachyrhynchos
GCCCCCCCACGCCCCCCCGGCCCCCAGCCTATGCCCCCCCCAAACCAGCACCCCAAGACCCTCCAGTGCAGGACTCTCAGTCCCTCCAGCCCCCAACCGGGAACCCCAGTTCCCCCCAGTCCCCCCAGTGCCCCCAGTCCCACCTGAGATGTCGACTCAGCACTTGGCTCCAGCTCCCAGGGGCGGCACAAAGATCCACAGCCCGACGGACCCCTGGGCCCCAGTGCTCCCAGTTACACCAGTGCTCCCAGTTACCCCTGGGCCCCAGTGCTCCCAGTTACACCAGTGCTCCCAGTTACACCAGTGCTCCCAGTTACCCCTGGGCCCCAGTGCTCCCAGTTACACCAGTGCTCCCAGTTACCCCTGGGCCCCGGTGCTCCCAGTTACCCCAGTGCTCCCGGTTACCCCAGTGCTCCCAGTTACACCAATGCTCCCAATTACCCCAGTGCTTCCAGAC
>NW_008237343.1:0-730 GCF_000691975.1 Corvus brachyrhynchos
AGCTGTAATAGAAGGAAAAAAGAAAAACAAAACTAAAATTAAAATAGATTTTACAGTACAATAGCATAAAATAACTATGGGGAAAAAAGAAAATAATAGCAGAGCTTGTTCTGTTGGGACTTTGGGTCTCTTCTCCAAGCTCCGAGCTGGGTCTGAGCCAGGAGCCGGCGGGCTGGGAGACATCGCTGCTGAGGAGCTGAGTATTTCCGAAACTAAAGTATCCAGTGACACCTTGAGGTTCCAGCAGTCCCCGCGCACACGTTCGATTCCCTCCTTTCAAGCTGAAAGCTCAGCTCCACTTGTGACTCTGCTTTGTAGCGATGAATGGAAACATTCCCCGCAATTCCCGTAGAAAGAGCCCGGGAAGGTTCGTGTCGGGAGAGCTCCCTCGGGGCAGCCCCGGCTCCTGCCCTGCTTGAGTCCCTCTCGAGCCCGCTGTGCTTTCCAGCTGCTTCGCTCCAGCTGCCCCAAATGCCCGTGAATTGCACGGAACTGGAACAGATCCGAGTCCTCGTGGCTCGGGCTAAGGGCAGGGAGAGGTCACTCAGGGATCGCCATCGCGGCCACAAGAGCCCCGACGTGGGGAGATGAACTGGATTTGGGACGGTGCGGATCAGAAAGGAGTAAAATAAACCCTGGAAAAGAACCTTCTCGCGACCTCTTTCTCCTTGCCGGACTTCACTTTATCCCCGGCTGTTCCCTGCTGTGCCCAGCGGGGCAGGGAGAAGGG
>NW_008237344.1:0-906 GCF_000691975.1 Corvus brachyrhynchos
TCACAACAAAGTTACCAAAAAATCACCCCAAAAATCACCAAAAAATCTCCCAAAAATTATATCAAAGTTACCCAAAAATCACCCAAAAAATCACCAAAAACCACCCAAAACCATCAAAATGTCCCCAAAAAATCACCAAAGACCCATCAAAAAATCACCCAAAAATCCTGAAAAAAATCATGAAAAATCTCCCAAAAATCCCCAAAAAAATCTCCCAAAAATCCACAAAATAGTCAATCAAAAATCACCAAAAATTCTCCAAAAAATCACCCTAAAATTCCCCCAAAAATCACCAAAAAATCACCGAAAAATCCTGAACAAAAATCACATAAAATCCCCCCAAAATTTCCAAAAATCTGCAAAAAAACCCAAAAAAATCACCCAAAAATCACCAAAAATTCCCCCAAAAATCACCAAAGAACCACCAAAAAGTCACCGAAAAATCCTGAAAAAAATCACAAAAAAATCTCCAAAAGTCTCCAAAAAATCACCCAAAAATTCCCCAAAAAATCACCAAAGAACCACCAAAAAGTCACCGAAAAATCCTGAAAAAAAACCACAAAAAAATCTCCAAAAGTCTCCAAAAAATCACCCAAAAATTCCCCAAAAAATCACCAAAGAACCACCAAAAAGTCACTGAAAAATCCTGAAAAAAAACCACAAAAAAATCTCCAAAAAGTCTCCAAAAATCACCCAAAAATTCCCCAAAAAATCACCAAAGAACCACCAAAAAGTCACCGAAAAATCCTGAAAAAAAACCACAAAAAAACTCCAAAAGTCTCCAAAAAAGCACCAAAAATCACCCCAAAATCACCAAAAAATCCTGATAAAAATCACCCCAAAATCTCTAAAAAACACCCAAAAACCACCCAAAAATTCCCTAAAAAATCCCTCCCCCTCAGAAAA
>NW_008237345.1:0-316 GCF_000691975.1 Corvus brachyrhynchos
AGCTGCGGACCGTGCGTCTCCTCCCTGTGTCCCTGTGCCCTCCATCGGTAGTCCTGCCCGTGAAAACCAACCCACCTCACATTCCCACGTGGCTGAGACCGAGAGTGGGGGTGGTAGCAGCCGGGGAGACTCCGGGACGCTCGGGGACAGCAGCACCTCCACGTGCGCTGCCCTGGTCTCCTTCCCTTCGCTGCCCAGCCTTAGTGAGGCTGCGGCTGTGTGCACTAGAGGGCAAGGCGCTGCGAAAGCTGCTGAACACAGCACCTGCACCCACTTCGTGAGGGGAGGTTGCGAAGCGTTCGCGCCCGCCTGCTCC
>NW_008237346.1:0-804 GCF_000691975.1 Corvus brachyrhynchos
TTTTTCCCTATTATTAATCCCCAATATTTTTATCCTCCTTTTCCCATTTCCCCCCTTTTTTTCCCCAATTCCCCCCCCTTTATTAATTCCTATTTTTCCCAATTCTCCCCCCTAATATTCCTCATTTTCCCACCTCCTTTTTAACCCTTTCCCCGCTTTTTTTCATTCCCATTTTCCCGCCTTTTTCCCTCTTTTTTTTTTCCCCCCCAAATCCCCGGGAATTCCACCAAAATCCGGAGGGAAAAATCCCCCAAATCCCCCCAGATCCCAAAGGTTTCGAAGCTCCGGGATGATCCCAAATTTTTTGGGAATCTCCAGTTGGGAAAATCCTCAAATCCAACAGATTCCAGCCCAAATTCGGGGATGGGAATTCCCGGAAATGCCGGATTTGGGATTTTCCAGGAGTTTTTCCCCCCCCCCCCCGGGGGTTGGGGTTGGGAGTGGCGCGGAGGGAAATTTTGGGGGGATCTCGGTCGGGTTCCGGCTTTTCCCGTTGGAAATCCCGGCAAAAAAAGTGGGAATGGGGAAAAAAAAAATGGATGGGAATTCCCAAAAAATGGAAATAGAGGAGAATTCCAAGGAATTGAGGGGAGAATTCCAAGGAATTGAGGGGAGAATTCCAAGGAATTGAGGGGAGAATTCCAAGGAATTGAGGGGAGAATTCCAAGGAATTGAGAGGGGAATTCCAAGAAAAAAGGTGGGAATTCTGAAGAAAATAAATGGGAATCCCAAAAAAAAGAAGGGAATTCCAAGGAACTGAGGGGAATTCCCGGAAAAAAAGATGGGAATCCCAAAAAAGAGAGG
>NW_008237347.1:0-318 GCF_000691975.1 Corvus brachyrhynchos
AAAAAAGCTGAGATCCTAAAAAAACCCCAAAATTCTAAAAAATTCCCAAAGCTGGAAAAAATCCCAAAAATTGAAAAAATCCCAAACCCTAAAAAAATCCCAGTGCTGGAAAACCCTGAAATCCTAAAAAAACCCCAATGCTGAAAAAACCCCAAATCCTATAAAAAACCGGAAATCCTAAAAAAAAATCCCCAAATCCTAAAAAACCCCCGATCCTGAAAAAACCCCGAAATCCTAAAAAAACCCCAGTGCTGAAAAAAACCTGAGATCCTAAACAAAAATCCCCAAATCCTAAAAAACCTCGAAATCCTAAAAAAA
>NW_008237348.1:0-220 GCF_000691975.1 Corvus brachyrhynchos
ACCCCGAATCCCCTCATGAACCCCCTGAATCCCCTCAGGGACCCCTCAATCCCCTTAGGAACCCCCCCAAATCCCCTCATGGATCCCCAAATCCCCTCAGGGACCCCCTGAATCCCCTCAGAGACCCCAAAATCCCCTCAGGACCCCTCAATCCCCTCATGAATCCCCAAATTCTCTCAGAGACCCCAAAATCCCCTCAGGACTCTCCAAATCCCCTCAG
>NW_008237349.1:0-292 GCF_000691975.1 Corvus brachyrhynchos
GCCCCAAATCCCTTCCTCATCCCAAATCCTTCCCTCAGCCCCAAGTCCTTTCACTCTCCCTAAATTCCATCCAAATCCATCACTCAGCCCCAAATACTTCCCTCATCCCTAAATCCCATCCCAAACCCCTCCCTCATCCCCAAACCCCTCCACTCTCCCTAAATCCCATCCCAACCCCCTCCCTCACTCCCAAACCCCCTCTGCTCTCCCCAAATCCTCTCCCTCATCCCCAACTCCCATCCCCAACCCCTCTGCTCTCCCCAAACCCCTCCCTCATCCCCAAACCCCTCCA
>NW_008237350.1:0-326 GCF_000691975.1 Corvus brachyrhynchos
CAGGTGGTCACAGGTAACCCTAAGGTGGTCACCAAGATGGGCACCCAAGGGGGGTCACTCAAGGGTGGTGGTCACCTATGGTGGTCCAAAGTCACCCATGGTGGTCACCCAAGGTTGTTCAAAGTCACCCAAGGTGGTCCAAAGTCACCCAAGGTGGTCCAAAGTCACCCAAGGTGGTCACCAGGTGGTCACAGGTAACTCCAAGGTGGTCACCAAGGTGGGCACACAAGGGGGTCACCCAAGGTGGTCCAGAGTCACCCAAGGGGGTCATCAAGGTTGTCCAGTCATGCCAAGTGACCCCAGTTCCCTCCCAGTTCCCTCCCAGT
>NW_008237351.1:0-1018 GCF_000691975.1 Corvus brachyrhynchos
GAGCCAAAAATCCTCATTTAACCCTAAAATTCCCTCTCAAAGCCCCAAAATTCCTGCTCAGAACCCAAAACTTCTCATTGAACCCCAGAAGTCCCCATTTAACCCCAAAAGTGCTGCTCAAAGGGCCAAAATTCCTCATTCAACCCCAAAATTCCTTCCTGGAACCCCAAAATCCTCATTTTACCCCAAAACTCCTTCTGAAAGAGCCAAAACTCCGCATTGAACCCCAAAATTCTCGCTCCAAGAGCCAAAAAATCCTCATTGGACCAAAAAATCCCTCATTTTACCCCAAAATCCCTCATTTAACCCCAAAATTCCTTCTCGAACTCCCCAAGTCGTCCCTGAACCCAAAAATTCCTGCTTGGATCCCCCAAATCCTCGCTGGAGCCCCAAAATTCCCCAAAATTCCCCAAAAATATCCCCAAAGTTCCCCCAAAAAATCCCCAAAATTAACCAAAAGTTCCCCCAAAAAATCCCCAAAATTCCAAAAATCCCCAAAAATCCCCCAAATCCCAAATCCCAGCCCTGATCCCATCCCACACCCCCAGCAATGGGAAATCCCAAAAGAATCCCCAAAATTCCCCAAAAAATCCCAAGAAAATCCCAAAAAATCCCCCAAATTACCCAAAAATTCCCAAAAATCCCAAAAGAAATCCCCAAAATTCCCCTATCCCCAAAAATCCAAAAAAAATCCCCAAAAAATCCCCAAACTTCCCAAAAAATTCCCCCAAATTCCCCAAAATTCCCAAAGTTCCCCAAAAAATTCCCCAAAAAATCCATAAAAAATCCCCAAAATTCCCCATAATTCCCCAAAAATCCCCAATATTCGGCCAAAATCCCCAAAATTCCAAAAAAAATCCTAAAAAAATCACTAAAAATCCCCCAAAAATCCCAAAAGATCCCCAAAAAATCCCCCAAAATTTCCCCCAAATTCCCAAAATCCCCAAAAAAATCCCCAAAAAATCCTCAAAAAATCCCCAAAATTCCCCCAAAAAATCCCCCAAATTCCCCCCAAAAA
>NW_008237352.1:0-274 GCF_000691975.1 Corvus brachyrhynchos
GGAATGAGGCTGACCAGGGGCTCGGGAAACCCCTTGCTTCCCCTCAAGGCCCCTCTCCCAGGTCTACGTGGCAGGGGGAGGAGACCTCGACACTCTGCTCCTAACTTTTTTAGTATCCACAGATATTGACCCCATAAAAATAACAATTGAAAAGGAAGAATGTCCTATATGTGTGCATCAGTACCCCATATCATTAGAAGGAAGAGAGGGCTTAAAGACAGTAATCGAATAATTGATAAAAGATGGGACATTAGAACCTTGTATGTCTCCTCAT
>NW_008237353.1:0-8610 GCF_000691975.1 Corvus brachyrhynchos
GGAGAAAGGAGTGTGGAATCACTCAATGGCTTTGTTTGAGTCTAAAAAAAAAGAGAAAGAAAAAGAAAGAAGAAAGAAGAAAGAAGAAAGAAGAAAAGAAAAGAAAAGAAAAGAAAAGAAAAGAAAAGAAAAGAAAAGAAAAGAAAAGAAAAGAAAAGAAAAGAAAAGAAAAGAAAAGAAAAGAAAAGAAAAGAAAAGAAAAGAAAAGAAAAGAAAAGAAAAGAAAAGAAAAGAAAAGAAAAGAAAAGAAAAGAAAAGAAAAGAAAAGAAAAGAAAAGAAAAGAAAAGAAAAGAAAAGAAAAGAAAAGAAAAGAAAAGAAAAGAAAAGAAAAGAAAAGAAAAGAAAAGAAAAGAAAAGAAAAGAAAAGAAAAGAAAAGAAAAGAAAAAAGAAAAGAGAGAATAAAGAAAAGGAGGCTTTATCAAGTAGGAACGGCACAGCCTACAGCCCTGGACCAACCTCTTGTGAGTGCATCCTCACAAGATTGGTTTTATACGGCTGAAAGAGTCCTCAAACAACTCTTTACAAATGGACAATCACCATGGCCAAGCTTCACCAGCAGGATTCAGCTGTTTCCAGTGCCCTTGAAGTGTCCAGCCAAGACAAGAGCACCACTATGTCCCTCAAAAATCACTGGGTCATAGTTCTTGGTGTCACACTATAGATGTTGTGCTCATGGCTTTCAGAGAGGTGAATGTGAGCGGTGAAAACTCACAGGGAGTCGTACAGCTTTTTCAATTCGCAAGGCACACTCCTTAAAAATAACAGATGACATGGAGAGGAAAGTACCAAGGCAGTGAAAGGAGATAGGAAACCCAAGTGTACCTGAACTGCACGTACAAAGGGCTTGGGAGGTATTTAGGAAGGCTAAAAACCTGCTTCACTGACCTATAGAGAAAATTTTAGTGGTTTTTTTTTTTGCTATGACCATGAATAAGACTTCAAAGTCTGTGGCTTGTCTCCCTCTTAGTGGGAGTTTGGAGGGAGAAAGAATCCCACCCCTCACTAATAACCCACCTAAACTTGACAGGCACTTCTCTCCCACAACTGAGGAAGATAACCTTTCTCACTGATATTTCTGAGTCTGGAATAAAAGAGAGTGAAAAACATAGAGAAAGAAAAAAAAAAATCTGAATTCCCACTCATTTTGCATATCCAGGTTCCCAGGCACCCATCCCTTTTTTTACTAAAGCGGGGGGAGAAATATATTTAATAAAGATCTGGCAGGAGTATGATGAAATAATGAGTAGGATGAGACCATGTTACCTAAATTGGCAAAGCTCCAGCTTGTAAATGATTAAAACAAAAGAAAAAGGGAGTTTCCATGAAGACTAACGTAAAAAGCATTTTATAATCAAAAGGCCTGAAACTATGGGGGCTGATGGGAATGTCTAGCAAAACAAGCCTGTTCTGAAGCTTCCAGATGATACATGGAAACTTAATCAGCTCATCTCAGTCAACCTTAAATCAAAGAAAAGACTGATTGGAGGTTCAAAGGGAAAAGTGGGTTTGTGGCTTAAGAACAAGAGCAGGACACTTTCCTGATTCTGCCACAGATTTCCTTTGAGATCTTGGGTAAGTCACTTAGTTGAGTGGCATTAAATTTCATAGTTATTGGCCACAGTAGTTTTCCTGACATGCATATTAAAATTTGTCTCTGGAAGTGGACTATTGCATTTATATGCCTGGCTCTTTACACCTGCCCATACCATCCACACAGCACAGCTGCTAGCAAGCAGACCTTCAAATTTCTTTCAATAATTTTTTCCTCTCTAAAATGTGGAGAAGCCCCATATACCTTTATAGCAGTGCTGTCATGTTGAATTAATGGATAATATTTCTAAGGATCTTTGAGTAGAAAACATTATGGAAGTGAACAAATTCTCTGTAATTTACTGCTATGAGATTAACAGTAAGTGCTTTTCTCTCAGGTAGACACCAAAAAACAAGAAAGAAAAAAAAAGGAAGCTTAAGTGGTTTCAATCTCTCTGCTGCTAAGAAAAGCATCCCTTTGCAATTCTTGCTACTTCTTTAACCAAAGCCAAAATTCAATGACATTAAAACTGAAGATTATAACATCAAGAGAGGCACAGATCTAATTTATGTTGGAAAAGAAAATTTATTACTCAAAATCAAATGCTAATTGGCTGCAGCCCTTTAAACTACACAAGCTAGGAGGCTGTGGAGAACATTCAGGTCTTCAAGGGGAGTTTGCTAACCAGATGCAGTTAGAGCCCAGCCTTAATGTCTTTTTATCTTCCAGGTTCACAAGCATATGTGTACATGTGTGCACATTTCTGAAAGTCTGCTCTTCTGTACACTGAAAATTCAGATGAAAGTCAAGAAGAGGAAAGTTAGATCAGGGGATGAATACTTCTTTATACTGCTTCCAAGCTCTGCCCTGATGCATTGTGTAACCTTGGGCAAGTCATTTAACTTGTCTTGCTCATCCATCAGATAGAAAGATGATGCTTATCTGTTGCATGAAAATGAGTTAATTGCTGTTTGCCAACTGCTTTCATCTCTTTGGATGAATCAGATTGAGGCCATATATGTGAGTGTATATAATTTTGCATGTGTATTTTTATTTGGAGCTTGCTTATGTCTTGGAGCATAGCTTCTTCAGGTCAACACTGGTTATCTGCTTGGCAGGGAGCCCCTATTATGTATTTCTGATGCAATGCAAATCATAGCAATGAGAAACACATAAGTGAAAGGTATTACACTTATCATCATCATTAGCTGTTGTTGTTGTTATTGCTATTGTTGTTATTATTATTATTATAGTCTCACATTTGGATGCAGAGATAGGACCACTTTAAAAAAATATGGCCCCAAGAAAGAAGTCTTCTGTTCTTGGGAATAAGTCTCTAAAAATAAAAGGAATGGGAGAGGCCTGGGCCTGGAGCTGCCTTTACACAAATGTGTTGATGTAAAGTTTCCCAGGGGCATCACCAAACCTCTAAATTCATTTATTTATAGGCTTTACCACTCAGGAACTGACCTATGCCTGTGCTTGGCCAGTGGGTGGTTCTCACCAAAACAATAAATCTCCTCCCTCGGGGCGGAGTCATAGCACTCACAAATTGTTTGATTTTGGGAAACAGAAGGAAATTGGTGTGAGAGACTCAGAGGGAAATAATAAGGAGAAATTCTCTAAACCGTAGATACAGCTCATGAAAGAAGTTCAAGGGCTGTACAACCCTTGGGAGCGAAGTCTGTTCCTCAACCATCATTGGAGGCATTGGTACTATGGACTGTACCTTGTCTGTGACACATGGAGCTGACTGCTGCTGAAGGATGTGGAGTTGCCTGCAGAGGCCGAAGGGGTCACCATTGCTTTGGGAAGCAGGGCTGGAGCAAGCAGCAAGACAACAGCAATCTGGTGTGCTTGAAAGGTATGATATTTAAATATATGTAAGTGTTAACTATAAAATCTTGACATTCTTTCATTCAAGGCACTCCATCATCAGAATTTCTTCAAACGAGGCCAGATTCCCCAGTCCCTCACTATCTGTGCTGCTACCTTTGTTGTGTGGTAGCAGACACCTTTGCCTCTCTGGAGTGGTAGCACCAAAACCATTACCTTTGCAGCTCTAGAAAAAGCTCCAGCCTTGTGGCAATTCTCATCAGAAAGAGACACAAGGAGTGAAAGGAACAAAATTAGGATTTGCTAGTGTCTCATTCTCTGCCCCAAGTACCAGATTTTCCTTTCTCTGGGGTGCAATCTCCCAGTTTACATCTGAGTTTGAAAGCACCTTTCCCATGGGCGGGCTGCGAAGCTTTGGAACTTCTGCTCTTTCAGTCTCATGGTCTGCAACAACACCACAGCATCCTCCATGTCAAGGTGTTGGCACGTTGTGTCTGGACTCATTCCTAGGCCCCATGGTTGGAGAAACACACATTTTCTACCCAGTGGCTCTTCCAGTTCCTCCTTCCATAAGACTGAAAGGATGGGGAAGATTTTATCCAGGCTTTCCCTGCGTGGTTGAATTTTGCCCATAAGGACTTGTTTTTACTCATCCCACACTTTCGTCACACCAAGTATGAAAGATCTAATAGACTGGGATGCAAATGTTGTTAAAGTGTTAACTTGTGTGATTTTTTGTTCTAGATTGCAGAGCTTGTCATTATTCAAGTTAGATTGGTTATCTCGTTTTGTTGTTTCACTCTGCTTGCTTTACTTGCTGTTTATTGGTTGACTTTTATAATGACTATGATTAAATTGAGTTTAGAATGTAAATTAGTTTCCAGTCATGTTTATTAGATACATCTACAGATAGGGTTTAAATAAAAACACAGCCTGAAATCAGAGTTGCAGTGCATTCTAATCTTAATGGGTGGCATGGACCTAGCGTGCTCTTTGTTAGGTTTGGAATCAACTGGAACAACTCCCTTTAGTCCACCTCTGAAAACCACTAGGGCAGATGTTGGCACAAATTAATCTTTTTTTCTCTTTTTTACAGGAGCCCAACTTTGTGGGGTGAAGTGATCAGTTCTTGCAGGCTAAGGAGGACTTATTCACTGTTGTAAAGGCTCCATAGGAATGCTAATCAAAGACAAATTTTCAGCACAAGTCAGAAAGTCCAAAGGATAGCAGCAGAAATTTCCCATGCTTCCTATGCCTCCAAATGCCTTTGCACTTGCTAGTACATTTTGCTCCTACTTCTTTTTTGTAAAAGGTCATTATTAACTGACTCTGTCACACACACATTTCAGTCTAAACTATTTTTGGCTGCAAACAAGTCAGTAATATTAAAACTGTAACAGGTAGAGGGCACCTGTATGTCTCCACATTTGCATGTAGTTACCCATGATTACTGGTGGTGATTCTTGACTCCATGGAGCTGTTGAGAGTCATCTGGCTCTTTGTGCTGGAAGGCATCAGGGAAATGCAGTCCTTCCAAAGCATCTTGCAATTATTCTCAGTTATTGGTATGATACCAGGTCTGCTGGGATTTCAAGAAGGTTCATCCTGGCTTGCCATACAGGACCCTGTCCTCCGCAGAATCAGCTCACTGTGCAACTACTGACATTGAAATCAGAACCATGAAGTCTCTCCTGTGCTGCCCTGCTCATGGGGAAGCAAGTCCTTGCTCTCGACTTTTCCTGCCCCTGCCACCCTTGCCTTTTGCTCAGCCACATGTGCCTAGATGGTTTTTGCTTCACAGCTCCTTCTGCTCCTTTAAAAGCAATTACACAGGGAATGTTGGTGATGCAAACTTGTTTAAACCTGAGCACACAGTTAAGTCAGCTTTGTAATTAATTGCCTCATCACTGCAGTCATCCTTCAGAAATGCTGTGCTGCTGGTTCAAGAGTAAGAAAGGGCCAGATCCCCAGCAGAGATCCCCCAAAATGAAAGAAATCATGAAGCTGCACAGGAGGCCAGGTCTGACCCCCAGAAACGATGAAGAGGGAGTGCCATCATCATGGGCCCACCAACAACCCAGTATGCAGAGGTGGGCATAGGAGTGCCATGAGAGCCCCCAGTGCACCACTGGTTTTGTCCTGGGGAAAGGATTTGTTTCCCCAAGGCATGGCCTTTGCAGTCATCCCCCCCGGGTGCTTCGTCATGGCAGGACTGCTTTTCACCTGCCTCAGAGCCCTCTGGAGCTCACACCAGAAGGGGAGAGAGTAAGCAAGGAACCCATTACCAGCATGTGAGAGCTAATGGAAACAGCATGGGACTGAAAAACATATCACTGGGGGCCTGTCTAGAGACACTTATGGATGATATGGAGGTATGGCAGCAGCACCTTCTCCCTCATGTATCTGTGGTGAGAACTAACAAAGGCAAACCAGCTGAAGCCATAAAGCTCCAACTACTATTATCTTCTTTCTACTCACATCTAAATCTGCCAAGGGTGAGTATGTTCAGAAGGTGGTTTTACTGACACAACTTCTCATTGATGTGGGGCTCTCTGTACATATAAGTGAGGAGAAGGAAGAAAAAGGAGAACCAACTTCTCAAAGAGTGACAAGTAAGTGAAGAGAGGGGAAAAAAAAGAAGAAAGCCAGTAAGTGAGAAAACATAGGATGGAGGGAGCTGTGCCTAAAAGAAGAGAGCAGAGAGTGATGATGACAAGGGGTACCAAACTGAGAAGCAATCTGGACAACTTCTGGATCACCTCGTGGCCATCTCTTCAGTCCCTGGGCCTCTTAGAAGGCCGCTGTCCATTATGGACGAAAAAAGGGCTGAAAGATAGATAGCTATTTCAGACAAGAACTATTCTTAATATTTGTGGCAACTTCTTAATTGCTACTTACGTTACAATTAAATAACTACATAGAGGAAAAGACCAGGGTCTGAATTAGAGGCAAGGTGAATGATGTGGGTAGCAGAAACTTTAGCACAAGTCCAGCTCAGAGAGTAGCCCAGGACACACAACAGCCCTCATCCCTATGTCTGCCAGTGACCAGTGCAGCCCCTAGAATTGACACCTCTTGTGAAAAGAAGACAGCTTTACCTGGATTTCTGGCAGACTTTGCACTGTTGGGGGCAAAGGGTGTGCTTTTGCCAGTTCTCCTACAAAGCTGTCAGCTAGTGCAGAGACACAGGTTCACAGTCTCTCTCCCACACCATCAAGCAGCTCTTTTGCAGGGTTCTGGGGGAATTCTAACACGAGGAAATGGAAAGGGCAATCAATGCCTATGATAAGATGCACTCCAGCAAACTCTTTATAATTTTTCTCACTGGGCTGCTGATGACCTAATAGGCTCTTTTCCCATCTCTAACTTCTATGAATCTGCAATCCTATTATTTATATTGACTCTTGAGGGTTTCTTCCAGAGTAAATGATGTAATTATACCCTGCACCATAACATTTCAGGTTCTGGTGTAATAGAACTAAATATGCAATTATGTGGTTAGTAAATGTAACAGTACAAAACTCAAAATCTGTATCCATGTACTGAAGCTTCATAAGAAGAATTTTTTTCCTGTTCTGTACACAGCAGATGTAGTGTAATTATTGCTAACTCAGAAGTATCACCAGACATTCATATGATACCAGCAAAAAATGCCCCTCCAGCCAATTCTTCATTCAAACATATGAAAATGAGAGAAATCCCACAATTCTATCTTATCAGTGAAGTCTAGACACATTTGACACTCTGCAAAATCAATACTTTCCAGGCTTTTAGAGACATCAAACCCACAAAGAATATACATTCATACACAAAGGGAAGGATCAGATTCACCCCTGATGTTAGTCCAGCCACTTCAGCTGGATTACAAGACAGCAGACAACAGTCCATTATACAACCTGTGTGGATTATGGTTGGAAGAAATAAAACTGGTCTCCAACATTTGTGCAACACTGTGTGACAAAAAGAAAACAACATGAAAGGAACCACAGCCCTGTGGCTAAGGAACTAATCCTGGACTTGGGAGATATGGTTTCTACTCAGAGGTTTGCCACAACTTTCACAAAAGAAAAAGAAAAAGAAAATGAAAAAAGAAGGAGAAGGATTAGGAGAAGAAGGAGAGGGAGACCTTTATTGCAGGCCGTGCCTGCAGGAGGACACCTTACCAGTAAAAAGTGTAATTTTGCACAGGCTACAAATGCCCTTTAATTTCCACTTAAATCCAAGAGTGAAATGGGGATAGCTCTATCAGGGGAAAGTGCTGTTGGGGTCCCTTCCCCCTGCCATGTGGTCCTGGGAGAGGGGTCCTGGGTGGGAGACATGGGGTTTCCCTGCCCCTGCTCAGCCTCGTTCCCCATTGGTTGTTTTGTGTCCCCTGCGCAGGCAAGGACCCTCGGGTCCCGTGATTGCTGCAGTTCCTGGGCAGATCCCGGCCATGCGGCTGGAGAAATAAACATCTCTGACACATCTACCAAGAATCCGTCCATAGATACTTCTTTCCACGGGCCTCCTCGTTTGGTGCATTGTGTTACAGTATCCCTGCTGTAACAAATGGTGGAGAATTGCCGGCAAGACCCCGATCCCTAAGGACAGAAAATTCGTGAGTAAAAACCACTCTAGATCTCTCTCTTCTCACCTCGGTTTGGATATTCTCTCTGGACTATGGAAGAATCGTGGGAAATGTGGCTCTCTGAGCCACAGAAAGAAATGTATCTGGAAGTTAAAGGAATCCTTGAACAGCAAAACAAGAAAGTATTTGTTCTGGGAGATCTAGAACATTTTTTTAACTGGCTTTTCAAAAATTTCTTCTATATTTCTCGAGACTTACTTTTTGATATTGAACCTCCTGGAACTAGTCATGGGTGGTTTTGGTATGAGATCTGGGATAAGGTAAGGGATCAAACAGAACATGGACTAGAGACAGAAGCTCTCCGTGCATCCCTTGTAATCAGTGAAGCTCTTGAGGAGCATTTGTATGGTCCCATTACCCCTAAAGCAGAGGATCATACTAATCCCGTGGCCGAGGCCGCGCGGCCGCCATCTCAGGAGTGCGTGACTGCAGCCGTGCCAGCGGAGGTGCCTGCGCTGGGTGCTCCTGGCCCCCTCAAGAGCCCGTGGCTTATCGCGGACCCCATCCCTGTCTCGGGGTCCCCGGCCACGTGACCGCGAGTGAGGGAGCGATGCCGCAGGCACCGCGGGTGCCGTGGGTCACGAGCAGCCAGGAACCGGGCATCGGCGTGGTAT
>NW_008237353.1:9444-24853 GCF_000691975.1 Corvus brachyrhynchos
CGTTGGTTGGTTTGTGTTCCCTGCGCGGGCAGAAGGACCCTCGGGTCCCGTGATTGCCTCAGCTCCTCGGCAGAGCCCCGGCCATGCGGCTGGAGAAATAAACATCTCTGAAACAGCTATCAAGAATCTGTCCATAGATATTTCCTTTCCATGGGCCTCCTGGTTTGGTGCATTGTGTTACAGTATCCCCGCTGTAACAAAGTGCCTTCAGTAAATAATAATAATAATAATAATAGTTTTAAAAAATTATTTGAAGAGTTGGGACAGCTCTCGCTTTAGAAATCTTGGGATTCCCATTTGCTTGAGTAAGACAACTACCTGCTGGTTGAATGGGTATGGTGGGAACCCTCTAGATAAGGCCTTCAGCTGCGAAATCAGGCAGTGAAGTGGGAGTCAGCACTGGGCCACGTGTCCCCTTGCAGCAATTCCATTGCCTCTTAGTCGAGGTGTGACATCTCACCAGGTTTGTCAGGCACAATATGACAGAACCTAAACAAGCACAAATGTTGTTTCCCTGTACAAAATGCACTTCAATTATCCCAGCGTACAAAACCGATGATGCTTGTAAAGAGTGTTTTACTGCTAGGCAAACACCCACCAGGTTTTCAGCGTTGCATGATACTTTGCTCCTCAGAAGAAATCTGCACCATCCACCAAAGGTGCTCAGCCACTATATTCCCTAAGCTTGAATGCCATAACAGAGCTCTGAGCTCTGCTGTGTTCTACTTTCATCTACACTTCTTTGCCAACTTCCCATTTGCTACAGGAGAATAAATATCACACCATTCCCACTGCTGAGTGACAGCTCCGTGCCTGGATGCCTTACAGAACTGTACACTTCTTTTTTGCCTTCTCTACAATCAATCATGGATTCTGCATCATATGACTGGACCACTAAGATAAAAATTAACATGATGCTTTGTAATGATGTGTAGTTGCTTTCCTTTGAGATGAAATAGTTGATCATATTCTCCCACTCCATATTTATGTCATGCTATTGGCACTGGAAGCATTAGCTTTGTAGTCACAATTATATGAGAACTAAGTAAACTGCAGAAATTTGTAAACTGTTGCATTACTAAATTAAATGCTGTTTTAACTAACAGTTAATAGTGTTTACTGCTGTGTAATAGTAATTTTCATTTTTTACTGTATCTAATGACTTTCTGATGACTCAAATTCTCTGTAGGGATACCAAATCATTACATTAAGGATGAGTGATTTTAGTATGCAATGACTGATCAGTACAATAATATGTAGACTCATGCTTCAGCTAGTAAATTAAATCATTTACACCAGAGTGTTTGTCAACCAGAAGAGTTCTATTACATTGCTGCATTATAATGTAGAGTCTGCTCAAAATAAAACACATGCTATATTAAATCTGTGCCACTTTACAAACAAAACCCTTAAGGACCAACAATTTAGCATATAGTAGGGCCATGGAGAAGGACTGTTTTTCACATAGGGTGGATAAATCCAGAAATTTTGTCATTCATTTGGGAAAGTAGCATGGCAACATAGAGTTATGAGTCTACTAGTTGAATCAAGCATCCCAAATATCACTTGAATGCTTCACTTGGTACCAAAGGGACCTGTGGAACGGAAAATGGCCACAGCCAGAATCTGAATCTTTCAGATAAATATACAGCTGAGCCAGCCTCTGGACTTGATGGGATCACCACATCATCCTGAGCCATGAAGAATAAAAGGGCAGTTTACTTTGGGATGCAAACACTCAACAGATCTGCTGCTGAAATTGGGTGGTAGAATGTCACAGCGGTAAATAGTTCATCATGCTTGTATTTTAAGAAACTAGATCAATTCTTTGTTTGAATAGGACTTAAAATGCAACCTCTCACAGCATTTAGGAATTTCCTAGTGTAGGCTTTGGTTTGGGCCCAACAATTATTTTGATGTCAAAATGTTCAGAAGAACAGAAGATGCTTTAGTACTTCAATGTTTTAGGAACTTTTTGTTTCAGTGTTTTGTTTGAGATACCAAGGGGCCTCATTTCCAGTAACACAAAAGCATCAGAGTTTCCATTTACCACAATTAGAACAGAAGGTTCTTTACTATTTGGAAAAAATCAGACCCCAGAGTCTCAAGGTTATCTCCCAAAGGCCATGCACCAATGTTAAACCGTTGACTCCACTGACTTTGACCCAGTCATGCTCATGTAAATACATGTAATTATTCAGAACCCCAATTTCCACCATCACATAATTATGCCATCCAGAACATATTTGTAGGGATATAATGTTACCTTGGATGAATTTTCCCTGTTGTTTTGAGACACATCCTGAGACACATTCAGCATAAAGCCTTGAAGGACAGTAGGAGATGATTCATCGTGTTTGCTAAGTTCATCGCCCAGAAGTGGCAGCTTTACTGTCAGAGAAGGAATTTGAACTTCTCATAATGGGAAGACAAGGGAAAGGCTTGTTTTGTGAACTACTTAAACCCACATGAATTTAATGCTTTTCAGGAACTTAATGACTCATTCAATATTTTTACCCTTGGGATATCAAGAGTCACAAAAACAGTGGTATTTTGACTTGTGAAATCTTCAGCGTAAAAATGTTTTCTGTGCTACTGTGTGGGAATTAGGTTTCTCTGGCAAGAGCTAAAAAGTCAGGTTTACCATTACTAGTTTATTTCTTGGCATGCTGCACTGAAGGGCACTTAATGGATGAGATTGGTAGCAAGTCAACAATGTTCAGTGGTGCCTTAACGCCTGATTCAAGGGGGCATCTCCTGTGAAGAGCAGGAGCCCACAACTGTAACTTCACATGACACATCTAAGTATAACATCCACTTTTGCCTCAGCAAAACATCCCATACGAGCCAACTCAATCAAGATCAGCCCCTTGAATTTTTTGTTGCTGTTCGCTTAAGCAGCCCTAAAAAAAGAAAGAAAGAAAGAAAGAAAAGGCACAGCAAAGGCTTTTGATCTTTTTGTTTAAAACAAGAGTGTTAAAATGTCCTAATAATCTGGAGGCTTGCCAGCTTGTAGGCAGACACTAAGTGAGGTTTAATTTTTGCACAGAAATCAAATATTAGCAAGGGGAACGTGAACACATACAAAAAGACTGCTCATCTGGCCAACATCTGGTTTGATGGGCCCATTATTTCAACAAGTACTTATAGGCAGGTTTTTTGTTGTTGTTGTTTCCTCCCAGAGCAGCAACAAACTAGTAGAAGAGATTAAAATTTCCATATCATTCCCACACACAGAGTCATGCTGTATAAGTTGCCCAGAATACCTAATTCTTCCCTTTCCCTTTTTTCATTTAGATTAAAAAAACACTATTATATTTAAATACATGGGAGGGAAAAGTGAGAGTAGCAGCTAAAATTGTTACTTTCCAGTACATTCTTGCATGGCAAGTTGTGACAGCGTTTATTACACATGTTTAATGGAAGAGCTAGAATGCAAACCTGAAAGCAGGTTTGGATTGGGAGATGAAATCAGTCATCTTGAGACTCGGTGGCTCGCAGTTCCACAAATGCACATGTATTTGTAAGCTCTGGGTGTCTCACTGCTGGCTCGCAGTTCCACAAATGCACATGTATTTGTAAGCTCTGGGTGTCTCACTGCTCATGCTGAGCCTATTGATCTCCATTCAGAAAGGTGTGTCCTTTTTCACTCCACCAGGCATTCTTCCTGAAATCATTAAAGATGATAGGCAGACTTAATTGCACATACAGCACTTATTGCTATACGTGCAGATGGACTTGGGCTTGTTTCCAGAACCCCTCTTCTCTCTCAGGACAGTAGTGTGTACCTTTCAAGGTAAGCTGGGAGTCACCCCCAGTCCTGTGGTTTAACGACAGCCCCATGTGCTCTGCTGGATGCTATCTACCAGGCCTCCCGGTGCTGCGAAATTCCAACAACTTCAAACAACAGCCATGCGCTTGAAGTCAGTCTGCTGTGGGGAAGCACTGCTCCACATAAAGAAAAAACATAGAACCCAAAAATAAATCTGCATTATAGATTGTAAACGAGTGACAGAAAGGCAGCCAATGCTGGAGCACATCCGTATGCAAAAATGGAAATGAGAGGTTCATCTCCACCACTGCCTCACTTAATCTGCTTTTCACAGTAATGACATTTCTTCTGCTTGTAGAACCGCCTGTCTTTATGTCACTTTTCCTCTCTGGCATGGCTGTGACCATTTCTGAGGTTTCCTGAAAGCACAAGCCAAAGTTATGGTTAGATTGCCCCAGAAGCAGTTGCATGGTATTTACTGCAATCAAGCCAGTCTACACATCTTATGGACATGAAGGGTGATGAAGGCTGGTCTGCCTTGCACGAAAGATCAGGAGTCTAGTTAAGACTTGAAATGAACCTCTCACTTTCTATCTCGAACTCTCATGTCACCCAGAGCAAACCCCTCCGAATGTGTCTCACTCCCTGCATGTGGTGCAGTCTGGCCATCAGACCTCTGAGGGCCTTCGCACCCCTGGGCTCAATTCTGCTGGCCGCCTGCAAATGGCTTTCTCCAAAGCAGGAGCGATTAAGGTTCCAGCATGGTTTTTGGGTGGGGAGAAAGGAGACAGAATGAAACTGCACAGCTATCCTTGTCTGTTGGTCTGAGACCATACATAGGCTTTCCTTCTGAAGGTGTTGCTACATCTCCTAGAGGTAATAGTCTCAGGTTTGGCAGGTGCATGTTTATATGGAGAGGTTTGGGAAGCAGACAATATGCTGCTGCCAAAGAACATGAGCTAAGAGTGCCTTCTTCCCCCTCCAACCAGAGCCGTCATGGAGTCAGCCAGGGGCACAAAACCAAGTCAGTACGTAGCAGGTCACTTCAGCAGCAGGAAGGGGATAGTGCTGAAGCACAGATGAAGTTTAGAAATTAACTTAGTGGCTGTCTGTGCAGGCCTGGGTAGGGATCTCTTCTGCAGGGAAGTCTTCTTTCAGCCTTTTCTTGCATAAACAAACTGCTGACACAAGTGGTCCAGAACACACCTGGAAATCAAATTTTCTTCAACTGCCCTCGCACAACTTACTACCCTTCACTCCCTCTCTGTGCTTTCAGCAGGCTGCCTCGGTGCTTACAGCAGATGTGGCGGCTCCGTCAACAGCCAGCTCTGTTCTCTGCACACGCCAGGCAATAATTAGTTGGTTATTTCTTGTCTCTGATTGACATAGCTCCTACTCCAGCACAACACAGAACTTGTTTTCGTCACTTTGCAACTTTCTCAAGATGCCATTATAGTGGGCAAGGTGACACGATGTGAGGCAAATCACACAGCAACACCATAAACACAAGGGCGGGGCCAGATTCACAGCTCTGTCCTTGCAGTTTCACTCTACAGAAGCTCTGTTGAAATGCATCTGTCACACATAAGACCAGAGTTGCATATTCAGCCCACAGTGTGGTCATGAGACAGTGCAAAGGAAGAGCACTCATCTCTATTTCTAGAGAGCACTTGTGCCATACGGTTGTTTTATGTTCTGTGAACAAGTAAAGATAAGGCAGAAATAAACAAACAAAGAGGAACAAAGATGGAGTTTCTATGGAAACACAGAATTTCCTGACTTGTATAATTAAAATTAACCATATCCCTCATTAATGGAGTTGTGGGGACAAAGAAATGTTGATTTTTTTTGTTTGTTTTGCCTTATTATATGTGAACACTTTCAGTTCTTTCTCTTTTCACTTCATCTCTCTGACACATACATGTTCATGCACAGCTTTTTACTTTTATATACATTTTATATACGATGTGCACTCTGTAGCTTTCCTAACTCCCAGTAATATTAACAGGAGTTACTCATGTAAATCTCCCATTCATTGTTGGGACAATAAACCTCAAAGAGTGTGAAAGCATTGCATTAAAGTAATTTTTCTCAGTACTGATATGAATGTAGGATGCTAACTTCCAGATGAAGTGGCACACATAAACCTGAGGATCCACTGTTGCTGGATATCATGCATCATGTACTTATCTCTCTGTCTTGTGCAATACTGAGGGAGAATGTTCTCAACAAAACACATCTGTATTTCCCACAGCAACACCTCTTGCCTGGACAATGGAAGGAGCACCAGTACTTTAAAGTTTTCCACAGTGAAACACAGGATGTCTGCCTGTAGCTTACAACCTTTAGTTCAGATTGTGCCATATATCACATGTTAAGCAGGAGTGGGACTGATCAGAGCTTGGATAGAAGACCTCCAAGGAAAGGTTTAATCTAGCAGAACATGGGATCAGTGATTCTCTACATGGTGAATATCCCTAAGACTTAAAATTGAACCAGCACTCCAGCTGCAATCCACTGGTACTGATGGAGGTGCTAGTTTTTAAAAGGAAAATTTAATCACAGCTCCAACTCTTTTTGAGGAGAAATAGTAATATATTGCCTTCATTTTTGCACAGTTTGGTCTCTATTTCCCTCTCATGTGAAAGTCACAGAATCAGTCCACAAAAAGTCTCTTCATTAGTAGCTGCAAAGTACTGTGAGATAAGAAGTGAACTTAGGGACACCATGGTTTCCACCCACAAATAACTGACAGGTATAATAATAAAAATTAAGAATTGGGAAGATTTTGATGCCTTGGAGATGGAATGGACAAAATTCTTCCCGGTAGAGTTACAGACATGATCCTATTATCATAATAAGGCAGGATGATAGCCTTATTTCAACCTCAAATGGTTTATTTCAGCAACGGGTATAAAGCAAGCCCTTGTTGTACCATCTGCCAAGTACCTTTGGGATCTGACAGCACAGAAAGATCATTAAAAATGTAAGAAGTTGCTGTTTGCATTAATAAAAACACAGGTTCAAGAATTAGGTTGAAAAAGCAACAACATTGTAAACATGCCTTTAAAATGAAAGCAATTTCCTCTTTGTAGTGAAAGCCATGCTTTATTTTCATTTGCTACTTAGGATGTGACTATGCCCAGTCTGGTTTCCGTGTCCTCACTGTTCCACTCTCTAATGCAGTTTGCACTCACAGAAATTAAATGTGCACTGTACGTGGGACTGCCCCTGCTCTTTCACCTGGACAGAAATGAGTGCATTTCAACCCTACACCATTACTTCCAGAATTCTTATAATGAGGGTTGCATAAAATTGAAGCCTATAATAATAGTATACAGTTTCTTTTTTAAAGGCTGACCTGCAGTTCTGGTTTTCAAACCAAATGACTGTAGTCAGGCATATTAGTGCTTTAACCTTTTTATTACGTTACATACATGAAAACAATTAAGGCTGGGATTCTTTCCAATGTATTATCATTTTCAGTTCCCTCTGGCCTTTTTCCATCCATTTCAAAGAATGTACACAGCATCAACTGAACATTCTCTCATGTTTTATTTTTTTGTTTCTTTTCTGCTTAACAACTGTCATGCTTTCAAGATCAGCCAGCTACAGAGTATCATGCAACAGCAGCAGCCAACAGCAGCAGCAGCAAAAACAACAACAAAAAGTTTGGGAGTTTAAAACTCCTCATAAAATTAAATCTGAGATTTAAATTCTCCCTCATATTTTATTGTCTTTTCTTTTCTTTTTCCTGTGGTAAATGGTAATTAGAGTCAATAATCTTTTGCTGAGAGAGCACCTTGTCCTCACAGTGTTTATATCATCATCATCAAAGATCTGCCTTAAGGCCCTGGAGTGTTAATAATTTAAGGTGTGCACAGCCTAGTTATAGCAGGAAGCCTAGTTATTGAGTTTGTAAACCAGCTGATGATTTATGGGAACACCTTGCATGAGTCATGCTCATTAAATAAAATACTTCAGTTTAATAAGGAACATGGGGTAAACAGTTCTTCCCGTTACAGGGTGACCGTGCAATTGGAAATTGCTGAGTTTTGTCACCAGCTTTGCCACTGCTATTTTGTCTTAATTGTAATGTCAGGGTAAGCTTGTCTGTGTGTGTGTGCAGGCACGTGCATGTGCACACACACATCCCCTTGAAGTACGGATAGAAACTCTTTCACCTATGCTTTTTTTTTTCCCCCATCCTCTCTGTCTCTCCCTCTCTCTCCATACAGCTGTTTCATAAGTTACCCTCTGATAATGAAGATGTTAAATCTCTCCTTAAAAGGCTACTAATTAAGAAAACAGAAATGTTCACAGAAATAAAATTACACAGGAAAAAAAATCAATATATGGTTGTTAAATGTAGCTTGCATTTGAGAGCCATAACCATATTTTACTTTTAAACACTAGAGTTAACTCTGACTCATTAGAAATTCCTTGGGAAATTAAGGCAGTAAAAGCCCTATGCATTGGTCTCTTCTATTTAACCAGAAGCAACCATGCTTTGCCCGCTGCTTTAGAAATCCACTGTATCTCCAAGAAATTTCAGTGGGATAAGCTAGTGTCAGCATCTACCTTCAGATGGGAAACATGCCGACAATAACCTCCTCTGTATTAACTATATTGTTGGTATTTTTCAGCCTTTTAGGAACCAGGGCATGGCTCCTTAGGGTCACTGAAATCCCCCCTCATTCCCACCAAAACCAGTAGCACCTGAGCACCAGGAGTGGAAGGAGCTGATGGAGCTGTAGCTGGAGTCTTCACTAGGCTGGAGGCTACTCCAGGGCAAAATTACCCTTGTCTTCACTGGAAGGAAGATGAGACTCATGGAGTTACAACATTTCTATGGAATAAAAGGAGAAACAATTTGAGTAATAACATAAAAATTCCCATATACTTTTCTTGATTGATTTCTGTCTTATCATCCCAAACCAAAGGCATCTCAACTGGGTTTAGTTACACTCTTAAACAAACAATAAGAAATTAGTTTTCAAAAGAGAAAAGCCAAGTTTTTTCTGCAACTGAATATTAGCAAACATGCCATTATCCCTGCAATATTGATTTTTGTGTTCTTTATGTTTCCTTTTAGATGTACTTTTCTGTGTTCTTTTCACAGGGGTGATACAGCTGTAAGTTTAATTTTCTGACTAATAACTGAACATCCCCAGACATAGACAGCCTGTCAGGCAGCATTAATAAATTTGTTCAAGAACATTGAGCCAGGCCCATTTGTGGGGTAACTTTTGGATTTAACAGCACCAAACAAATGAGTGATCTGTCTGCCAATTTGTAAACAATGGCCTGAGTCCTCCCTTTTTTTCCAGGAAAAATAAGGCATGACACAACAGGGTGTACATACTACGTGGGCCATCTCTTTGAGGCATCTCATATTTGTGTTTTGCAACCTTTTGATTGACACTTGTGCCAGTGTAAGTCCTAACGTGATCTTGTTTTGCAGAGAGAGAAGGCAACATGGACTGCTTCTGGTGAGACCCACAAATGACATAAGGCAACCTAATTGTCCCTTCTTTCTTTTTTTGTTTGTTCGTTTGTTTGGGTTTGGAGTTTTTTTGTTCTTCTTATTGCACAGGCCCCTGGCTTAGTCCAGGGGCTGCTCTGAGCCCTGTTCTCATGCAGAACACTACCTGGCATGCACTGAGGTGTCCAGCCTGCAGCAGCTGTACCCAAACACGTCCTTGGGTGCTTTCAGATTTCAGCTGCCTCCAGGCAGCTCAGTGAGGTATTTGAGAGTGCACAATTTAAAAGTAAAGGGAGTTAGGTATGTCCTCCTCACCAAAAATGTCCAAATCATTGAGTCAGAGGCACATGAGGATCCTGGGACAGAGCAGAGTGAAAAAAAATCAGTTTCTTCAAGGCCCAGAATTAGTGCCTTAATCCATAAATTTGTCTTCTAAATGGGAGAAATCTTTGCAATGTCTCAACTACGATAGCCCTTACTCCTGGAGGCTATAGCAAAGGTGATGTGGGAAGGAAGGACACCAGGCTGGGCAAGTGGTATCGTTTTTACAATTCAGTCATTGTAGAGGACCGCTTTAGGCTTTTTTTGGTGTTGTTCTTCAGCTTCATATAGTTTGCAGTTCATATAGGTTTCATATAGGTTGTGGTTGCCTCTTCATAATCACACAGAAGGCAGAAAACAAAATACATTTCCTTCTTATCTGTTGCTCTGCTTAGTGAATGAAAGAATTGCATCAACTTCTCCTCTGCTGGAGTGAACACCTTCCTCCAGAAAGTTCTCAGTTGATTGCACTTAATTGCCTTTTGTGCTGTGAAGGTCCTGGCAAAACACATTCCTGATGCTACCTTCGAGTCCTATGGAAACTACCACCAAATTCAGAAAAGTAATTTTATGGAGCTATTCCTGCCAGTGCATTGATCCAAGGGCATAATAGGACATGAGAGTTCACTCAGACAAGGGACTAGGAAATGCTCCCAAAACCTGGTAACACTAACCTAGACAGAAATATTATGCTCTTGACTCCATGATGACTCCTAGAGCACCCCCAGTCTCCTCACTGGGGTGGTGTGAGGAGCAGAAGAGGCCTTGACACTGTGCAAGCCCCGCTCAGCAGTAATGAAAACATCCCTGAGTTACCAACCCTGTGTTCAGCACAGATCCAAAACACAGTCCCAACCTAGCTAACGTGAAGAAAGTTAACTCTATCCCAGGAAAAAACAGCATTTTCATTGCAAAGTTTGGGGTTGCACTTCCCTCTTTTTAGCTGTGGAGTCAATGGCAATAATTTTGGATGATCTAATTACCAATGTCAGCCAGAAAGAATGGTCATATATGAACTAATTGTTTCCCTCTAGAACTCTGGTCCCTGCTGCTGTGGGTTCTTCACCCATGGCGTGGTCCTGCCCCATACCAGGAGAGTGGAGGCATGGTTAGTTCCTGGTCTCTCTACAGATTGACACCTATTCTGGTCTAATACCCAAAATAAGCTAATTTTGGAGGAAAGTAGGCCAAATTAAACCATTTGCACCCATCTATGTAGAACTGGTAAAGAGCAGCAGAGGATCCCATGGCCAGGCTGCACTAAAGAGGAAAGCTTCCACTTCTGGAGGCCAGCAGATGTCTTTAGCCAATCTGATGTGCCACAGGAAAAACACACCATTGCTTCTACCCTTTATGGTAGGTATGGTAGGTGGGCAAGTGACTTCCTTTTGGAGATGGGCAAAGTGGCAATTATGATTATTTGCATTGGAATAATACCCGGAGACTAGATCCTTATTGTTCTAAACTATATAGCAAACTATCTATTCGGACAAGGGAAAGGATTTTCAGACTAAGTATAGAAACATGAAGTTTCAGGTCTTGGAGGTTTCAGATGAGCTGACACAATTTTGGACAATCCTTTGAATTGAGGTCAAAAATAATCACAAAGTGTAGAAAAAGGAACAAGCATGAATGTGGAATTGAAAACATAAGGAGAGGAAAAGCTAAATTAGGCCATTAACTTATAAAAGAGGTATTAAGTGTAAAAGGAATTTGGCTGGCAGGATTGTAGACTATATAATGGAAAGATACCAAAACAAGGCAGTCTCCTATACATTCTCAGGCAGGTTAACATACTTAAGCAAATTCATCCTCTAATTGGCTTCAGTTAAGTGCTCTATTCAGAGCGTCTTTGGGATAATTCAGAGTGCCACTAGGATGCCTGGCAAGTGAAAAGCTTCTGGGAATTAAGCAAAAGAGTCTCAGAAACACCACTAATGAAACAACTGGAGAGTAACAAAGAATGTGATGCTACCTCACCTGGTTTTTGTGAAGGTTGTTTGTCAACAAGACACAATGGGACTCCAATCCAATTGAAAATTGGAAAAAGAAAAAGAATAAAAAGAGTTTGCTGATGAAACTCTTGTATTCATGAATATGGGTAGGAATAAATCATGGTGAAAATGAGTGAGTCCATATAGCACTAGAAATCAGAAATCATATTAAGGATGCCATTTACCATATTCTGGCCAAACTGCACAAATCTGTCCAGAAAATTGCACAATGAGCTCATGCTCAATATAAAGGGAGCAAGGAATTTCAAAAGACTAATATGAAGCAAATGTTAGCCCTGCATTTCCTCATGTCCTATTTGAACCAAAGTCAACTTGCATCTGTGTTGAGGCAAACTCAGAACCTGACCCAGCCTGACTGGATTTTGAAAGCATGGCTCCAGATGAGCAGCCAACACATGGGGTCTAAATACCTCCAGATAAGCATCTTTCCTTGGATAACAGAAGATAAAGACACTGAATAGCATATCATCCTAAAACAGTCAGAAATCTTAGTCATAGCCTTCAGTGTTCAGCTGAGGCACAAGAACAGAGCTGGAAACGTTCCTTTGTAGATAGAAGTTCGCCCACCAGAGATGAGATAAGATAACCAAGTGATTCTGTAATACATAGCAGGAGAAACGTCCAGCATAATTGGAGAAACGAGGTATTCCTGAAAGTTTTTGGTACCTGACAGACTGGTACCTATGTGATTTAAACCAGAAATGCCTCCAGGTAAGCTGCCTCTTATTTGCTATCTTCTTCTGGTTCAGATTTGAGTCTTTTGATAAGGTATTGCACAGCACATGCCATCAGATTAACCAATTATAAATCCTAGTTTTCTTTACATGCATTTTAATTTAAGTTAGAAACAGCTACCATAGCTTATAAGCAGTTCATCTGACCAAATTATCTTTGAAATTCAGTCAGGAACACCATGCCCAGCCTACACCATGAAATGTCAAACAGCCTGGCAGATGGCAAATGATAAAGGACTTGATAACAAAAAGTCTTGGTTGAGTGAAAAGGTTGATATTTGTCATTGTTACAATATCATAACACACCTCACAACATTTTATTAGGCTCACCAGTTTGGGGCAAGTAGGCAGAAGGCAAATCACAGTCCTGCCAACTTCTCGAGCAAATACAATTAATTCTGAGGTATAGTTATGGAAGAAGGTTATGCCAGGACAAGAGCAACATCCAAAGTTGCCAAATAGCTCCTATCTAAATAAAAGAGATTTCAGCAAGTAAGTATTTGGGAACCTGACATAGTTACGAATACTGCATCCGTGCCAAAGTCAAATATGAGGAGCCTGCATTACAGGAAGGCCTGCAGGAGGACCTGGAGCTGCCGGCTGTACCTTGAGGACATCCAAAAGCAGTTGGCAGGGTTCTTATGCTGGCAGAAAGCAGCACATGCTCACCCCGCTACTGACAACAGAAAAACAAAATGTGAAAGTGACACAGATGCCAGGTGCTGCTGAACAGATGCTGGAGACGAGGAACAGAGAACACAACAGGAAAGTCCCAAGAGGATATGCTCAGGATATGGTTGCTGACCCAAGCCCTGTGCAGCTCAATAGCCTCTTGGCATCAAGGGGTTTCTGGTCTTCTCCTCCTCCCCATCCCCACGTGCACAATATGTGCATTAATTTGAGTACATTTTTGAGGGGCAGTAGGAAGTAGGTTGCTGCTATTTTGTCATGTTTGCTTTCAATTCTTTTTTCATCTTTTAGGGGTATGGTTAATAGCAGCCACTGAAATTAAGACACTGACCTCTGCCCTGTGGAAAGGACATAGTCGTCCCCTCCCTGGCCCAGTGCAGGAGCTCAGGGCACAAGCTTAGCAAAGCTCCTCTCTATCAAAGCTGTAAAGAGTGGCATCCTCCAAAGCCTGGTGAAAAATGTCAGCTCAGGTGGCAGAAGTGGCAGTGTAATGTTTCAAAGCCTGAAAAAGTTCTTGCATCATTTCCTGATAAAAGGGACAGCAATAGTCATCACCAACCAGAGAATGTAGCTTCCAACTACTATTATTTTAAAGGACACCCTTATAAAGTGGCATATGATGTAATGAAAAGCAAAATATATCAGTTTTTTTAGAAAAAGGACTCTAAAAAGGAAACATAATGGCATGAAATTGGATCTGGCTCGCTGCTGGGCAAGCATGTCCCAGGCAGTGACAGCGGACAGCGTCTTCATATCGGCCATGTCATGGACACGAGACACACAGATTGAAGTGAGTCTGCACAGCTGCACCCAGAGAAACACCAACTGTGCTGTAAATCATTTTGACTTATCTGCCTGGAGATTTCTGAAGAATTGAGTTGTTCCAGGAAGGATGAGCAGACAGGGACACAACTAGCCCAGAGTCCTACAGGAAGAGCAGTCACAGAGCATTGCAGGGGGGGAAGCTTTCAGAGGGATGCAGACAGGGTAGCACACCAAAAACCTGACACATAGACTGCGTGGGGGCTGCCCATGCTGTGATCAGAATACAAAAAGCAGAGAGAAGTGAGAACCCCAGTAGTGCAGAGCATGTGGCTGGGAGGTTGATACCCCCACTGCTGCTGAGCCTTAGCAGTTAGGGACACTCCAGCTCGCTAGATTAAAAACTAACACACAGTACTTTCGTTGAGGTCAGACTCCTCATTGCAATGCAGATAGACTCAGACTGGGGAAATAATTGACATGGGAACAATAATGAGAAAATCAATTGCTAAGTCAGATATCATTGACTGCAATGAAAATTTTGTGCATGGAGGATTTGCAGGATAAAGACCCAGTTTTTCTTTTAGGCTAGATGAGTCGGTAGAGCTGCAAGAAAAGGTAATGTGGTTAATAGTGCTGTCCTTGTTACCCTACTCTTCCAGATGGAATTCAAAAGGAGTCTGATGGCAGGGTGATTCTTCAGCCAAAGTTTCAGACTATGCTTCTGTAAACGTTCGAACATGTGCATGATTAAGACCTTGAGAGGCTAGAGCATTTCACTAATGGTGTGGGACACTGCACAGTTTCATTAAATTTAACATTACAGCTAAAAATATAGCCCAGTGTCACCCCTCATATCTCTGCATGTGGGACACTCCACTAGGTAAGGCCCACAGTGCTTGTACTATTATTTGCAGCAGTTTGCAGCTGTACTCAAAGCTTTTAATCAGTGTTCCACTAATGCAGACAGCATCCAAAGTGTAAAAAAATCCACAATACTATCTGAGAATACTTAATACCATCATGAGCTATTCGCCAGTTTGGTATGGTGTTATCTCCACCTTCTGTCAACAGTATCTGCTAAAAAATCGATAGCAATCGTAAAGTAATGTTTATTATCACCTTGTCCCTCACACCTGCCCCACCGAATCGTCTCTCTTTGTCTCAGAGGCTGTAAAAGTGCAGCAAACTAAAGCAGAGGCATGCCTTCACCTTACAGTGATGTCTATTTTTGTTGCAGGATTACAGTGCTAATTAAAGACCATCATCATCACTACCATTACTTCTTTAGTTGGAAGAGTGGAGCACTTTCCCTCCAGGAGCCCTCTCCAGAAATACATTCATAGGTACTTCCACATCATACGTGCTTTTAGCCTGGAAGTATGAAATACTTGGATTAAAATCTTCCCTGTGAAACCAAACGGCCAAGAAATTTCAGGTGTGAAGGTGGCAAACGGGGCGGTGTGCAGGTACTCTGGACCGCGTTAGCAACTTGCCCGTGTGGATGCTCCCTTCCTTCCCCCATTTCTCCCTTCAGAGAGGGGTCTGGACGCGTTTGGCAGGTCGCTCCCTGCGCGGAGGCCCCCCGTGCCGGCGGGTGGGCTGTGCCGAGGGCGGTGGTCCCCGGGCG
>NW_008237353.1:25090-25377 GCF_000691975.1 Corvus brachyrhynchos
GTTCTCGCAGGGCCGAAGGGGAGCAGCGGGCAGGGCGCCCCAAATCAGACGCAGCGCTGTCCCTCCTGTCAGCAGTGCGGGGCGAGCCGCGCCCCCGACATCGGCGGGCAAATCTTCCGCTGACGTCATCTGATCGCCGATATATTTTTTTAATTAGGTGGCAGCCAAATGAAGAGTGATGTAGAGCATTGTGAATGTAATTATCCATTGTGCTTCAGAGAGACGCCTATAGATCTTTTTTCTTACCCCCCTCCCCTCTGAAAACTATCAAAAACCTGGGGAATTCA
>NW_008237353.1:25426-45397 GCF_000691975.1 Corvus brachyrhynchos
GGATGGAGCCTGTCAGACCCTGTGCGTGGGCTACTGACAAACACAAAGGAGCAACAATAAGTGCACACCACTTACAGCACTGCTAGACTTATTCATTCATTGTAACATAATAATTTTAGATGGTCATTGAAGAGAAGCATATGTTTCGGGCAGACATCAAAAGAACAACCAGACATTTAGATAAGACAACTAAAACTCAGTTTTAAAGTTTCAGATCTAATCCTGGGTAAAGACCGAACAAAGAGTCAGAGAGCAGAAATTACGTTATTTAAACTGACACCACCTAAATCGGATCCTTTCTTCTGTGATCTCACATAAACACAGTGTGTTCATCACATCCAGCCGGCTTCATTACTATTTATATTACCGTACGCTGGCTGTGTGCAGTCAATTCATAATTGTCCAGTTTTTCTAATTAATCACTAAAGATTTTTGTTTTGCCTACAGCTAGTTCTGGGGTGACTCACAATGGCAAGCCAAAGCTCATACATCAAACGCAGCCCTCCTTTACTCCAGCCTTCTGCCGGGGGAGCTGCTGGGCTCCCCTCGCCTCGGCGCTGCTCAGGGGGCATGCGCGGCCCCGGGCGAGAGCGGAGCGCTGCGCTCTGTCCTCGGCCGTGTGACTTGTTATTTTTATCTGATGCTCGCGTTCTCAGCCCAAGCTCGACCCAGAGATTTTTTGGCGAGATTTCTCAAATCAGAGCGTTTGATTTCCCTCTCTCGCTCTCTCGTGCGTGCATGCGCATGCTCCCCTCTCCTGCTCCAGCAATCTGAGCTGTGCGGCTTCAAAGGAAGCGAGCTGCATCAAACGCTGCTCAAACTTCTGCCTGATCAATATTTTCTTAATGAGCTCAACGTAACCCAGCAGAGGCTGAGGCAGCTGCTGGATCTCTCCAACTCCAAAGCAACGAGGCTTGTTGGCGACATTTACAGTAGGCCAGGTTGCTCATGCTTCCTCTGCCCACACCATGGAGAGGAGCTACTCACAGAAGTAAAATTTCTTGGCTGCAAGACAGCTGCTTGTGAAAGTCACAGCTTGCCAACCTGAGTCAGAGGACAATGATCTGACCTCTATTTCTTGTGCTGCCAGAGGTGTAAGCACACAGGAGCTATTCCATGAACAAAGAAATGGGGCAATTTGGCTGACAGCGGCGTGACAGTGTGTTCTTTCTCCACACGTTAAAAAAACCCAAACAGACTAGCCCAACCAAACACACCCCCATGCACACAATCCTTACTAAAAAAAAAAAAAAAAAAAAAAAGACACCGCTGTTTTTTTTAGTCACTGGTGGCATTGTACTACTGAAAGTCAGCCCAGTTAGGATCAGTTGAATTCACGTGAAGAGCAGAAAGCAATAGACACACGCTGCCTCTAAAGTGCACTCCAACTTAAGGCTGCAAATGTTGTTAATTATGTGGAAGCTTTCTGGTAAGAAGCATATATCAATGCATCTTACTTGATCACATTCTGCCCACTGCTGGGTTTGCAAGGAGTCAGCACAGCGGTGGGAGAGGGACGTTTTATTAATAAACCCTGCACAGAAGCCTGCACTCACCCTGGGCATTTTGGAGTGAAAATGGTAGTGAAGCCAAAGCTGGTTTCTGTATGAGGAAGCACAGGCAAGCAAATAGTTACTGAGAGCAAAATAGATAGGTTTTTAGCAGCATGGAAGAGAAAAATGTGTTTTTCTATCTGATTGCATAGAGGAAAGGGTATCTGATTTATTGCAGGAGATTTCAGGCAGAGTTGTTTGGGGGAAAAATTATGTTTAGAAAGGCTGAAAAAATATGAATTAGCAAAAAATTAATGTTTTCATAAAGTTCTGTCATGTAGATTATTTAGCTGGCAGCTGACCCCTTTCTCTGTAGACCAAGGAATCCAGAAAAAAAGTGAGTGGGGTGAAGGCTGCTTTTCTCAGGTCATCTAGGGGACAAATCACAATGTACCATTTCTGAACGTACAGCTGTACCTCCCAGTGTGTTCCCGTTGAAGACACGCTGGTGTCCTTGCTTGGGAACTTAGAACTTCCCCAGTGCTCTGAGGGGATGTCACTTTTTAAGTCATCTGTGAGAAACACACTCCACAGAAACTTCTGCAGGACCAGAGTAAAGTTTACATCTCTGCAGATAAGATAACGTGTAAAAGAGCAGATTCAAAGGATAGTCCATGAGAAATATTTTGTAGGATCAAGCCATACTTTCATTCCAGTGCCCAGCCCTAGTTTTCCACCTCAGCGTTTGCTGCTTCACGTAAACATACACAGGCCCTGCATGTGACAGGAGCACACACATCAGCTCATCATAGTAACTCTCAGATCCCCTGCTCTGGTGCCAGGGATGGCCTTTCAGGAGCCACCACCAGCCGTGACAGCACATTTTGCCTTCCCTTTTCCTACCCTCCATTGCATAAATTAACAATCCCCTGTCCTTGCTGTCAGCCGCCTGCTGGGACTCACCTTTGCAGAGGCATGTTGGCCACAATCACAGGTGACACTAGCAACCTTGTCTGAGGCTGCTGAAACCTTGGTCATAGCAAAGCTGTAGATCCTGTGCTTCCTTCTGGCTCTTTTCACTTGCAGGGAGCCAGATTCAAAGCTCAGAGAGCCCAGGGGAGTATTTTTCAACTGGCTTTGTCAGGCAGGTGATGCTCCCCTGGTCTATTGCCACCTTGCCATAAAGACCATAATTTTGCTGGGAAAAACTGCTTATTACCCAGTTGCAACGTTAATAATAACCGAGGGCTGTGATTCCTCCTAAGGAACTGAGGACCTGAATTAAGTGTTATTAATACCAACAATATTGTGCTAACACCGGAAAAATAGCAGAATTAATAATAATGTTATCTTAATGACAGTGTAAATATAAGGTAAATAGTGTACCTGGCTTCTGAGGAGTGTGAAGCCAAATGATGATTTCCTCTCAGGGCAGTGATAAACAACTCAGTCATACTGAGTTTACAGTTTTAGTAATAATTGGCTTGGAGGGGAAAAAAATTATATAAAGCACAGTCACAGGTTAACTACATTATAATTACATGGTATAATTTCAGCCCCTGCTCCCAGAGTGGAAGGCACAGTTGTTATCTGATCAGCCTCTGTGTGTAATTCCCTACTAGGTTTGGGGCTAAGCATTGCTGTGCTGGTTTTTAAAATGACTAAGCGGATATGCAGAGACTGCAGTGTGCCCCAGGTCACAGGAAGCCTGGCAATGGGCTCAGGAGTGCAACCTCCAGCCATGGGCATAAGGGGCTGGAGCAGGAAGAGGTGGCAGCAGCTGCGTGGCCATCAGTGTGTGCAGCTCCCCCTGCCACCGAGGCAGGGTTTTGGAGCTAAGCCTGGTGGTGCTGCCTAGGTTCACTCTGAGAGTGCCCAGGCTCTGTGGGTATGGTGGCCTCAAGCAGCAGAAATGACAGCTCCTGTCACCATGCTGGAGCTGGGACATGGTGTCTCCCAACAGCTTAGCAAATCCTGATGCCTGTCTGCCAGACTTCTCCCTAAACCAAATAATACCTGCTCATGGCACATGACTGGAAAAGGGACCTCCAAAAAGACTTTCTTATGAGTAGCTGCCACAGGCAAAATTGGAAGCCAAGAGCAGCATCAGGTACAAGTAGTGACTTGAGTGATATCTTCTGGAGAAAAGGTAGAAACCCATTATCTGTTGTTGCTGGTTCTTGAATTTTCACACCCTTTTCTCTTTTCACTGGAAGGCTGATTGTGAAGCCAAGCTCCAGAGGTGAGGGGAAGAAGGGATGCTATTTGTGTTTTTCATCTCCCCAGCCCCACCCTGACAGAAATCTGTTCAGTTTCCACAAGGGTAGGCCTAAAGCAGGGGGAGAGGTTGGTTCTTGTCTGTTCTTTTTTCAACTGTGTCAATCCACACACTTCACTTAGGACAAGTAGGACAAGTCAGGTCTCTTTTAATGTGTGATCAGGTTCAGGGACAACCAGAATCATCGGGTGGCTTTTCTTACCATCCTCTATACAAAGCCTCAGCTGATTTTCCCAGGCTCTCATGGCCTGCTGTAGGTGACAGTAGATTCTGAGCCCAGGACACTGGAACATCTGATATGCTCTACTTTCATGAGGTTGTCCCATGAGCTAACTCAAGGCACTGAGCAAGAAAGCTGAACATTTTCTGCATGCACAAATAATGCTTCTTCTGGGGGAAAACAGAAATGTCACACACCTGTGAGGTACTGCTCCTCTCCCATCCAACCTGAGACCTCTGTGCAAGCAAAGCCCCCTTGTCCCTCACCACTGGTGCCTCACACAGACTGCAAGGCAGGCTGGAATGACTCTCAGCTTTGCTTTCAAAGAGGCTGAAAGGCACAACCCACTCCCTGATGAGTGAAAATGTGGGTCCCGTGTTGCTCACTATGCAATACAAGAAACATGAGAAAGGTTGAGGGGGAAAGGGGAGCCCAGAAAGGCAGAGCTGTCTGTTGGCCCTGTGGTGCAGGGTTATCATTATTAAAGTGAAAGCAACATCTCTATCCTTAAATGCACTTCACTGCAGATGGAAAGCTTACTTGGGAACCAGTGTAATTGCTTCCCAGTGGCATTGTAACAGCTGCAACGTTAACCTGTTCTCTTCCAGCCTCCATGACTTGCCTCAGCACCTTTCTCTGGGATGCCCTGGCTCCCTTCTTGCTTGGCCAAGGCATGTCCAGACACAGAGGAGCTATTCTGGCAGTGTCAAAAGGTCCTGCTTGCTGCATGCTTTGAGATTGCTGTATCGGGTTTGCATGGCAAGGTTTCGGGGAGGGACCCCACGCTGAAGCAGGGGAAGAGTCTGAGAAGTTCTGCCCCGGAGGAGGAAGGAGTGGCAGAGACCACAGTGTGATGAACTGACTGCAACCCCCATTTCAACTGTGCTGCTGTGGGGAGGAGGTAGAGAAAATCAGGAGTGAAGTTAAGGCTGGAAAAATGGAGGGGTGGGGTGTAGGTGCTTTAAGATTTAGTTAAATTTTCTCATTATGCTATTCTGATTTGATTGGTAAAAAATTAAATTAAATTGATTTTCCCCAAGTCGAGTCTGTTTTGCTAGTGACAGTAATTGGTGAGTGATCTCTCCCCACCCTTATCTCAACCCAGAAGCCTTTCACTGTATTTTCTTTCCCCTGCACAGATGAGAAGGGGAGTGATAGACCAGCTTGATGGGCTCCTGCAGCCAGCCAGAGTCAACCCACCACATATGCAATGAAGGAAAAAGTTCTTCCAGGAAAGCCATAAAAGCAACTCTTGACATGCAGGCTAGCTCTGGTGAGGACCAACCCACTGGGAGTGGGAGCAGGAGCTGAAGTGGAGCACAAGCAGCAGCAGGAGAGATCCCCACAGCTGAGCAGAGCTGTCCTCCAGCCAGGGGGGAAGAAAGACCAGAGCTTGCAGAAGGGCCTTTGTGTCATTTGGGAATTTCTACCACAGAGTCATGTGAAGTCCATTTCTATATTTTCTTGACTAAAGCATTCACCACTTGTGCCTTTTAATAGGGAGCAGCTCAAAATATTGTGCAAGCTGATAATAAGCATACTTGGTGTCTAACATCTGTGCCTGTAAAGTTTTTTACTCCTTCTTGTTCATGGGTATGTCTCCAAGCATTTCCTCACCTCCTCTTTTCTTTAAATCATTTCTCTCTCAATCTTTATTTCTGCTACAGAGAATCTCCATGAAAGGGATATCTTTGCCCTGTTTATCATTACCCCTGTTAGCCTATTTAGTAAAAGGGCTTCAAAGAATGGCATAAGGACAGCACGATTTTGTACAAGCCAAGGCTGGCTGAGAACAGGGAAGCCAACCCAAAATGTTGGTATCTACCCTCTTGCAAAAAGCACTCAGGCAGCAGTGGGGCTCAGCTCTGCGATAACACTGCCAGAACTGAGGGTTTCCTCATATTTCTGTGAAAATCTTTCACAGGAACCCAGGTAGCACAAGCAGCAGGGGAGGTCGCTGGAAGTGACTTTCTGTCACTGGTGTACTAATGGAGTAGTAAGACAAATGTAACATCTTGACATGTTGAACGTTTTTGCCTGCTGGTGCTAAGCTGGCTGCTCCTCAATGGGGCTCGACTTGTGCAGGGATTCCTGCTTTGCTGTGTTTCTGCCCCCATGCCCTCCACCCTGCCCTAGATAGTCCTCCAGCCCCTCTAACTGATTCTTTAAAATCCAGCATTTTAGTAAGACCATTGGTCACACCTGGAGCATACTTGCATTGCCAAACAGAAATAATTTCAAATAGGTGGGCTGACTCAGGAAAAAGCCAGGAAGGACTTCAGATGGACTCCAGAATATCAGTTCGGAGCTGTGGGACAGGAAAGCCCCTTTCCTCAGGATGCTCAGGAACATACCAAGACTGATGCAGTGCCCATAGAGAGCTGATTTCCGCCCTGGCTGCACCCCATCGGTGCTGGGGCATAATTCTCGCTGACACCACTTGCAGTGCACACAGGAGGCTCCTTGCTGCATTCAGTGTCCTTCCTTGGAGAGTAGGCCCTCTGCTGTGGATTTCTGTTGATTTTTTTTTTTTTATCAGGCTAAAGAGGATATATTTTATCATAATGGTTTCAAATCCAATGTGTACAGGCCAACGCAAATAGGGTATTACAAGTTGAAGAACTGTACCTCAGGCACCATTTTATTAGAACTAGTGTTTACATCAAACAATACATCCTAAGTACTTCATATTAAGCTTGGACAAATCATTTGCCTGAGGATTAGGGTGTTGTGCCACTGAAATGTAATCCTTCTGGTGATTTTTTTTTTTCAAGCTGCCAAACCAAACATGGTAAAATCAGTAACTGTTAAAAAATCAGAAGGGTGAAAACCTTAGCCTCAATTTGACATGTTAAATGAAACAAAGGAAAAATTATCAAGGTGGGTTTGCAGAAAAATATCTGAACAGCAGGTCAGATTTTCACCTGCACAGATCACGCAAAACTCTGCAGGGTTACAAAAAAATGTAATGGTGGGTTTCAATGTTCCCCCATGGGGGCTGAGGAGGGAAGAGAGGGCAGGTCTGGCTGCCTCCCATAAGGTGTAGACAACCCTGGCACGTGGAACTGAGTGGAAAATTTGAGGAGCTGAGCAAGGAACAGTGGCCAGAGCAGGCTGTTTCCCACAAGGCAATGCCCTGTGCCCTGGTGCAGCCCAGGCAGCATGCCCTGCCCCAGGAAAAGGGCAGGATGGCATGAGAGAGAGCCTCACTCTTCTGGCCTCTGCTCCCAAAAATGGAAGAGCAGGTGTTGAGATACAACATGCAGATGTGTAACACCAGCTGTGGGGTGTGGTGGGTGGCAAGGGCCCAGCCAAAATTTGTAGTGTTGCATGCATTGGAACCAGGCCAATCCCCACTGGCTTCACAAAAACAACCTGTGCTCCACAAAAACACCTCACGCCTTTCCAGTGCCCAGGAAAGCACATTTCTCCCCGTGTCTTACACAACCATGGCATTTGCTTTCCCGTGCATGTGCTGCTTGGGCCCCTTTTAACAAAAACACACCCAAAGGATGAGTACTCAGGCACACAGGACACCCCCATGGGAGCTGCCATCGTGTACTGAAAGGACAAGGTTGGCATCAAGGTGAACATGAAACACCTCCTGTCTCCTCAGAGGGATTTAAGTTCAAGTCAGAGACAACAGGAGTATTACAGAGATGCCATCGCTGAACCAAACACCACAGTAATGCCCTGGAGACTGTTTTCAATAGAAGCCCCATAGCAATGGCCAAGGGGGATACATTTCCACTCTAAGTAAGAAAATACCTAGATAAAACTGTTTGGTTCTATTGAGAGAGAGGAGTGGGACTCCAGCTCCAAACAAGGAAAAGAGAAAACTTTCCTGGACTTTTGCAAGACTGGCATTTCACCTGTGTGCAATTTTGCTTCACTACTAAAAGCACCTGCACTGCAGAGCAGTCAAAAACAATGAAGTGGATAGCAATCCACAGAATATGCCTTGGAAGACACTGATACTTGGCATTTAAGCATATCTGGGTTTCTGTAAGACTTTACAGCCAGAATTCCCCAACAAAGTGTACTAGTATGCTTTGGTTTTATATGCGTGTATCTGTGCCTATTAATTTATCTACATCTGCATAACACTGCATCTTTGGGAATGACACAAAACAGATCTGTGTCTTGAGAGAGATGTAGATACAGATATAGACATAAGAGACCTCTGTGAAGAGGTTACCCAGCACAGTGACAAGTGATGGTATGCAAGCACTGGCAGAATCCATGGGTCTGACCCCACAGGCAAACAGATAACTCCCAAGTTTAAAACTAAGGATGATATTAAGTGTTCCTGAATAAAGAATTAGGCCGTCACTGAAGCAATAACCTCCATCCCTTTGGAAAGAAGTGTCAATGAAATGACGTAAAAAAACCCACAAAGACTTGTACTCTTGCATAATTGGGAAGAAAAACAGGGATTGTATCTAAGAAACCAGCTAGTAATTTGCTAATATGCTCCCATACTTGTGTGCATACACACTAAACTTACTGCTTGTTTTAACACAGTTTATTAAAAAAAAAAAATCTAAAACTAATTGATATTCTTTTACCAGCCATGAGTTACTTGCTAAGTAAACTGAGCAGCAGCTCTTTGCCTTTTGTGGCTGCTGAGATGTATCGCAGACTTGTGAGGGAGCTCAGCAGCTCAAATCAGGTGTGAGAGCCAGAGACTTGTATCTCACCCTGCAGTCCATCAACCCTCTCACCAGCCTCATGTGCAGCTCCTGCCTTGCCAAAGGTGGGCAGAACACCCAAAGTTGTGTCTGTTACCAAGTGCCCATGATCAAGTACTGCATTCCCGTGCTTCTGTCTAAGACTTCTGGAATCATGAGATTTGTGCAGGAGCACAAAGCTGCAAGTTTCATTCAAAGTCCAAAAGGTTCTGCTCAGGCAACACTCTCCTAGGGCATCTACATTCCCAAGCATCTAAAAGTCTTGTGAACATCATGGTTGCGGGGTCTCGATCAATGTGTCTGGTTTGAGGGGTGTCCACAAGATGTGGCATAGATAATGCCTAGTCCCTGCCCATAAACAAAAATTCATTGATGAGTATCAGGGCATAAAAGAACTTCAGCAGTGCCAAGTACCTTGGTTTTATTGCAAACACCACAGTTAATACTTTTGAAAACAAATCTTAGGCTCAAAATTACAGTCTCAGACTCCAAGCATTCTTCTGTCGAGTTGGAACTGCTGTTGATTCTGTTAAACCAAGGACGTACTTCAAGGTGTCTTGATATTTCCTCTCCTTATGGGCCCATTCTAGAAAGCCACGGCTCCCAAATCAGCAGAGGAGAACGGGAGTGCTGACTCGCTGAAGCAGTCATACTAATTGAATCTCCCCACAGGTCCCATCCTGTCTGCAGTCTCAGTGTAGCACCCCTGAACAAGGCACTGCTTTAAGAGTTCTGCTTTGCCAAGGCTCCGAGTAGCACTGGTGAATGCTGCTGCCTTGGCTTCAAGCAGAAATTTCACAGAGATCACACATGTGTGAGCAGGTTAAAAAAAATACAAAACTAAACAAAAAGAAACCAACCCACAAGAGGTAGAACCTGAAAAATTAGGAAATTATAAGCAAAAGAGAACACAGGCAGGAGTATTGCACACAAAGGGCAATAAACACATGGAATAAATTAGGGGAGTAGGCAATGGAAGCAAAACATGTAAATGAGTTCCACAGACACCTAGGTTTGTTGCTACAAAAACAGGGGAGGGGGGGAGAAGGATGGAAAAGCAGAGAAGCGGAATTAAAAGGGCCTTCTCCTGATCCCATGGCCTTTTCTTATGGTTCCTAAACTCTCTGTTTATCTAGGTATTGCTGAGACCCCAGATTAATAAGCACATGGTATTTGTAGGTACCACGTGTACAAGCACACCTGGACATAGTTTCTCTTGATTTACATCAAACACCCAGCCTGCCTTCAAAGCATAGGATGAGGGTCTCTATTGCAAATTGAAATACAAGTGTCTTGATTTCCCTGAAATTTTGAACTCTTATTTTTGCTGTCCTTCTAAGAGGACAGGGGAGAGGATTGAGATATATATTAAAAAAAAAAAAAAAAAAGGAAGCAGAAGAGAAAGGAATTCACGAAAGCATGTTCTGACTTGAAAGAGCAAAATACAGTATGCCTATACATGGGAGAGGAGCAACAGATTTTATAATTTTAAAAGTAGCTTGGTCACAAGCTGGAGCTGCCAAACTTAATCTTATTGCACTGGTTTTACTGGCATTTTAATGTGTTACACAGGACTTAACACTGTATTATTCACTAAGAGGTTTGTTCCCACCACAGGATATAGAAACATCGCTGCTATTAGCGCAAAAAGGGAGCCACATAGACACAGCAAAGAGAATAGCCCCTTGTGCACATATACTTTTTATGATAATGCTGTGGGGTAACTCCCACGGGTTTTTTCCCCTTGTTTCCCCCTGTGCTCACTTGTGGTGATGGGATTGTAGCTGCAGCCAGGTTTGGTGCCCAGCCCTGAGCTCTTGTGCTGGGACCAAGGGGATATCGCCCCATCAGCAGGGCAGAGCAGAGGCAAGACAGAGCTGCCTGCTGCAACAGAGGAGATGCTAAATACAGGCTTTCTCCTGGGTTGTGCAGGCTTTTTAATTTATCCTGGTGCTAATAAAGCATCTACTGTAGCTCAGGAGGAAAACGGGCCTGGGGAATGGCAGTGGTGGCTGCTGCAGGCGGGAAGAGTCGGCCTAGGCGGCATAAATTGAGGGTTTCACATGCTCTGCAAAGAGTCTCTTTGAGAGATGTAAAGAGGTAGGAGACCATCAGACAATCTGATCCACAGCTTGCACAGGGAAGCTGAGGCTGTCAAATGCCATGCCAGCCTTTCCCAAAGGGAGCAACACTTCAGTCAGTGTGCAGGAGGCTCCTCGCCTGCAGCCCTTGCAAGGGCAGTTCTGACACTGACCACGAGGGTGGACCCCTGCCTTCAGCAGCACCAACCACCAGTGTTTCAACACTTCAGTTAACAAAAGCCTCACAGGTGGTACCCCTTTCCATGCATATTCTTAGCTTCTTTTGCTACTCGATGAATTTTGGGATAAAACACAGGGTTTTTTACAGTCTCATTTGAAATGGACCTTTAAAAGGCAAACAGGACAAAAGAAAAACCCACCACCACCGTTTAGGCACTTCAAATTCACACATCAAGCAGGAAATAAAAGTTGAATGGGAAACATCTATTCTCACCTTCTGCATTTGCAATATCCTTTTATTTAAGTTCTGCATGTCTTGAGCAGTGACTTTATGACTGTAGTCTACCTCCTGATATCAGTAATACAAGCACACAAGACTGGCATATTAGTGGGATTTAGTTAAAGCAAATTTTATTCCTGTTTCCATCCATGGATACAGGACAGATCCTTCTTTGCACCCAATAATCTAAAAAAACCATTTACAAGGCACTTGTAGTTTGTTTCCTGAAAAGTCACACCCTAGTGCAAAATGTTTCATATCTCCCTTTTATTCTGTATGTCTATACCATGCTTATTTCCTCCAGTACACTGGAAACCCTACACCACTCTATAGTGGGGAGTAGAGATAAATTATTTACACAAGAGTTTAAAGGAAAGAGGCTTGCATTTCTTTCCAGTACTGTGTGGGGTGGGATGTTTGGCCTTGAACAATGTTCTTTAACAACTTGGTGCTTCGATTCCCCTCTCACTAAAGAACTAACATCACACTGTCCTTCAAGTCCTCAGTGGAGGTGTTGTGCACTGTAAATGCCCAGCACTCACATGGCTTTTGCTCCTACTGAAACTGCTCTACTTGACAAGTGAAACAGCAAAAGTTCCTGCTTCCTCCATTCAAGGCTGCTCTTTGTCCCACAACCCAGACAGCCTCATCCGACGGCCTTTTCCTGCTAACAAGAACTGCCCAAATAGAGGCTAGTTTAGGATGCATCATCTGAGTGGGGGCTGTGGGCCATGCATTTCCCAGGAAAACTGCTTCCGTCTTTGTAAGCCCCAGCACAGGTGAAGTTTATCAGTTCTCCTGTCTAAGATGCATTATTCCAATGGCAGAAGGATGATGAGTGGCATGCTGAGCCATGGCTGGGGTTAATCAATTATCATGGTGGACATTTAACCACTTAAAACCTTTACCCAATCACTATGCAAAATGCCTAGCTGGAGGATTTTTTTTTTTTTATAGGAGAGAATAGGATACGTGTGTCTGCTGCTGAATCACATGCAAATAATCATGGAAAACGTTATCCTGTTTTCCCTGACAGGTTATCATAAAATATCCTGGCCTGTGCTTAACAGACAATAAAATAAAACCCAGTATTAACAGGATTCCTGTTGAAATATTAACTGATTGACTGAAACACCAAAAAACAATGGAAAGGAAAATACTTTTTTTTAGAATGGCCACTTCATGGTAGCTGGGAGAGGAATTACTTCTGGATTTTGTCATCCTGTTACTAGCACATTGCTGTATCTCCAGATACCAGCACTGTTTTAGAAGGTACAGCTAGATACAACAACAGTTCTACTTTTACAGTCAAGGGACCCATAAAACTCACTAAATTCAGAACCTGCCTATCTCCAAGCCCCAAGATGTCAAAAGTCCTAGGGCCAGGAGCACTGGACTATAATACTAAACCAACGCAGAGAGATCTAGATAGCCGCATCTAAATGAGAACTCATTCTTCAATCAGTTTTAGGTAAACCCAAAAAGTAGCGAAGTCTCCTGGTAGCAAGACCCCCCTGACATCAGTGGGGCCATCTAGCTAATTTCCTGGGGGACACACTGGAAAGGAAACGGGGGTGATTACAGGGTTTGACCACCTTATGCTCCACAAGCTATGATCTCAGATGCTGGGGTGGTGGTGATGCCTCCCTGCATCCCAGCAGCACAGAAGGTCCTTGGGTGCATGGCTCCAGAACCGATTTTCCCTCTCCAAGCACAGCTGTGAGGGGCACATGAACACTGCAAGCCATTGCTGTCCCCTGACTTGCAGAGCCTCTCCTTGCCTAGATGACTTATCTGACTCACTCAGAACAAAATTTGGAGAAGAAGGACTGATCATGCCCTCACTTGCCCGGGAGGCATTGCTGAACCATCATCAGAAATGGCCTGATTGCTATGAACAAGGGGAAGCACATTTTGAAGAGGCCTAGGCAGGGATGCCAAGACATATCACGCTGCTCAGCTGTGTTGCGAGTCCTTTTGTGGAAGTTCACAGGAGGCGCTTAGGGACAGGACGAAGGGCAGCAGTTGGGAAGCCACAGGTCTGTCTGTCATTCAGAGGACCCTACGGAAAAGGCCGCCAGGTTGCGTTCTGCCAGCAAGGTTCATGTCGAATAGCAGAGACTGGGTCTGGGGGAGGCCATCGAGTTTAGGGACAAACAACCCCTTTGAGGAGCAGCCAGAGAAATGTGACACAGCCATGGAAGAAACACAGCAGTGGATGCATGCAACTGTTCCCACCCTGGACACCGCCAGGGCAACAGCGAGGAGGGAATCCAAAGTGACAGTACTACTTTCTCGTTCAACAGGGTGAATCCAGGACACAGGCACAGATTAAAATGTGACTTTCCCATCACTTTGGGTTCAAACCTGGGTGTTATTTATAAGCAGGGTTGTGGGATTTGCTTCCTTTCCTTGAGAATTTTTCCTTCTCATTAACTTTATCTGTAAAAACAAAAGAGAAGGATCTATCAGTAATGGTATGAGGGATGACATGATGCCATGGCATCTCAACCCCTTTGTCCAGGTCTGCAAACACCAAGGCCTGGGAGCAGCTTTCCTAAAGTGACAAGGCTCCCTGAACTCAATGGGTGCAGACTGTCCCATGAAGATGTCCCAACTGCAGGATCCAGTTTTCCATATGGCTGTATTAGATGCTACCCTGACAAATGTAAACCTGAAAGCCATAGACCTAGAGTACCCTTTTTGTCTTTATTTTCTAACTTATTCTTAGAAACAGGCCAGAAAGTATTTTTAGTAAAATTTTCACCTGCTTCCAAGTCACTAAGGTTGATCTTAAGATAAGGACATAGACACAAAGCACACAGGGATCAGATTTTTAAAACACTGAAGTACCTGAAAGTGCAGAGAGACACCTAGCTGTTTCCCATTGCTCTCAGTGCAGAACTGGCACGGGCTAGTGACTGTAATCCCAGTACCTCTACAGTGTAAAAAATATGAAGAACAAAGAGTAGGTTATAGAAGGGACACAGTGTCTTTCATTACTCTCGAGTGTCAGCATTTTGTAAGTCATATTTTTCAGCTTAATCCACAGCAGACAGCCATGTGCGTTGGGGATAAACCTAGTACAGGAGCCTGTGCTAATCAGTTACAATCAATTATATTGCTCAAACAGACAACAAAAGCACAGTACTTGTGGACTGTGTTACAATCCCACCTCCTCCTACCTATTCCCTATGACAGAAGTAATAGAAAAGAATGCAATTCCCCCCAGGCCCCAATCTGGTTCCCAGTCTCCCCATCACCATTGCCTACATCCCCATCCCAGCCCACTATCAAGAGATGAATGAGCAGCCCCACTAAAAATGTGCCCATGCAGAACATGCTGTGAGTGCTCACACTAATAAATGTGAAATGCTGACAAGTTTGGAAGTGTTTATTCTCATGGCTTAGCTAATTACTGTGTATAATGTTGGTTAAGAAACTTAGACTTCCCAGTGAGTAATGTACAAACCAAAACTCACATGAGGCCATATTTTTGCAAAAAACAATAAAATGCTTCAAAATTATACTGGCAATGGAACTGCAACCAGCATGAAAATTAGACACACTGTTAATCAGATATGAGCAATATGAACAAGATTATTTTATTAGCCTGGGAAAGATGGTCCAGCTTCTTCCAGCTTTCATTTACCATTTCCTTTAAGGTGATGATGATGATGATTTTATTGTTAGAATAAAATTTTTCCTGTTGTTTTCATCTCGAGAATCCAACTGACTTTACAACAGGATAGTTACTTAAGTCCATCTCTCAAGGAATTGCTGCTCTCTCTTCTGCTGCTGTTGTACTGAATTGCTTTTATATTCAAACCCATCTCTTTGTTGCTATTTTTAATGTCCTTGTCCTGATGAGAACTACACTCACACCACCACATCGAGCCTCCCACAAAGGGCACTCACCTTTCCTTCCTCACTGTAAGGAAACACACCTCAGCTTCTCCAAAATCAGTGGTTTAGGCTGTGAGCTTCACTTAAGTCCAGTCTTCAGAAGAGAGGCAGAGCACTGTGGGTATGCTCATAGCTTCCTACACAGCTCCTAAATCTCTTGAGCACCACACCACAAAGAAAACTACCACAGTATCACGGCTGCCTCCAGCACACTGGTGCTGGAAGCCCTGTCTGAAGTAGGACTTCTTCCCTTGTCAGACCTAATAGGATATCTTCAATAAGCTCTGTGCAGGAATCTTCACATCCCAGAAGGGTGCAGAGCAGTGCCCATTCCAGGGAGTGTAAGGGGAGTACCCCAGCAACACCAAATGTGATTCAGCTCCCATGGGTGCACTAGCCAAAGACCACTATGGGATTAAGTAGCATAAACTTACACCTGCAGGTGTGAAAATGAGCTATGGTATCCCTCCCTGTCCTGTCCTGTCAGTATTCCTCGCAAGGGCAGTGGGATCGTTCTCCAGGTGTCCACTGAAAACAGCACATAAACGTTTCAAACACCACAGGTGTCGCTCCAAAGCCATAAAGAAAACAGAAGGTGGAAAGCCTCAGCATAAGCCCTTAAATAACAAATATTCTTCTCCCCTCTGTAGGATTTTACAGGCTGAGGAATGATGTTAACTGAAACCTCCATTCTACAGCTTCTTCTCAGCATACAACCAGCCTCAGAAGTGTTAGTGATGTTGCCTGGAGAAGACCTCTTGGATTTACAGGCAGTAGTTAATTTTCAGCTCCAGCAAGGCAGCTGTGCTGCAGGGTGAGTAGGAGTCATCATATTGGTAAATGATGATCGCATCACACACACAGCCCTGAGTGAGTACCCTGCAATTATGGGGAGAGGGTTCCTGGGCTGCTTGCAAAGGCCCTCAGGTTAGGAAGGTCTTGCCAGGCAAACTGGAAAGACCCTTCTTCTCTGTGCAAGACAGGCTTTAAGGCAGGGTGGCCTGGGCAGATGAAGCCTCTGAGGACAAGGCATAGACAGGACCTAAGACAGAAGGATCCATAAGGTCACCCATGTCTGGCAGCAAGAGTCAGGGCTGCTCTCTGCAGCCCTCTCATTTATACACTGAATTCAATACCTTGAGTCACTCTGAATTGGTCCATTTGACCAGCTGACAAGGGATAAATGGAACATTTGAGCTCAGGGGTGGGTTTTGCTCCCTGTGGCTGCCATGCAATGAGAGCAGCACTGCTCCCCTCTCTGTTTTGATTTCCTCCACAATTATGTCCCTTCCCTGGACTGAGAGTACCAGTGAGATCTCAACTGTTTTGGCTGAAGGAACCCCTGTCCATCACTTGCCATGCTGGTGGATGGGAATACCTTGAGTGCAGCCCAAGATGACTGCAGGCACCAAGGAAGTCTCAGACAGAGGGAGAGTGGCAACACTGTTGACTCTTCACTGAAGACCCATCTTCCTGACACCTAGCCAAACCTGACTCCTCTGGAAACAAAATGAGCAAGCACTGAAAGAGGTTAGCTTTCATAGAAGCCAGTGAAAAGACAGTTCGTCTACTGTTACATGTTAGTAACACCAGCCAAACACCAATACCCAAAAATAGCACAGTGGATAGTTGTAAGGGGCCAGATCGCAAAGTCTTGAAGTCATTTATTAGTCGTAACTTCAAGGGCTTCATTAGACCTCTCTTATACAGTAGCCTATGCCCTGTATTGAGCCCAGTCACTTGGATTAGACTCAGTCACATCACCTGTATGGACATCCACACCTCTGCCAAAATATAGGGGGGAATAGGACCAGTGCTGACCTCAGCAGCTTATTCAAGTGGTGAATCACCTGCCTGTGCCTTATCTTGCATTTGAATTTGGCTCCGGTTTCTGGCCTTCTGTTTTGGAGAAGATCCCTTCTCTGCAAGGTATTTTCTCCCCAGGAAGGTATTGTCATGCAGGGCACTTGTTGCTCACCACAGGATTCCCCTCCCAGTTGGCGGCACTAGCCCCAAAGGCAGAAGCCAGTCATACAATCTGACACTAAGTAAACACCCCGGCTCCATTTGAATGGAAGGGCTGTCCAAGTGGCCTCAAAAAAGAAAAAAATCCACAAAAACCCCTTGCGGGGCTCTGCTGTATTTGTTTTAGTCCCCCTTTGCTGTCTAGGGGAAGGGGAAAGGAGAGGATAAGTGTCCCTCAGCCCTCTTCTCCAAGCCCTTTCAGCCCTGGTCGGGTGCATATGTCCCCCTCACCCCTGTACTGGCTTTTGGCTCCCCTGGAGCTGAAGAGTGAATAAGACCCCTAGGACATTGTCTCTAAGCTGATAATTGCAGCACAATTATCACTGGCACAAGGCGTCTCTCATGCCATTTTAACCCAAACTATGTCTTTTTTCTGTATATTTTTAATTAGACTCAAGAATGCAGAAAACCAGCGTGAGATCCTTTCATTCCCCTTTGTTTAATATCTGTTATTATGACATTAAGTGTAGGGTTTTGTTGTGGTGGAGAGTTCAAAATCCCCCTCGGTTCTGCTGCTGTAGCCATGGGTTCGTGTACATTAAAGTGGTCATTTTCGGATTAGCTCTTGCCTTCTCTTTGATGCATGTGAAACGCTGAGCCAGTTAGTTGGAGAAGGCATTTTACCTCTTTTGTTGCCCTTCCTCACAACCAACGGCAGGGAGAGGACGAAAGCCCCCTGGCTCTCTTAAACCAGAAAGGAATTTCCAAAGCGTTTAAAGCTTTAGTTGCCACTTCTGTCTGGGGTTGCCTGACAAAAAATAGAGCGGCTTTTCTTCCAAATAGAGCAGGCGGCGAGGAGCCTCGCATTTGCTGCTGTTGTCATCATCGCCTGTTCACTGGGAATTTGGGAGTCCTGAGGGCAGTACCAAGACTGAACAACGGCACAACTCAAAACTTTTCTCTGGGATAAACCTTTTAGTGATGAGAATCAGAATTTTGCGGCAATCAAAGTTGGTTTTATTTCCTCTTCTCTCTTCCTTTTTTATTTTTCCTTCCCCCCCCCTGAACAAATGCTAGATTTCACATACACTTCACATTACACAGGCAGCCCTGTGGTTTCTATCCATTTACATAAGACCTACACTCTGCACGGCTATTTCTGTGGGATGTCTGATATTTTCTTCCGAGGAGGGAGCATTCTTGAGCCTTCAGCTCTTCCCACTTTAACCGTTCATATCATTATAACTAATCCTAAGGGCTCTTGATTAAAATAAAACTGAGTCAATTGGAAAAAAATTTGAAAAAATTGTTAATTACAAAAAAAAAAAAATACACACACACAACTTTTCTGCTGCTTTAGACATCATCCCAAATATTCGTGTGAAAGTCGAGCAAACGGGGGGAGAGGGAGTAGAAGGTCGGGGTGGGGGGGAAGAAGTATTTATGTCAACACGGCTCAGTGATGGAATAATGCGCTCCAACGTGAAGTCAGAGCCTCGGGGCATGTGAAGTCACAACTTCTCCAGGTGACAGGTGCTGCAGCAGTTCAGATGCGAGGCAGCCGCTCCTGCTCCCCTCCCGCCCCGGGCATCGGGAACCGGGGGGCAGGGGCTGCCCCTCCAAACGCAGCTCCTCCGCTTGACATACGGATGGGAAAAAGGGGCTCATGAAATATTCCTGATCCACCAGAATAATTTTTGCCTTGAGAAACCTGCTTCCTTGTTTTGGGGTTTTTTTTTAGACCCTAATACGTGCCTTATCAGCGAGATATGTTTTAATTTAAAAGCCAGTAGACTGCAGCTGAACTGCGCTACCGAAATCCGATGTAAGGATAATTTGGAGTATTCAAAACCGCTGAGTCAGCGGCGGAGCCCATCTCCATGGCTAGAATATTGTTTTTAACTCCCGCTGCTGTGTTTCACTTACTGTTATACCGATTGTATCGTGTAATTATTGTTTGTTTTCCAAAAATGTAATTACTTTTTTTCTTTGTTTCCTTTGCAACGTTAAATCTGCCGAATGCCTGACTGAGACAGCTCCAGAAAATAAAAAAAAAAAAAAAAATTAAAAGCTACTGAAGGACGAAGGGGTCTTTTTCTCTCTCTGTAGCCGAACATTTTGCCTCTCGGGGACCTTCTTCCATCGACTATTTAATAAAGATACCCGCACGTGTAGAACCCCAGCCCGGTTTGAGGAAAACATCGGCTCTGGGGCGGTCCCACGCGTTTCTCGGGTGGTTTTCCCTCCTGGCCGCGGGCGCGGGATGCGGCCGCTCTGCACGGAGCGATCTGCCGGGGGGCTAATAGCAATAATACCAATAATAACGATAATAACATAAAGCTGTGGAGGTGATTCCAGCCTGGTGCTGGGGCCAAGCTGCACGACGGGACCAGGAGGCCCGGAGCCAGGGGGTGGCCTGGGGGAGCCGGTGGAGTCCCTGTGTGCCCGCCTACCCTCTCTGCGGGCAGACGGAGGGGCTCGGAGGTCTGCCTACCGGCGGCCTTCATCCCCAGGCGGGAGGCAGCGGGGATGCTGCCCCGCAGCCGGGAAAGCGGGTCCCCGCCCCGGCACCGGCCGCTCGGTGGCAAGTTTGGCCCTGGGGCCGAAAAGAAGAGAGGATGGAGGATGCTGATCTCCCGCTGAAAACTCGCGTTGCTCTTCTTGGGGCAACTTTAAGGGCTCGACCCGGAGCGGGGGGGAAGCAGCCCGGGCGGAGTGGGCTGGCGTGCCAAAATGCGGGGCGCGCTTCAGCTCTCACAGTGCCGGATGTGTCCAGGCCAGAGCCGGAGGAGTCAAACGCCCAGACCAGTGTTCAGCACCGCGCCAGGAGAGGTTCCTCGACCTTCCCTCCTCTTTAATGTAGGATTCGGGAAAGAG
>NW_008237353.1:45423-62144 GCF_000691975.1 Corvus brachyrhynchos
ATACCTGCTTTAGTCAAAACGGTGCAGAAGGATCAGATTCCCCACACACCAGAAAACCTCCCCCCGGCTTCCTTGGCACGTCCCCCTGAGCAAAAGCTTGCGGGCAGCACCGGGGAGAGACCGGGCAGCTGAAGACACTTCTCACCGCACCAGCGTCAGACATTGCTGACGGGCTGATTCTGGAAAGAGGATGGATGGGAAGGGTGGGAAACCTCGCCCTCTCCTTGCATGTGTAGGAGGATCAGCCGCCTAACTCCTGTCCTCAGGAGCGGGGGGTCTGGGGTTTCTCAATGCGGAGAAACAGATAGTCCCTGAAACCGCAGATTTTATTTCTGGCAAAAAATGCTCCCCCAGCCAGGGTTTGTGTGCGAGACAAGTAATTGTGCTCCCTTGCTTAAATAAATCATTGATGGGTGAAATTACACATGCTCACTTAAAATGTAATGTGATTAAGAGATTATGGGATCGCAGTTAATATGTTGCCTCACAGCTTCTGGACCCAATTCCTGACACCAGAAATCCATCAGCCACAACTGTCCCTCCTTGCGGGGAGGCAGCTCCTCCTGCCACCGGCAGCCGTGAGGTTTGGCCGGGAGGGGGGACCGGGGGTCTCCCGCCTCTGCTCCCCGCAGGGGGTCGGAGAAGGTGAGAGGGAGCGTCAGGTTTGCGTTCAAATAAATAATAACTTCTTGCTGTTGTTGTCTGGGGGGAGGAGGAAAAAAAAGTTAAATGGAAAGGCAGGAGACGGGGTGGGGGGAGGAAGCGAAGGGCTGGGGCTGCGCCTGCAAGCTGATTACCTCTCATCTGAAAGCTGCTCCATTTCCTCACACATCGGGTAAGTCCTTTATCATGAGGTGGCACAAGCCCTGCCGGGGGCTATTGGTCGCCCCGAGGAAGGAGCCGGGATGGCAAGCGGGATCCTATCATCAGGCTGCATAATAACCCCGGGCTCGCCACAGCTGCGCTGTGACCCTTTGTGATGGAGCTGATAGCGCTCCCGTGAAATAATGTCCTCCTTTTGGGTGTGAAATCACCATGTTTATTAATTGAGCTAGACATGAGGGTTACCTTTTTCTTTCCAAGCCATGAAAATTTGTGATTCAGGGCAAATGGTTCTCCCTTCCCACTCAAGTTGTGTTGCCAAGGGGTTGAGAGAGAAGGACCAGCTGGGGAGAAGAGCTATTTTGGAAGGTCGAGAGGGACTGAGCTCTACGGCAAGTTCAGAGTAGATTCATGCGCAGACACCCCACACCTCGCTCAACCGCAAAAGCAGTCCCCAGGCAAGCACCGCGGGGAAATACCAAACTCATTCCCAAAGGATGGAAGCCGGGGTGGGGAGGGATGAGCCCCTCGTAGCCTGCCCTGGCCGTCCCGCGTGGGGATGCGCGGCGCCCCACGCCGCGGTTACCGCGCAGCCCCACGCACGCACTTTAGGAGGTGGGCCGTGCCGAAAGAGTACGGCGACTGTCTCCACACGCACTTTCCTTTCTTTTTTGGTTTGTGGTTTTTTTTTTTTTTTTTTTTTTTGCTTTGCAATTAGGCTTGAAACAAGCTTATTGCACTATGTTCTTCTGGGCCAATAATACTTGTATTTAACCTAATTAAAGACGACCTTTTAAAATATCTGAAATATAAACACGCCTTTTTTTTTTTTTTTTTTTTTTTTTCTTTTCCCTCTCCCCCCTCCTTTCCTACTCTGGTTTAACAATTTAACGTTTGACTCTCCGGGCTGGAACATGCAACCTTTCACCAGAGCACGGTGAGAGAGAGGGAGGCGGAAAGTAGCAAAAACCTGCGAATGAGGCGGAGGGACTGGCTTTTCCCAAGCGTCCGCGACACGCTTCCAGGTAGGCAGCTACCCCCACCCTCCCCCGCCTCCCGGGGCCAGATTTCTTCTTCCCTCATTCCTCTACTTCCTCATCCTCCTCCGGTGGGCAGGGGGCGGCAGGCAGGGAGCGAGCTGGGTGCCGCCCAGGAGCCGGGGTGACAACGCTGGGCGTCGGGACCCACGCGGGGACAACCAGCTCCCGGGGAGGGGTGCGGAGGGAAGGGAAGCGCTTCTCCCTGCGCGCCGAGCAGCCGCGCGATTTTCGGCCGAGCGCTGCCTGCCGGGGGGCGGGCGCGCTGCGTGGGGCCGGACACGAGGCTCCCACGGGAGGCAGCGGCACTCCCGCCTGCCTGCCGCTTCCCGGCCGAGGTGGGGCTGCGAGGCTGAGGCAAAGCCACCAGAATAACTTGGTAACGAGTGTGTGCATTAATGCCCTCTACGCCCGTCACGCAGGAACTGAACGAGTCTGTTTCCCGTGAAAGCCCACCCTCGCACAATCTCAGCGAGTTTTTTCCGATCAATGGGAAATTTAGACCTTTTTTTTTTTTCCAGGGCAAACCCGAATATGCTAATTTTAATATTTTTTATTTTACTTTTTTTTAAACTGTGTAATCAGAATTATCCTGGGATTATTTTTTTCCGTTGAATGACATTACAAAGAATTTTGTTAAAGAAAGCCAGACTAATTGCTGCCAGAAGAGTCTTTTCATAGAAAAGTCTGGTTTTCATAAAGCAGTTTCTGTGGATGTTGCGGTTAAATCCAAACGCAGTGGAATAGTGGAAAAGGGATTTTTATTTTTTTTTTTTAAGATAGATAGATAGATAGATAGATAAAGGCGATTTTTCTCAGCAGCAGGAAAGACCACGCTTTAGTAAAAAAACTATTCAGGGATTCACGGGGCACACATTGAGAAGAGCAAACGCCGGCACACACCCGAGTGGCCGCATGTTTGCCGGGCGGCTCTGCCCCCGCAGCAGCCCTCCGGTGCTCTCGCCCCCGGCCCGGGCCGGCCCGTGTGTCCCGGCAAAGCCCCTCACAGCTCCCGGGGCAGTTTCTCCCGGGTCGGGGCTCTGCGGGCGCCCTCGGAGCGCAGGGTGTGAAGTGCGGCCGTCCCATCGGTGGCCCGACACCCCGTTCTCTTGTGAAAGTCTCGGTCTTCACCTGCGGCGAACCCAACAGCGCTGATGGGGGAGGCAGGACCCCCACCCGGAGCCCCCCTGTCCCCGCCTCCCAGCAGCAGCAAGGCGGACAGGACACCAGGCAGCCTTAGGGAGCACAGCGGCCTTCCCGGGAAAGGTGGGCCCGGGGTCGGCCGCAGTGCTAGCCCGGGGAGGTGGGGGGGTGGGGGGGCCTGCCACCCATCAGCCGTCCCAGGCAGCTACGCAAAAACGAGAAGCAAGAAAGATCTGAACAGTCCCGCAAGGATGTAAAGATCGCTCACATTTTTCTCTTCTTTTTCTCCATTTTCTTTCCTCTTTAATTTTAAATCTCCCTCGGTTAACCATCCTGCTTTCCTCTCCTTTTACTCCCTCAGCTAGGGGGTCTTAGGTAGAATTTTTAACCCACTTCGCAACATCAGAAACAGAACAGGACCCCCTCGTCTGAAGGAGAGTCAAAACAAATAAGTAAAAGACGGAGTCTTTCCGTGCCGCGGGGCAGAGCCTGCCCCACCGTGCCCCTTCGGGGTCCCGAGCCGGTCGGAGAGGGCAGGAGCATCCCTGCTCCTCTTCCGTGCCCAGCCGCTCTGTCCCGCCGGGTTGGGGCTGGCTCCGCCGTGTGAAAGGGGAAAATCGGGATGGAGGCAGATTTCTGCGACAATCTCCCATTCCGTTGGCCACAGAGAGTCGCGGGACTTTTCCAGCCGCTAATTTCCAGCCCTTCCCCTATCACCAGCAGCACAGCCACCGAGAGGTGGGGGTTCCACACACCTCTTCATAACCTAATGCCCGCTTGGACTCCTGGAGCTCTTCACCGTGGCAGGGAACAGAGAGATCAACCACCCCGCGGGATGGCTTTCTTCTTTTTTTTTTTTTTTCCCCCAACAACAACAACAACAACAACATCCTCATACTCTAACGCCTTTGCAGACAGAGCAACCCCAGCCCGGTACTGCTCGGCGGCCCTTTTGTTCCCGGTGGGGAGACCCGGTCTGGCTCGGCTCGGCCCGCCGGGGCTGCGGGGAGCCCGGTCCTCCCCTCCCTCCTCTCGCCGGAGCGGGGACGTGATAAAAGGAGACAGGGCTCTGAAAGGATTTGATTGAAATGGCGTGTGCCAAGCTGATGGGAGCCAGCGAGGGACAAAGCGCCGAGGAGCCATGGACACTCGAGCAATTATTCCTCCACGCTGAAGGTGGATTAGTGCAATGGAAAGAAGCATATGTTCGGCCTGGGGCGACACTCCCCCTGGCTGGGTTTAGAGAATGAGAGCGGAGAAAGAGGCTGAACCTGGAATATCAACTATCCGGGAGACAGCCCACCCCACCCCCTCTTATCCCAGCCTCTCCAAAAGTCTCAGGGATGGAGACATAAATATACACGCCCATAAAGATGAATAGATAGATACAAACAAACACACAAACACCCAAAAATACAGATGCACACGCACCTCTAGGTACAGCCACACACGCGCACACGGCGCTGCACACCGGCTCTGCACAGATAGGCGGGAGCAAGAGGCGCCCTAGGTGGAAAACCTCCCCGGGTATGACAATGCGAACAAATAAACAGTTGGCCTCCAAGAAGGTCATAGCAGCAGCCAGTTCTGCTGGAGGCTCCAGTTTCCCCAGACCTTTCCCAGGAAACTTTCCAAAAGCAGCTGCAGCAAGGAATCGGGTGATCTCCATAACCCCCTACCGGGACCATGTCCAGGCCCTCCTGGAAACACAAAGCAAAACCTCAGTTGCCCCTTTTCCACCTGATTTTCTTCTAAGCCACAGCCACCTCCTGTTCTCGTTCCCTAGCTCCCTGCAAAACCCCATCCTTTCCAGCAGGATAGCTGCAAGTTCTCTCAAGGGCATTAGGATGGGAAGAAGCCCCAGCAGCCAGCCTGCCAGCAGCCAGCCTGCCAGCCCCCATCCCAAACACCGGCATGCCAGGAACAGCCTGCATCAAGGCTCCGTGGCAATGGGACACCCATCAACTGCTGTCCTGGATCATCTACACCCATACACAGGCTCCAAAACTCAGGCAGGCACAGCAGGAGCACATTTTTAGCACTAATACAGTGTAGCTTGTTAGGCCTAATGCGGAAAAAGAGCACTGAGGCCAGGCACTGCCCCTGCTTTCCTCCCAGCACTGCCCCACTGGCCTCCCCCTGCCTGGGCGCACCAGCACGTGATGCAGTGTGGGGTGTCTCCCCAGCTGTTGTCCAAGCCATCCCGCTTGCGGGCAGAGAGATAAACTCCACCACAAGAGAGGAGGAGACAGGACAAGCACAGGGAGCAGCATCAGAGGGCAAGGAGGACAAGCTGGAGGGAAGGGCGCCGCCAGCAAACTTTAAAAGGAGGGAGGGAGATAGAAGGAAGAGAAGGGAATACAGCTCTTTCCTTCTCCTGGGAGCCCTGAAAAATGCTCTGCTCTACAATCAGAAACATGCCCCAAATATTTCACATCGCCACTTCTTTATCCTTAGCTTTGGGGATCAGGATGAACCATACACAGAGAAAAGGGGGCCAGCTCTGACCAAAGCAGTGCTGAGGCAGGAAGTTCTGCAGGATGAACAAGCAGGTAGGAACATAACCAAAAACGCTGTACAGAAGCAATATACATCCCTCAACCTGCAAGTGTAACTGCACAGCTCACACTCCCGCTAGAAAGCAACTCTCTATTCAGAGCCCCTGCATCTGCTTTCAATCAAGTATTACAAAGGGAATTAACTATACCACAGGCAGCAACAGCAGTGAGGCTTGAGAGCATCTCTGGACAGAAAAGGTCTTCATGTAGAGGCTGCAGATCTCCTATGGAAAATAGGATGTGTGTGTGTGTGCACAACATGCTCAAGGAACAACGTGGTGAAATGGCTTGCACTTCACACCCAACAGTCCTCCACCCTCCTGCTGAGCACAAGACAATTTCTTCCTCACCTAGGCTTTCCCAGTTTCCCCTCCTTGCCCTGGTTTGAAGATCCTCTGTGCAAATGAGCTCTGTGACTACAAACAGGACAATAACCATGGAGCTTAGAGTAACCTCAGGGCCCTAGTTTTGAGAAGGAGGGACTCATGGGGAAACCACAGGCTTTGGGTGCCAGCATGTGCCTTGCAAAATCAGAGCCTGAAAGAAAAGTGCCACAGGGAAACAGCGGGTCCCTCCTACACTACCAGAAAGCTCTCGATAGTCTTATCCTGATTTCCACACTACATTCACTCAGTGAAGATGCTCTAATCGCTCTATTGGTATGATAAAAATTTTGGGCCACCAAAGTTGAACTCAGCATCAGAGAGACATGACTACAGTGGTTGTAAGAGGGAATAAAAGACAGATTTGTCACCTTCATATCTACATCACCAGAAAGAAGTAACAGTTCAAGAATACAAATATTCTACAAATAGCCACCATAAGCTATATGTCTGTTTACCCTGCCTGAAATATCAGCTGTTTCATCCACCCAAGAAAGCCTAGGAACATTAACTAGAAGAAGAAAAACAAGGCTATTTTGCTATTCTGAAGCCAGTAAAGTTCTGCTAGTAATGGGTCATAAAAGACTTTCACTTTTCCTCTGTTTCCAAATGCTTGCTTTAAACTACTTCTTTTCGGGACTCTGGGGTTACTAAACTGAATACTGCAAGTGGAGAGGTTGCAGCCTATGCGGAATAAATGATTTAAGAACTGGGCTTGGCTGATTTATTTTTTCCTCCGTATTGGAGATAAAAAGAAGGAACACATTCTAGTAATCCCTACTCATTTTCACAGCCATTCTTGCACCTGTAACTCAAATAATGAAGCCATTTGTTATTTATATTGCACTTTCCCCTCCATTCTAGATTTCTAACGATCTGACCCTGTTTTATGGCCCTGACAAAGCCTGAAACCGGTGTGGACTTCCAATAATTGAACAATATAAGGAAAAATCTTTAACTGGAATGAAGCAGATGTTAGCTTCATGCAGTCCCCTAACTTGATTATTCTTTGGACAGGTTAGACAAGCATTAGTGATTGATAATGATGCTAATTAACCCCTTTCCTTTCCAAAACAGTAAACCAATGCCAGCAGGATTCTGCAAACAGCACACACGAAGTGTGTACCAGTATCTGTTCAAAGTGGATCAGGGACACAACTTCATTGCCCAGTGCTCAACAAAAACCTTATCCTGCTGACACCAAGCTGGCTCCAAATCTTCTCTAGGAGTTAACAGTTCCAGCTGCTTGCAGGGCAGAGAACAGAGACATGGCTCTTTCATGCAGAAAAGGTGCACGGGACAAAATCGAAGGCACCGTAATTCTTTTTATACTCCCAACCTTTCACGTTTGATTATGGAGTCAGTTTAAATCCCTCTGCCCTCACTAGCTGGGATGGACTTCACACTGCTCCCCATTGGAAGGGTGCTAGTTATTTCAGCTACACTTTCCTAACATGAGAGCTGAGGCTCTGGGAATCTGGTCTGGGCTGAGACATGCACGGAACAAGGAGGGAAAAGGAAGTGCACATTCTGGAATTTAAATGGGAGGTAGAAGATGAGTAAACAAACAAGGAGCTGATCTGATTATGCAGTCGAATTTATCATGGACAATAAAGAACTTGCCTTTAAATGTAAGGGTTTGGATAAATGAATACTCCTAGCAAGTGAATAAAATGTATTCAATTAACTAAAAACCTTGTGCACTTCTGAACTGAAGTGGAATCGACTGTAATTGATTTATTTGAAACCAGAGGTTAAGGACTGAATTAGCTAAGTACAACTGGGTATTTCAAGCCACTGACTTCTCAAATGTCAAATCCCTTCTATTTTAAATATTATTTCAGCTGCGGGGCATTGCTGTCCTGATGGCTGTTCCACCAGTTAAATCTCAAATTATATTAATATTTGATTTTTGGAGGGTGGGGTAAAATACGGTACAAAGAGGAGGGCTCTCCTTGTTCACGGTGAAAGAGCACCAAGCTGTATTTTGGTTCGCATGTAGGAATTAGCTTAGCGTGGCAGCAATGGTCTAACATTCAGCCACCATTCACCCTCGTTTTCAACTGATATGGGGGAAAAAAATAACAACAGATTTTTGTTTAGTGTATAAAAGCATGACCTAGAATTTCACTGCTGCACCTCGATCACAATGTTAAAAATGCATCCAAAGAATGCTGAAGTAATTAGCACGTTTTAGTAACTGCACATCGGTCACAGCAGAAGAGGCTGAACCGAACCTAGTCTGATTTCCATTATCGCCTGTAAAATCCTTCCTTAGAAATAATAGTAATAAAGAAATCTATGCAAGGTCATTTCATTTCTGGTTTTTGGTGGCTTGATAATGCAGCAGCAGGATACTTAAAGTGCGCTCTCCTAGCATGAAGTAGCTAATTATATCTTTAAAACATTATTTATTATGACCTTATAACGTTCTAGCATAAGACTGCTTTATACATTGACCAGTGTAAAACGATTATATTGGGTACAGGCTTCAAAAAGTAACAAGCATCTGTAAATCCAGATATGAATGAATGGTATTTAATAAGATTGTTTTCGTTTAAAAATGAGTATTTATGTGTTGCTGTAGAAAGAGCAGCAATGTATTGCTGTTTATGAATGCTATTGTGCCTGAGGTTAGGATCCCCCACACAATCTGAGATGCAGCCAAGAAAAACAGCCCTGATAGACAATGCTTCACTTCACCTGCTACAATACTGTGCATTTCATTTATGTCAAGAATATGTACAGTTAGGGTTCATTCACCTCATTATTTTGTTACATCTACTTTACGGTTAACCAGTCTCTCTTGGAAATAATAAATAACTGTTTTTTAAACAATTGCAGCTTTGCATTCAAAGGATCCACTTTCAATTTATAGAAAAAAATATTCACCATTTTTATAAACTAGCTGGCTCTCGAAAATAGAATTTAGACTCCACCAACTCTCTTTCTGCTTGGCAAGATTGATTTTACACTGCCTTCCATAAGTAGATTACCAAAGCAAAATGAAACATCTTGGGCTTTATCTAATGCTTTGCTTCACCAGCTCTACCAAACATCAAAATATATGAGTAAATGTTAATTCTTTGTGCAGCTTTATTGTAAACACCTTCCTCTTAACCTCCTCAATTTCTGCCTGAGCAAAAAGGGGAAAAAAGGGAGAGAGAGAGAGAGTCACGGAGGGGAGAAAAGAGAGAGAAAAATCAGCCTCCACTACCAAAATATCATCAGCACTTAAAGGAGACCCTCTCTTTAAAATGCCTTTACATTCTAAACTGCATTAAGTCTCCCTTCCTATGATATAACATAATCCAGCCTGATCCTGACTTCACCTACCCCCCAGGCCAAAGAAAATAGATTCAAACTCTGAATTCTCACATGTTTTTATAGCCCATCTTCAAGACGTACACTCAATTTTTTTAAAGCGAACTTCCCTGTTTCACAACTGGTTTCCACAAGAAGAAACTCAAGATAAAAATTTCAGTCCCTTACAAACTGACACAGCCATCTCAAAATGTCAGTCTGTGCATTCCACTAAAACACGAACCATCAATCAGAAATAATCTGTCTCCTGCAAGATTTCACTAAAGTTCACAACCGTGAGATGATTTTGCTGGCATAGACTACGGAGCTTTTCTTTTTCTTGAGGGGGAGGGAGCACCCAGCTCTGATTTATCAGTACATAATTTTTTTCATAGCATTCATTTTCAGCATTTTCTCAGTCATGATTCTTTTTTAAATGTCCTTCTTGAGATGTGTGTTTTAATCTCTGCTCTCCGTTAGGACAATTACATGTACAAAATTTTATAGGCTTATAATTCTGTATGCTGTATATAAACATAAATAAAAACCTAGAGGTCAACATAAATAAAATAAAACTTTTATTTTTTAAATAAAATTATGTTTTGGTTAAAGAAAAGATAGTGTGTCATTTTTGTTAGTAGTACAGACAATTTTTTATCCAAAAGAATACATTGTGCTTTATTGTGTCATTTGTCTGAATACAGACTCAGTGGAATATCTAAATGATACCCTGCTCTGAACTCCAAGTTGAAAGTAAGTTTTTATTATACTTGAGGGAAACAATGGGTTCAGCTGCTTATTGCAAGGAGCAATTGTCAAGGGAGAGTTAAACTCAATTACTGTAACCATACTGAATAAAAAATACTGCCAAGAACAAAAATACGCCTGGGTAAAGACAGCTACTGAATAAAAAAATCGACATAAAGCGTATCAAATATTTATTTATCTGGGCAACAAAGGACTATGATACATTGATAGGCATGGAAACTACTGCCGGCACAACTCAATACAATACAACTATAACTGTTTCCAATATGGCCAGTGGAAATACAGGATACCAGGTGGTCCCAAATGTTTGAAGTTCTTTGGGAAAAAAAAAAAAAAAAGGAGTAAAATAAAAACAAAAGAAAGGGAGAAAGAAAAAAAAAGAGGGGGAAAAAGGAAAGTAAAGCTAAATCTTGTTTTAAAAGACAATATTAATTTATTGCTCTGTTGGTGCTTTCGGGAGAAGGACAGTGGATGAAAATAACTTTTTTCATTTTCCACAACACATAAGGGTTGTAAAACCACTAACATGTTTAAAAACCTTGCCAGGGTCCAACATCACTTTATTTTATCTTCAATGAGAAACTAAATGTCATACTAATTATATATAAAAATTATGTTTTTTTATTTGTTCAGCTGCTTCATTGTCGCTTTTAACATGCTACAACAGGGCTAAAAAGGATGAATCCCAGAGAAAAACCCCCAAAAAACCTCTGATATCTAAATAAGTACCATGAACCACATGATGAACTAAGAGGGGAAGATTTAAAACCCACTAAACAAGAGGTAAACGAGATCACCAGATAAATAAAAAAAGGCTTAAAACAGACTCACCATATTTACAATTCCCATTAAATTACACATAAATAAATATATACATACATGAACACTGATTCCCTTATATAATAACCGTGAATCGTGTTGCAATAGAAAGTTCAAGTTGGTCGCTTTACCTTGGACAGGAAAAAGTTCTACAACTGAAGATATGACATGGAACCGCTTGTGTTTTGTGTTCAAGTTTATTCACAATACTGATAAAATGTCATCAGTCCTTTTTGCCTTTTGTATGTCTGCTGTTGCTGTTGTACTTTTTCACTTGTTTTATTTTCATTTTTAGTATGGCTACAATCTTAACTGAAGTTTATGTAAGGGAAGGTGGTGATTCAGTCCGGTGAAGCTCATAGAATTTTTAAGTATTATTTATTTCTTTTTGTTTGTTTTTTTTAAATTTTTTAATATATTTTTAGAAAAAAAAGTCCTTTTCTTTTTTATTTTATTTTTTTGTTGGGTTTTTTTTTCTCCTTTTGTTTTATTTAAAAAAAAGTTCACAAACTCAAGACAGAACTTTTTTTCTTTGCTGGCTCCGTCCCCCTGTTCTGTTCTCTTAGGCTCCAAACTGGGGTAAAACGATGGTGGCAGTGGGAAGAGGGGGGAAATTTAAGCAGGAGCAAATGGAAATGTGGATGCTGGGAAGGGGTGTGGAGAGAGGACAGAGCAGTCCTGCAGAGTCAGAGAACAGGACTGGCAGAAGGACGCTCATTCTGTTGCTGTAGCCTGGGGTGCTGGGTGCCGGGGAGAGGGAGGAGGGAGATGAATAGATCGATGCGCTATGAGGGGGAAGGGAGAGGAGTGTGTGGGAGGGGGGATCCTCACTTTCGGTGCTTCTCCTCTTTGTCGCCGCTTTTGGTGCTGTTGTCTGTGTGGCTGTTGGGGTTGTTGCTGAGGTACATTTTGTCCATGGCCTTGAGCGCCTCAGTGAGATAGTTCTGCAGGGCAGTGACGGCAGCACACACCGCCGGGCTCCCAAAGCCGTGCGAGATGAGGTTGAAGTGGGTCAGGCAGCTCTGGATGCCCGGCTCCAAAATGGGGTTGGGCCGCGAGTTCCCCAGGGGAGATCGGTCCTGAGCCAGCAGGTCGGTGAACTCTTTACAGATCTGTCTGTAGCACAAATGGAGCAGAGAGACAGAGGGAGGGAGGGAGGGAGGGAAGGAGGGAAGGGAAGAGAGAGGGAGAGAAATGAACCATCACTGGCAGCAGCAAAGCCCGTGCATTCTCCCTGCTAGACTGCACAAGCCCCTGGATCAAGGGGGCTCCTGCTCCGGAGTGCACACACTCTCTTGCTTCTCCCCCTCCTCTCTATGCATCCTTCCCCCTAATTTTCACACTTCCCCAGCACGCACAAACCTCTTCCCTTCACCTTGCATGCACACACAACAGCACACCATAAATCACACCCTGGCCCCATCCAACACACAGGCAGACAACAGGAACAGGGAGACATATGCCTCTTGCCCCACCGCTCTCCATACCTCAGCCCTCAACACTCTCCACAAACACACATCCCTGCCCAGCCGGGATTTGGGGCACAAACACAGTTTAAAGTTCCTAAGCAGGCTTAACAGATGGGCTGTGATGTCCAAAGGTAGGTTAAGGGATTTATTCACATCTTGGAAGATCCCTTTCTTTGGAGGGAACCAGAGAGAGATGTGGGCCTCTTCCTTCACAAGGCTAAAACACACACCTGTGTGTCAGGAAGAGTGAGTGAGGGCAGAGCAGGGAATTGAGGATTTAAATTAGGGTATTCTGAAACATTTATATATGTAAATCTCTATCTCCAAATCCAAAGGGACCTTTCCACAGAGGGGAAGGCTGACGCTAACCAGCGCCTGGAAATTTCCTTCCAGGGAGGTGAGAAGGGAGGATACGAGGGCATGGTGCAGAAGATAGGTTATATCACCCACTCACTGCACAAATGGTTGGAGAAATAACGCACCTTAGCGCAAGAGAGCTCAGAGGTGTGTTGAAACAGTTTGTATTCTAAAACCCGCATTAATGTCTTCCAGCCATAAAGCAGCTCCCATCTCCTGCTTGTGTCCTCTGGCACTGTGCCCTTTGATGACACCTCCACTGGTAATTAAGGGCTACCAAACAACCCTTTTAATTTCCAGCAAACATACCAAAACAATCATTTTCTTTTCACGCACCACCTGGAAGTCTAGGCAGCCCCATCAACGATAAACTCTGCTAGCATTTTAACTGCGTACAGATTGTCATTTAAAATGTATTTTTAATATCCCTGTATTTGCTAAGTAACAGAGCTGCTTAGGCAGGAAGAACCATTGCCGATTTTAATGAACTGAAATCAGTTTAATGTGCCAGTTTTATTTTACTGTCAATGGGAAGCCTCCCCCTTCTACTTCAGTTGATAAGCTAAGTGAATAGGCCCAGAAAATGTTTTGCTTTGAAGAATTACTGCTTTTCTGTAACTAAACATCCACCCTCAATTTTCACAACTCACATTCAAGGTAATCTGTGCAAACTGATTTGATGGAAACCAAGCTGGGTTGCAGAGTTCTCCTACACAGGAAGGCCAATACACACCCTCACAACTTGCAAAGCCATCAACCACTGGTTCTGCAGCAAACAAATATATTCACTAATAAAAGCCCCAAACCTGAGTTTGCCCCCCTCCCTCATTTCTAAGCAACATGCCAAAAAGTTAAATGTCTTACTTTGTAGCTAGAAGCATGTTTTTTCTTGTGACTTGCTCGTTTGGATCGGAATGTTGTCGGTTGAGAAATTCAGCTACTGCTTTGGCAGGAAATTCTGTCTCACAAACATACCCAAAATCTCTAGCTAGATGCACTGCTTCTCCTGAATAGGGAGGCACGGGTGGGGATGGAAAGAAACACATGGCTCATCAGTACACATCCCACAGAGGCAAAAATCCATTTGAAAAAAACTCCAAAAAACCACTACATTCTACTTGGGCTCTTCTCAAAGGCTTGGGCATTTTCTCTTTGAAAAAGTTAGGGAAAGCAATGCTAATTACATCTTATCTTGCAGTTTTCTTTGCTTCAGTTGAAGGCAATGCAAATCTGTATTTTCATGACAATTGTTAGAAGTGAAATCTTGCATAAGAATTTTTAAAAGTTCACATTGATTAACAGATACTTTTAGACAGACAGGCTCCATCCACCTAGAATGTGCGCTTCGATTTACATCTCCATACCTATGGAGAGCCATTTATGTACATTTTATTCACAGCTATTTACTCTGAAAATGTATTTGCCTCAGCCACATCTCTATATTCTTTTGCATTGCATCAATGATTAATATTGATCATAATTACTCCTAGAGCTCTTCTAAATAAAATGCATTAAACAGCTAAGTGTTTAAAATTTAACTTGATCGCATATAATTATATGTTCACCCCCAAACAATTAACCATGAGAATTTTAGGGTCATTCCACTGAGTCTGTCTGTTTTGTTGATTTTCAAATCTTTGGTTTTAATTTCCTGAACCAGTTGGTTTTTACTGCAGGGCTTCCTGCCATTAGCTCTAGCTCCGGAAGAACGCATGCGCCAATTAGAGCTTCAAAGCCTCAGTCCAGTGAGCTTGTTTCCATAAAATGGAGCGGATCATAAACAATAACAGTACTCTAGAAACTGCCTCATCGCTACAGGACTCAGAGCCCCAGCAATGTTTATACTATCATCTCCCCAAAATTAGCCACCATCACCAAGTTATCTGAAGATCGGGCCTCTGGTTTTGTTTTTTTTAAAAATCATTCTTTTCAAAGCCATTGTATGTGAAAGCCAAACAGAACAATAGATTACCATAAAACCTTCTCCATATTCATTAACATCACAAATAATGTTAAGCATCTACCAAATCTAGACTTTTTACAAGTTTTCCCCTCATGATTTTTTTACCACAGCGTGTCAATGCAATTGCAAAGCCTTTTCAGAAACATGAAGACGCGGTAATTTTCACGCAGTATAAATATAGTTTGTTCACTAATCCTGATGTTTAAAAAAATGATGTCTGGCATCATCGCACAGTGCTCTTTTCCCCATCTCTTTGCACATGAAACATTTTTCGCAGAATGCGAAGCAACAACAAAACAAATTCCCCCCTATACAACCAAACTTAAGCTGAACCTGGACAGCTCGGGCTGAGCTTAAAAGCACTTTACAAACTGAACCGGTCTAAAATGCAGTTGAACCCATACATAAGGGGAAAGGAGAAGGATCTATTTGCAGGCCTCAAACATACTTTGTGTCAGCCAGCGTGACACAGCCACTGCTTCAAAACTAAATGACTGCAAACTCCTGAGCTCCCTACCTCCCAGTACAGACAGCATAGGACATCCCAAGGCATTAAAAGGAAGCTGCACCTTTTCTGGCCAAAGCAAAGCAGAGGAGAATGATATAGCCAAGGGAACATGTGTTCTGAAAATGAGAACCAAAAGGGAGTGGGGGCTGGTGGTGGTGCAACTTTGAGGCTTTCAGGACGCCATTAATTCATGGCTGAGGTCAAGGATTCCCAAATTAATTCAGGAAGTAATGGTCACGCATTTCTTAAACGCAGATGTCAGAAAAGTTAAATGATTTACTGTTATGTGGCTGCAGGCTGAGAGGGAGAACAAGCTTAAAGTAGCTGCAGTTTCTGACATTTAAAATCACTTGGTTGTCCACCTGTGGCAGAAGAACAACACTGAAGTACGAGAGGCTCTGCTGCCCGTAACTTCCAACCTGATACTCGGGTCTCTTACGGGGCTAAGCCCACAATCCCCCTTCACAGTGATCCTTCCCGTGCTGCTCCCAATGAGATCTGCTTACTCCGTAGAGGGATTACTCATTTGAATGAGTGAGCAAGATGGGGCCCTGAAAACAGCTAGCTCGGAAACTTAAAAGCAAAGAAATGGTAGAACGCTTTGCTGAGCCTGCAGGACTCGCACAAACCCGTTTCAGTTATAACAAAAAGCAAAGACACACAATTAACCTGATCTTTTTATAAGACACAGAAAATAACACCCTTCCAAATGCCAACAAGCAGCACTGACTCTGGGAAAGCAGTAAAAAAACCCCAAACGACTCAACACCAAGTCTTCTCCCATTTGGCAAAAGCAACAGGCACATTTTCAAAACGAGCCCTCCCAGCTCTTTTGAGTCACTTACCCTCCACGAGTGATGTGAGCAAGGTAACGTTAGCAGCTTTACGCCTCCCAGCTGGCAGGTTTAGTCCTATTTTGTCCAGTTTCTCCCTCAGAGATCTCCCTCCATTTTTAGACTTTGCCCTGCTCCACACAGAAAGGCGTTGAGAAATGGGGCCTGGGGGAGCACCTGCTCCTACTTTGGCTCCCACCCACACATGCCCCAACACATCGCCTTCCCATGGAGGGGAATAAAGGCACAAGGGACGGGATACATGGCTGTGGGTGGCCGAAGACCAACTGTTGCTGAAAGCTGAATCCCAGCTATAGGGATGGTGCTTTGGATGTTTCCACATCTAGAGAACAGGGGCCCTCACTAAGGTCTGGATCAGCCCCAGGGCTAATGGGGAGCTCTGAGGTGGCTGCCTGAGCTCCCAAGGTGCCATGGACACAGGCAGCTTCTCCCAGGTGTGATGGGAGGAGGCCGATTTGTATGGCCGGCAGCCCCAGACCATCACCGCCCTCACACCAAACTCTACATAGCCCATCTGTGGCTCCTCAGCAGAGCTGGACTAAGCGGGGCTGCAGAGATGGGAGCTGCCTCAATTAATCCTGAATGTTATTCCCTGCCCAGGCACTGCCTAATTGCCTGGGTGAGACCACAGGGTGCCTGCCACTAAGCCGGTCATGGGGGTGCGTGCCCGTGGGGGTGTTCATGGCCACGACGGGGGCAGGGACACGCAGGGGCCCTCACGGCGGGGCTCGGGGACC
>NW_008237353.1:63047-66942 GCF_000691975.1 Corvus brachyrhynchos
AGTCCAACCAAGCGGGGGGCTCTCTCCGTTTTGGATAGATCACTTGTGACATTAATAGCTCTGGGAAGGCTAATAGATACAACAGGAGTTAAACGAACTCTTGAGATTACTAATAAAAGAGCCAATTATCATGTCGACTTGGAAAGAGCATCTCTTAAGATTTATCCCTTGCACATCTAATTTGACGTGACAAAGGCTTTACAGGCGGGGGGGGGGGGGGGATGAAACTTCAGGTTCGCTGGCTGTACAGCGATTAGGGTTAGAGAGGAGAGTGCCTCTACTCAGCACCTCTTTCCAGTGGTGGCCTGGGGACCCAAATTCCAGGCGGCCACGCAGCCATGGCACCCCTCAGAGCAGGCAGGAGCTAGCTACACCTTCCAGCCTTCCAGTTTTACTCCAACAGCATCTCACTATACAGCATCCAAACACAAAACCCATCACTTTCCACCGTTCAAGAACCTGCTTTGCAAAATGCCTTGTGCCACCTTTTGCAATCCTTCAGTTGTGGAAGAACGACGGGAAATGAAAATGGAGTGAAAAATGAAATAAATATTTTACACGATTTGGGTACCAGCTTCCAAGCAATCTAATTCCAAGTGAAGTAAGCGCACAAAGCCAACGAAAACCAAACCACCCTAACAACCGACAGACACCAGTTTCCAGAAACTCGCCCCTTGTTCTCCACCAGTCCACCTCATCACCGGCGTGATTTAAATAAGAAAACCCGGAGGAGGGAGAACAACGATTTCACTTTCACAGCCCCGTTTACCAACAACGATTCAAATCCTCCTCTCAGCCAAATGCATGGGGCAAACCATGAAACCCAATTGTTTGCTAATGCACTAAAAGACCGGCTCGGATTTTCTAGATCATCTGCTAACATTTTTCCTCGTTAACGACAATAATAATTAAAATGCACGGCAAACGTGGCCATTTAAGAGGGCAGATTTTACCGCACATCGCCCGTTTTTCTTTGCTTCCAACCTTTTGGCCAACACTACATGCCAGAGGAAGGAGCGCTGGGCCGGGGGGCTGGAGGGGAGAGGGGGAGGCCGGGTAAGTCCTCCCTGCGAGCAGTCCCCAGCCTGTGACGACATGTTTGGTATGCGCAAGGAAGCGGCTTACCTTTCTTAATTACAGTTTGATCTGGGATGTTAATACCGGGGTCTTCTACGTGCTGCAACAAAAGGAACAGGCAGGGATGTCAATGTACCACCACAACAAAAGGCAGGGAGGGCCGAGGTGGGATGGGGTGCGGGAGAAGTTGTGTGTCGTCTCCCCCCCCCGCCCGCCCCCATTGCCGGGCACGGTGTAGGGAGGGAAACAACAGATCCTGCATGGAGGGAGGGGGGGAAGGGAAGAAGGAGATTTGGGGGGGGATTTCCTTTATCCAGAGAAATCCTGCATCCCTCCCAGCTCTTTCCCCGATCCCCTAGAAAAATATAATAAATCACTCACACACCCCCGGGGCCCGAGTGGCCTTAAGCTTCTGAGGGCTGGGAGGGAAAGCACAAAGGAGCGCGGACCGGCGCGGGGCCGGGGGGGTCCACGCACCCCGCGCAGCCCCGGGCTCCCCCACTATTGTCCCCTCGCAGGTTCCGCGGTCGCGGCTACAGCTGGGGTTCGCGCGGCGGAGTCACGACGTGATTAGAAAGTCAAATGAAATCATGTTTTCTAATTCCAAAAACTGACAGGCAATATAATGTCTGGCTGTGTTTACAAATTAGCACCAGTGCTGCTGAGATAGAAGATTTCGCAATCGTTACAAAACCCAGGCATTACCATTTAAAAAACTATTACTTCCTTCTCTAGTCTTTGTCCAACAATAATACTGATTCTAACATTTTCCATTCTGTCTTGGATTTATGCTCCTGTTAATTGTGCCTGATCTCAATGATTCCGGGTGGATGGTACTAAGTTGCTTTATTACAGGTTTTATTATACTCAATGCTCTCATTTGTAACTTGCCTAAAGTGCTTCTGGATTTAAGTATAATTAAATTGAGAAATGTTCAGAAATGACTACTGCTGCAGTTCTTGTGTTTTAACTATATGGGGAAATATGATCCCTTTATGCATGCACCCTAAACCCATAAAGTAAATGTAGTGTGGCATAATACTTTTATTTGTGTTATTTCTACACATATTCCGTACAGGGAGGACTGTTAAGTTTAAAATCCCACAGAGATATTTATGATTAAATAATTTTCACCGTCTACTTGACTTTCTTAAATATTTAGCAGTTGTTTTTATTAAAGGTTAACTGTTGCAGCAACAGAAAAATTCAAAAATTAAGCTCCCGAGTCAGATTTCTGTAAAAGATTTTTTTTTTTTAAACTAGATAAAATACTCCTAAAAGATACACCCTCTTATTTTGTACTCTCTTTCATGAAGCCTGCTGATTCAGTCTTACAGAGAAAAAAAAATGGTTAGGCTGGCTCAAGGATTTAAACCAGATGGCATTTGGTTTTCACGAAGTATAGCAATGCTATTAATTCATAGATCTGCAGAGGAGGCTTCCCGAATCAGCCCACTGCCACAGAGCACAACTGAGGAGAGGGAGAATTCAAGAGAACATTTTAGGTCATGTTCTTCCTACAGCAATCAGGGGCTTGCAGTCAACAAATTAGTTTATTCTTGCGATTGCCTCCATGTTATTTTATATCAAGTTTAAAGAATTGACCTGCTTTTAACGGATCCAAATTGCTTACTAAATCCTCCACTTTGGAAAACGTATGCGTTTATTGCAAAACTGCTAAACACAACCAGCAATTTTCTGTGGCTAATTTAGCCAGATGAGGGCTGTAATAAATTCACTATTTTCCCTGAGTATAATTTACAAAAGATTTCAAAATGACCCCCAAAAATAGGTAAGTTCATCTGAACATTATCCTTGCAACACGAAACTGTACTCATTAAACTGTCAGCAAATATATTGTTGTAATATTTGATCCTGTAATTTGGGATGGCATTTCGGCAAAAATCACATCCAGATACCGCAGTTCCCTCCTCCTCTTTCCTCCTGAAAGTCAAGCAGCTTCAGTCCCTCAGCATGAGCTCTGTGGGCTTTAATAAATTTATTGCCATGTTCTAATTCCATTTTTGGGGAGAAACCCAGAAAGATGAACTTTGATCACAACCTATCGTGTTGCATAAGACCACTTTCCTAACTGAACAATAGCCCTGGCTTGCTTTGTAAGTAGCCTGTGCACTAATGTCATGCTTAATTAGAAATCATTTTTAAAGTGTGTACTCATCGATAACAGAATTAGGTCCCCCAAATAATACATCCTCCAATAGGCTCCCAACATTTAATTTAATATAGGGTGTAGCAGGTCTGACTCGAATTCGATAACCTATAGGTAATGATTTATGAGGTCATCCCTTTGCACCGCTACTAAAAGAAGGAGGCAGCATTTTACTATACCTCTTCCCTGATTTGTCAATTAATTCCTTTAGAGAAGATGATCTGCCCATACCCTCTTATAACTTTGGATGTGGTTATCCCATATGCCAATCCTGTAATCATGGGAAACCAATTTTTCCTTCTTAGGCCACTTTACCCCACTTTCCCCCCATCCCCCCTTTACATTTGTGAGATCTCGTTAAATGTCCTCACAGGCATTTCAGACTCATGTCTTTCCCAAGGCAGTAAGAAATCCCCAAATCCACGGCCCTGTGGTGATATTATATATTCTTCCAATCGTAACAGCTTATTGTCATTGAGAAGGAAAGATATTGTTAACGATGACAGTAATTTGATTTATTTATATTTTAGTGGGCAAGTTAGCAGGGAGGCGTCGCACAGGGACGAGCTGTGAGAACCTTTTGTTCTAGGTGGGGGTTTCACTTTTCCCTGGGGGGGGAGTTCTCTTCTTCCCTCCCTCTCTTTTTTT
>NW_008237353.1:67143-67430 GCF_000691975.1 Corvus brachyrhynchos
GCCCCGGGAGCTGGTGGGGCAAACCCCGGTGCGTGTGGAGCAGCCCCGTCTCCTGGCTCTGCCTCTGTCCCGGCCATCCTGGATGCTGGGGCTGTGGCTGGGCATGGAGGGGGTTGAGGCTGTACGGGTCGTTCACGTGGGAGTAGGGGTCCTGAGACTGGGGGTAGAGGGGCTGGTAAGGGGGGGGAAAGTAAGGGGGCTGGAAGTCGGCGTTGGGGGTGTGGGAGAGCGGTGGGGCGCTGGTGTAGGGAGACTGACCCACGGTCCCCAACTGGGGTAGCCGGGCT
>NW_008237353.1:67475-68127 GCF_000691975.1 Corvus brachyrhynchos
AGGGGAAAGGAGAAAAGAAAAACAAAGATAATATCAAACTGATTCTCCTCAAAATCGGCTTAAAAATTTCATCTATAGGGCAATGATGGGCAAATCATCGTCTCCGAGGCAGAGAAAAGCAGATCTGGAGATCTCTCTGCCTCTGATTTCCCTTCCCAAATAATTAAGGGGCAGTCTCGCTTTTTAAAAAACAATAATAACGGCAATAATGATAACAGCAATAATAGCAATAATTACAACAGGACTGCTTATAATAATTAATAAAACATTGCGGCGGTACAGGGTGGATTCACAACAGATCGCGCCCCTGCATTTCAGGAGCAGGTATTTCCCACAAATAAAAAGAATAATTCACAAGCGGGCGTTATTGAAATAATAATTCTGCCACAACCCAGAATCCTTCCTCTGGCCCTTAACAGAACCGAGATAAATACTGTCGCTGAGATTACCGATCGCGTCCCAAGAAAACCCTGCAAAATCCAAGCCCACTGCCATTTTGTTACCAGAAGACGCCGAAATAGGCTCCAAACAAACCGGTCGTTCCCCCCAAGAGTTTTAGAAATGTTTCGGAGCGAAAGCACTGCCGTGGTCCCCCACCTACGGGGAGAGCCGTCCCGATGCCCGACCGAACCCCGGGCTCGCCAGCGTGCGA
>NW_008237353.1:68169-68833 GCF_000691975.1 Corvus brachyrhynchos
GGAATGCGGCAGGCAGCCGGGGGAAGCGCCGCCGCCCCGACGGGCGAGCGGCACCGGAATGAGCCCGGGCGTTTCGGCACGGCTCCGCCGGCTCTCGAGGCCGGGCAGATGAGCCCACATGAACGTCTGGGGAAAAAGGAATGGCCTCCACGGAGGAGGATTCGAAGGAAAGAACCACGATCCCGAAAAAGGGAAACGAGAAAGCGAAAATATTACGTTTTGCAGGTGGCAAGGTGAAGGAATCGAAGCGGTAGGGTCCAAGCAAAGCCTTTTGCCGTTCGCTCAAAGCAGACCAAAAAAAAAAAAAAAAGAATGGGCGAATATAGAATAACGTTGCTTATACAGGAAAATTCTTGTTTTTTTCATATGTCCTTAAACCACCGAATTTATAAAAATGAAGGAAAGGAAAAAAGCCCTCTCCGGAAAGCTGGGTGCGAAATCCCCACTGCCACCGCCGACAACAATAGCAACACCCAGCGCGCACCGAACCCCCTCCGAGAGAAACGTGAAGCAACTCACCATAGCCGAAAAACTGTGCACTAACATCTGCGAAGAGTCGGGGGTTACAAGTCAAGGTAGAAAAAATAACGAAAAGGCAGAGGAAAGGGACCGGCGAAGCGCGCAGCCCCCGGCGGAGCCCCGCGGGTGCGGGCGCGGCGCGGGC
>NW_008237353.1:68921-69578 GCF_000691975.1 Corvus brachyrhynchos
CCTGCACCGCGGGCGCGCCACGATAATCCATCAGAACTTGCACCGATCTCTGCTGCCCTTCATCGAGTGTTCCCAAGGCGAGCTCTCTATCCTGGCGCGGTGTGAGGAGTCAAAGTTGGTTTCTTTTTTTTTTTTTTTTTTTTTTGTTTTGGTTTTTTGTTTGTCTGTTTTGCGCTTTTTTTTTCTTTTTTTTTTTTTTAGCGTGTGTGTGTTTGTTTCTTAATCCTTTTTTTTCCTCTGACTCTTTTCTTTCTTTTTCTCCTTTGACTTAGCTGCTGCTTCACTTGAGCTCCTAATAACAGATCTGCTGCCTTCCTGGAGACTCCTAATAGCAGATATTCATGACTATTAATATTACACGAACACTTAATAAGGGAAGAATGGCTGGAAATCGAGCGTGAAGCGAGAAGGCAACTCAAGGCAGAGCCTGTTCTAAATGACGTCCATTGAATGAAGAATCAGTGTATCTAATCAGAGATGGGGGAGAGGGAGAGGGAGAGAGAGACAAAAAGGGAGAGAGAGGGAGCGGGAGAGAGAGAGGGGGCACATGCTGCTGCGTCTGACGAATCACAGGAAAGGGGCAACATTTTAAAAGGTTGCAGGGCAGGCAGAAGTGAAAGAGAAAGAGATCCGGAGAGAGGGAGAGGGTGGGAGCCA
>NW_008237353.1:70441-74602 GCF_000691975.1 Corvus brachyrhynchos
TATCTTTTTTTCTTTTTCATTCCTTTGTTTTTTTTTTTTCTTTTTTCTTTTTTTTTTTTTAATTTTCAAGGCAAGTCCTACCCCCGGCACGGTACAGCCACCCTCTTTTCTATCCTCTCTAAAAGTGTCCTCGCACCCGAGGTAAACACGGAGAGCCAACCCTACACGTACGCACAAAATCCGGCGGGTTCGAGGAGCGGCTGCTGCTCCCTCCGTGTTTGGTAACACCTCGGTGCGAAGTCCCATTAACGCAAGGCAACAAAAACCATTTGCGATGAAATCCACACGCTCGCACGTGTGCAAACTGGAAGACCGGTCCTGAGGGGAGGGAGGGGAAAGAGGAACGCTTTCCACCCGAAATGCAGCTGAGGAATATGTGACTTTTTTTCCGGCTTGTATAAAAAATTAAAAAAAAAAAAAAACAACAACCAAAACAGAAACAAAAAAAACCGACCCACCCAACCAAAAATAATAATTATAAAAACCCTAAACAGCCCACAAACTCCAACATCCCTGACGCCTCATTCATAGAAATCAAGCACCCGCCAACGAGCGGTTCTAAAAGCTCAGCTCTCGCATCGGGAGACAGCTTCATCTCAAACTCCTCGATCCGGGACTAGATCACCAAGTCACTTAGTCGGCGCTGAGCCTGCCGAGTCCTCGGTCCCTTTCCTAAACTACAGCATCGCCCAAAACAGCGTCAGGTCGGACGGGAGAGTGCCCCCTTCGACCCAGAGATGCATGTCGGCAAGGCTCCGCCGAGGCTGAGGGGATCTTCCCGCGTGGGTCACGACCAAATAACAGCGTTCACTTGCAAAGTAGAGTCTTTTATTGCGCGGTTTGAACGCACTGCACAGGCAACTTTTTCGAAACGGGTGACAACAGTATTCGTTGGTTTGAGACTAGGCATGGGTCCTGGGCATCACTCTTCTTTTTCCTCTTCTTCTCCTTTTGTCAGATTAAAAGACACTCGCCTCTTTCTAAAAATATGGATGCACACACAGACACAGAGAGATGCGCGCACACAATCTGTGCTGAACGGCTCCAAAACCGAATGAGGTGGATTTAATTTTTTTTTTTCCCAAGCGATTAAATTACTATATCTCAAACCCGTGGGAATGTGGCCCTGAAAATTTGGAGGCTGGGGGAACACTGCTCCCAAACCCGTGATTTCAGTTAGGCAGCTGACCCCTGTAAATTTGTGCAGCTCGGTATAATGAACCCGCAGATATATCGAAAAGGCTGCATTTAAGCGTCGGTCCTGAGCCAATTTATTGGGATGCCTCGGGTACCTAGAGAGCAAGAATGATTCTCTTCCCTTTGTCTCTTTGCCTTTTCATTCATTCATCTGTCCATTCATTCAGCCAGCCGCCTATCCATCCATCCATCCATCCATATGGATGAGTGTAGCATCCTACAAGAGCCTTATCTATGGAGGATCTACCTATAGACCAGGCTGCTTCTGGATCCTGTTTGCCTTTCCTCATACACTTCCGACAAAGCCGTGTTTCCACGAGCCCCGAAGTTCCTGGGGAAGGACCCCAGCCCTCTCCGGCTGCAGGACCGCAAGGAAGCCTGACGACGGAGTAGAAGTTTTCCTAAACGAAATTGAGAGACGGAGGGATGCTGAGGGCTCCCACTTGCAGCTGTGGGGCCGGGGCTCTGCCCGGGCCCGGGGGAAGCGCTTACCTCACATTCCTCATACTTGATATTATCCGTCAGTTTCCAAAGCATTTTCATGGATTGGCGTGAGAGAGAGGATTTGGTTCTCCCTGCCTTGCCTCTCCCTACGGTGGCGGTGCCGGGCGGCGTGGGGAGCGCGGCTGGCGGAGGCTCGGCAGCGCTCCCGTCCGCGCTCGGAGATCTCCCTCTAATGGTGGAAACTTTTCCCTTTTCCAGCTCTTTACCCACAGTCTAATCGCCTCATTAGCATATCAACAACAGCCCAATTGCTCGCCAGCACAACAACCTGCAGCGATGGACACAGGTAGAAGGGACCCACGAGCAAAAAAAAAAAAAAATAAAAATTAACAACAACAAAAGCTTTCTTCGACCTGCCGAGCCCCGGCGCGGGGGAGTCAGTGGGCCCTGCCTGTCTGCCCCCGAGCCTCGGCCTGCCAGAGGGGAGGAAAGTGGCCAGCGAAATCAAAGAGGCTACCGTCCGATCTGCAGAGAGTTTAGGGCTAGCCATGAAGCCACCCCATGGCATTTATCTCTCCCCCACCCACTTTTTTTCCTTTTTTTTTTTTTTTTCCGCGGGGATTAAAGAAAGCAAAGCAAGGAGAAACGACACTCGAGTCCTGCTCGAACGAGGTTATTGTCTGCGGAGGCTTCTGTTGCCCTCTGGATTTGGCTTTTTTTTGTGGATATTTTAAAAGCGTCTTTCCTTCGCTACCTATTTTTTTTTTTTCTTCTCGGCTCGGTTGGCTATTGGTCTTCAAAAAAAACACCACCCCAAACAAATCCAGCATTATCTCCCAAATAGAAGTGGGCGAGCGGTAAATTGAATGTAGCAGGAGCCAAAAAGTCTTTTGCAAGCACTTGAGCAAAAGGACAAAACAATGACCACAATAAAAGTTTGATACTTTCTTAGGTGGAGCGCTTCATTTGCTTAACAATATGCTGCTAAGAGAGCGCTCAGGCCGCCCTCCTGGGGGGCTGCTTCTCCCCCCTTCCCCTCTTTTATTTCCCCGAGTGCTCCATCCACAGAAGGCTTCGTTTTTCCCGTTTTTCTTCGGTTAGCCGTGTCCCCAGGCGTCCCCAGGAGCCGGGCATCCCCATGGCTCCCTGTGCACCTGGCTGCCCTGCTGCTCACCGAAACTTCCTTTTGCCGACGGCAAAACCTGCCTTGTCGGCCTGGAAGACCCTCCCGGGGCCACCCTCCCACCCCCGCCCTCGACGTCGGAGGAAAATTTACTGCCTCTGGGAGCAAATGGCCCCTGCACTCCGATGGGGAGCCGCAGTGGGCCCTCAGGGGCCCGGCCCACATGTCGCCACGCCGGGAAGGGTGGCAAAGCCTCCGGGCTCCCGGGACTGCTCCTTCACACACGCAAACATCCATGTCCCCAAAACGGATTTTTTTTTTTTTCCTTTCCCCTTCTCCCCTCCTCCACCATACTCCCACCTCCGATGCTCTTTTTCACCAGCGCTTTTGTCTGCCACTGGCAGGAGAGTAAATTGTTTTTTTTACTCCCATTGAGGTTCAAATAGAGCTGGCATATTAAGCCTAGTTAATGCCCCGGGGGGGTGGGGGGAGTGTTGGAGATGAGAAAAAGAGGAGGGAAGGGGGTTGACGAAGGGGCCCATCGCCCCTTAGCGCCGTCCTGTCTGAGCCGGGGCGGTCGGGAAAGCCTCCCACCCGGGACAGCCTCCCACCTGCGGCTGCTCGGGACTCCCGTGGGCCAAAGGCCTGACCCTTTTGCCTTCTCTCGCCAGGCCTGGGCCGGTGAAGCGCAGCGTTGCGAGGGGAGGGGGCGGTTTTCCCCGAGAGATCCACACGGGGCAGCGGGAGGCGGGTCCGCGCAGCCCGGCCCCTCCGGCCAGGAGCGGCGAGGGGGGCCCCACAGCGCCGGGGAGAAGGACCAAAAAAGGCTCGGGTGTAAGGAAAAGTCGGAAATAGATTTCAAGGCCGATAACCCATAAATACGATTGTGCAAGAATTGATTTCAGTGAAAGAAAAGAGAATCTTCTTTTGATCACTTCCTCGCACCGGTCTGATAAAAAGATGTTAGCAGATGTAAAAATAAATTAAATATTTTTGTTTACTTTTTTTTTCCCCACCTTTTTTGTTTTTCTTGGTTTTTTTTAGACGACTTGCTGCTACCCTAAAGAAATAAAAAATAAGGTCGTCTGGGGAAAGACTTAGTCGAGAGATTTGAAAAGTTGGGAGCAGAAAAAGAAACTAGGCTCCCATCTAGAACTGGACTGTCCTGGGGAAGAAGTAAATTTTCAAAAAGTCCATTTTTCCAAGAAAATCCCGTGCTTGAACAGGACGGCGCATCTTTCCTTTCATTAGTCGGCAAACCGCGGTCATCCGGCCCGAGCGGACGGGCATCACGGCGCTGCAGGGTTTTTCAAGTGTGTCCCGGTTTGGGAGCCTCCGTAACTCCTCCACACGTGTAGTCTCGGCCCCGGTGCTTGTGGATCCTCTCGGGGCCGTGG
>NW_008237353.1:75575-76549 GCF_000691975.1 Corvus brachyrhynchos
TAATAATAATAATAATAATAATAATAATAATAATAATAATAATAATAATAATAATAATAATAATAATAATAATAATAATAATAATAATAATAATAATAATAATAATAATAATAATAATAATAATAATAATAATAATAATAATAATAATGACAACATTAAAGGCAAAGCACCGGGAGGGCTGAACTAGCCCAAATGGGTAACGGAGGCACTGCGAATGGCCAGGGGAGTCCGGGGAGAAACAAAGACACCCCATCCAGTGCAGACGGTCTTTCCAGCCCCTGGTACGGGGGCGGCAGCGGCCGGGGTGATGCGTCACCAGGCTGGCCGGGGTCTGTCCCACTGGGCTGAGCGGGAGCGGCGTAGGGTGAGGGATGCAGCGTTCCCCCGGGGAAAGCTGGCCTGCGACAGCCTGTGGCCCTTGGGCCTCCCCACGTCCGTACCCCTTGCCCCGCCCACGTTTTGTTGGTTTTTTTTCCCTCGGGGATTCGAGTGCCGAAGTGCCCTGGAAACTCGCCAGTGTGTCGCGCAGCCCTGATTTCACACCCCGAAAAAGTGAGGAAGCCTGGACCCTGCCTCATTTCCAGGGGCTGGACACTGGGGGCGTGGGGAGAAGCAGTACTCCAGCTACAGGATTTTGGAGAGGGATGCAAACAACTTCCACTTCGCAGTTGCACAGCAAGCCCTTTCACATTTCAGAGACAGGTGAACGGGGCATCATGTCCCAGGTATGGGACAGTCTGAGACTTCCTGGGTGTCGGGGTGCGTTGTCACCCACCAGTGAGGTGGTGTTGGGTTGGGTCCTGGGCTGACGCCAGTCTCCAGTAGAAGGAGGGGAAAAACACCCCCTCCCCCACCATAAGGGCTTGGATACAAGGACCTTATAGATGGAAGTTTCAGCCCTGCGTCCAGGCAGGTGGGAAAAGGGAAGCAAGAGCTGGCACCCGCAGCCACTGAATCCCGGGGGAACGCCCCCC
>NW_008237353.1:76681-77918 GCF_000691975.1 Corvus brachyrhynchos
CAAATTACAGAATTAACCGGGCACCGGGATTTAATTACACAGCCCTGCCCCTTTCCCACCCCCCCCCCTTCGGTCCTGGGGAGCCTCCTGCTCGAGGACGACGCGGAGCAAAGACGGCTCCGTGCAAAACGGGAAAGGGATGGGGAAGATGTACGGAGATTTCGTGGCTCCGGGACTCTGCTGCCTCTCCTTTCCCCGCTTGCTGCTCTCCCTACCCCCTCGAGCCCTCTCCAGGGGGCGGCAATTTTGGCCCCGTAACGATTATTTTAAATGCCAGCTTTTATTATTACTATTTTCCGGAGAGGGGTGGGGAATAAATTCGATTTTAAGTTGGCCTTCTGCAAAACGCTCCCAATAAACTTGAGTGCCACATTCTTCCCGGTAGGATCTTTCCCTTCTCTCCAACTCCAGCGCTCCCCACACAGGGTTAAATCTCCGGGCTCAGGACCCGGCTCCCACAGCCCGGCTCCCGCCCCGCGGCTCTTGGCAGAGAGGCGGCCCGAGCACAGCCTGCCCGCGGGGTGGGAGCCGGGCTTTCGGGACTGTGGGCAGCCCTGGCTCGCATCGGGCTCATCCGTGCTCTTTTTTTAGCCTAGGGGAGGAGGGCATGGGCTGGGCGCGCTGCGGAGCCCGGGGTTGTGAGGCGCTCCTTTTCCCCTCCCTGGGGCATTTGGTGACCGCACTTCGGGGATGAATTCGACTTCCCTGGGCCGGGCGTTTAGAGGACGCCTTTCCCTCGCAGCCTTGAAGGCACACCCGGCCCGTGTAGGGGACTGAAATTGCCGCACCCTGAGCTACTGTCACCCCTGAAGTGCCAGCTCTGCCTCGCCCTGCCGCCTGCCTCCTCCCTGTGCCAAGGGAAGCTGAAGCTCAAGCACCTTCTCTCCTCAGACAAAACTGTCTTCTAGTGCGAAGACGTGCGGCTCTTTTTCTTTTTTTGTCCTCGCTCCTCTATGTCACACCGTGTGGTTCACAGCTTGTAGTGATTTTGGCAGGTGGCTCCGAGGGAGTCATCGCCGAGCTCTGTGCCCTCTGAGTTACTTCCGATGGACGCGGCGGTCCCTCCCCGTGTGTCACAGCGCGGGGAGCACACGGGGCAAAGCCCTACCCGCTTCCCTTTCCCTCCACCGGCAGCATCCTTATGGTTAAACCCTGCCACGGATCTCTTCCCAACGAGAAAGTAGAGAAGAGATGTTCTTGGGAGGCATTCACCTTCCCGGCGTCGAGGTTCCCCAGC
>NW_008237353.1:78253-87439 GCF_000691975.1 Corvus brachyrhynchos
CGCCGCGCCGGGGACAGATGCTCCACGGTGGACGGGGGCTGCGGCCGGCAGCGGGGTGGGATCGCTCCCCGGCGGGGCCGAGAGGAAGCACCCCCCGCCCCGTCCTCTGCCCAGACCGAACTCCCGGCGTCGGTATTTTCGGGGGGAGAGAGGAGAAGTTCAGGTTGGTGTGGGTCTGTCTACCTCGGCTTTACGAGGCTGGGGGAAAGCGGGACAGCCTCTGCCCCCGGGATGAGGGTTGCCTTCACTCTGGGCACGGGGCGTCTTCCCGGGTTCACCTTAGAGCAGAGAGTGGAACAGAAAGAAAAAGGCAAAAACCGGCAGGACATACAAACAACCCAAACACATCAAACCCTACAAAACAAAGACAAAAAAAAAAAAAAAAGGAAAAAAAATACAGACACTCCCCGCCCTTTTTCGCTCGCACTTTGCGATCCAACACGATTCAATTACTTTTGGGAGGCCGGTGCCGGAGAAGGGGAGGTGCTCTGTCTCGGGTGTTAGCGGAGAGGTTTTTCCTCGGTTGATTTGGGAGTCTGTGTTTTGTTTTTATGCCCTGCTGTGGGGGGACGGGCCTCCGAGCAGAGCAGTCTCAACCCTGCGGCCAGTGGAACCGGGAAGCCCTTCCGATGAGCGACTTGGGATGTTGCAAAGGAGAGAAAAGAAAGGATAAGAGAAGAAATCCGTACTCGTGCACCTGTGACCGCCTTGTCCACTGTGCTGTCTCCCGGCTATTCAGTTTAGCAGAGTTTGGGTTTTTTTCAAGCCCGTTTCCCACATGAGAGAAGCTCACCGAGTGCAACAGGTCGCTTCAGCTGCTCCCGGGACCTCACGAAACCAAGTGCCCCTTCCCTGTCCTTCCTCCTCCGGCTCCCCCCCGTCGCGACTTTGCTCCGGGATACGCTTTGAAGGGGGATGTGGGACGTCCCGCTTGGACAAGACGCGGAGCCGTCGCCCCTGCGCAGCCTCTGCGGAGGAGCGGGAGGAGAAGGATGAGGATGCTGTGACCCTGAGTTACGACACTGTGGTACCTTTCCGCGCGTCTCTGCCATTCCCCTCACATCCCACGCCCCCTTCCGAGACCCCTTTGTCCCCGGCCCGGAGTTTGAATCCTCAGAATGTTGTCAGGAGGCTGATCAGTTTGGAAATGAGCATATAAATAGTCATAAATGCATGTAAATAGCAACTTTTTTCAATGCCAAATGACGATCTCTGACTGCAATTTTTTGGAAGTGAGATGAAACCTTTTTTTTGGAAGGGGGAGAAAAAGCAAAGTTTTTTCCAAGGAGCACGTGGGTCTCACCTTCTCCTTTAATATTTATTTGCTAAACTAACTACACTAAACCGACTAAACAAGCAAAACCGGCAAGTAATCGGGAGTTAAAACTGAGCACACACACTGCGGTGCCAATGCAATCCAGCTACCGGCGACTGCCCGGTGTTTGCATGAGCAACCGCATGGTGCAAATTCCCATGCTGTAGATCTCGTAAGGAAAGGTAACAGGTACATTCTGCTTCACCAGATACTTTTCTCAACCTAGGCCCTTATGGGCTAGCTACTGTCATTGCCATCTCCAGAAAACGAGCTCCTAAAAAGATTATCCCTATGAGTAAAGCGTCAGTGGGGTAAAACTCTGGGCTTCACCTTTTTTTGGATTCCTCAGAGAGTAGTTTCATGGTCTCAATACAAATGTGGTGAGGATTTTTTTTCCCTTGCAAAGCACAATACATTCATGCTAGAGACACCAAGCACTTTTGTCTTTAGAAAAATAAATCTATCCACTATATGCATGTCAAGATCTGATTATTTGTTCACTCAAACCTGGATGCTTTTTTCTGTTGTGCATTTCATTTTCTAAACTGACAAAACCCATCCAGTTTTAAGAAAAAGACTGCATTTGCAGCTTGAATATAAAATTGGAGTATTTTCTGGGCAATTCTGACTGCTCATGTGTCCTTCAAAAGGCTTTTGCATTTGAAACACAGGCAATTATTTTGCCAACAATCTCATAGCTGCAGTAGATTGCAGTTTTACTGATCATGCCACCCCAAAATAATTACAAATAAGTTCTATTTTACATTTATTTTCAATTTTTCATCAGCTACACTGTCAGATGAAATCCAGAAAAGAGTATGCTGCTTAAGGTCCTTCAGCATGTCCTGTTTGATCAAAGGGTTATTGCTACTTACAAATGTTCTAGGAAGGGCTGCTTTTCTCTAGGCAAAACTTCACTGCCTTTGCTACCCCCTTGCCCTAAAATCCACTGATGCAACTGCACATATCCTGAGTACAAAACACAGTTACGCTCCAGCATTAAGTCTCCATATGGTGAGTTTTGCTTGGATTAAGATTTCGAAACTGAGCCCATAATAAGATATGCCATAAAACCTCAAACAACCCTCCTCCCCCAGGGATATTTATCTTACACATTTAATTGCCCAGTAAAATAAATTCTGTATGTGTACACTTATATGGGAAGGATTTTGATCTGGTAATTTCAGTGTATCTTCTGATCTGTAGCAGCTTAGAATGACATCCTTGAAAACTGTGGAGAAGCAGAAACTGTGCCCTGCTAAATAATGCCTATTCAGCTGCTAAATATTTACACATAGGCAGGAATAAGCTTTCCTTGTAACGCTATCTCTTAACTCTATATTAGCATTCAAGAAGAAAAACAAATGCAAGTCATTTAAGCATAGGCCAAATCCTTGCTTCTGCTAAAGCAAATAACAGAGCTCCACTGGCTTGCATGGAGCAGAATGGGGCTCCTTCGTGTTTCCCCTATGTCATATTAACACTGTCATTTTTGTAATGACTTCCCTCTTAAAGCACTCACTGCTGTATAATAAGCTCCAACAAACCCTCAAGAAGTGCGGTGTTATTAGTTTATCTGCTTTACAGATAAGTAAACTGATGCAAGGAGAAGATAAGGAATTTCCCCAAGGTCTTGCAGCTGGTTTGCTTGAGATCAAGGGAAGGAAAGGAAACCAGAAACAGGGATGGAACTAACCACCAGAACGTGTCCCATATCCAGGAAAGCATTATTAAGAGAAGGAGCAGGCAGTCGGAATCTCCATAAAACAGGCCATTTCCAGTCAGATACATCACTGTATCTGTACCTCTTTGGTGGTTAAACTTGGGCACTCACGTTTGAAACTCTCAGCTTCTCCAATGATACTTTGGTGTTGCATCCATCCTGGCATGACATAATATAATGGAAGTGGAATTTCATTTTCAGTGCATTGAATAAAACATGCTAATAAGACACGTTTAGAAAACAAAGCCTGGTATTACCCATAGCAGAGTTTTAATAAAATCTACTTTGATATTTCTATGCTAACATTGGAACTGCTGTCTGCAAGGCATATATTTTAAAGTGTCAAATAATTACAATAAGACGCATTATTGGAAAATGACTGTTGGAGGTTCTGACGTCCAAACCAAAATTAATCTGGACAAAAAAATCTCTTAAGTGATTTTTTTTTAACAAGAAACTTCCAAAGTTCTAGTCTTTAATCTAGTCCAGCTTGTATGCAGCTGCAATACATTTAGCCTTTAACATTAGCTCTAGCCATTGTCCTAGGACATGTCTACACCCCACGACACTTTATGGTATTAAAAGAATTGCTGTGTGGCTACAGCAACTTGTCTCTATGATATATCACTCAGTGGAGAGCAAGACAAAACAAAACAGTGAACAACATGGCTTTTTTTTTTTTTTCCATGGCAGCTTATGCTATGGGTATAGTTTGCTCAGCTCAGTTGTGTTTATGTGGTGTTTCACACCAAAATGTCCTGCCTGCCTCCCTGACAACTATGGAGCAAAACTTCTGGAGGGGAGTGAGAGAGCAGGCTGTGCACTGGACAATCTGGTGCAATCGTTCCATATAACCACTGAAGGAATACCAGCCCGCTACATGTATAATCTAATTGCAGTCAGGGGCTGATGAAATCGCTCTTGCACCAGCCTCCTCCCTCTGTCAAAGGGAAACAAGGGTGTGGTTGGAGGTTATGGCAGACAAGCACCCACATTACAGCTGTCCTGGGGATTTTCAACTTGGTGTCCATTCCAGCAGCTGAAGGCACCACCACCCCAGGTTCAGCTCACAGGGACAAACTGACCAGATGGAGGCTTAGACCGTCATCTTCACACCCAGGAACACAAACAGTTGGACACTGGACAAACTTTTTATTCTCCAAAGCATGGTATTACCGCACAAACAGTTGGACACTGGACAAACAAACTTTTTATTCTCCAAAGCATGGTATTACCATACTGATACAATGGCACTTTTCCAAATTAACCTGGGAAGTTTGTCCAGAAGAAATTTGAGGCCATGCTTGCAAATGCTGTGCAAGAAGGACAAAGCGATGCATCAGCCTCCTTCAGGAATCAACCCCCCCCCCACACACACCTGGGTGCATCCCATCTGTCCTCAGGACTCCCCTTGGGAGAGGCACAGAGTCCTTAGCAGCCAGCAGCCACCCAGCCTGTTTACACCAGGCAAGTGTAAGCGATTGCGAAGCCCCAGAGCGTTTGCAAGTGAAATCAGTCTTGAGCTGACGAGCTGCTCCCTTAACGCTGCTCTCTCCGGAGTGGGAGTGAAGCCATTCCACTGCACCGGCTAAGGAGCCTGCCAGAGAGAAGTGTTAAAGGAAAAGGGCTTAGGCTTGGGATTCTTTTCCTAAGACTTTGGCGCCCCTGTGTGTCTCCTTTTTGAGAAATTCAGTTGAAGAACAACCCCAGGCTTTTCTCCCTTTAACCCAGCACCAGAAACACTGCACTCGAAACTGGGAGAGCTCTGCCAGGACAGCCTGGATAATGCTACCCAGCGGCCTGACTCTAATTTGAACTGTGCCATTTCCACTCCTTACCTCTCCTTCTTTAGGTGCTGGAATTGCCTTCTTTGGCAACTTTATCCAAAGTGACTAACGTCCTTAGAACACCACTTCCTGGAGTCAGGACATCTATCATTAGCTTTTCTATATGCCTGTATCTCCTAGTATGTCTGAGGTCCAGACTGGAAAGAGCCCTAAAGACAATAGGTTAAAAAAAACCCCAAAGCATTTAATGTATCTTAAGCTATCAAAGTGTCAGATTTACAAATTAGACAGACAATACATGTGAAATACTTATCTATATGTCTACATCAGGGTTGCACTACAATCAATTTTTCTTCAAAGGCGAAGGCAGGAGCAGAGGAAATTCGACACAAAAATTTAACAAAATCCTGAGATGAACTGTAAATATTTTTTTCTGTGAGGTAGTTGAAATTATTTATTCCATATCTTCAAAATAACTGTGACACAGAGGAATGAAGTGAGTTGCCTAAGGGTACAGGGACATGGCAAGACAGCTGGACATAGAGGAAGGAAATCCAGTGAGCCTGAGTTCTGGCAAGATTTACTCTGTTTACCAGGAGGTCCTGGTACAAATGGGCTCTGCAGAAATGAGTCTCATAAGTCTTTGTCCTCTTTCCTGCCTTCCAGCTGTCGGTTCTTATTTCAAAACATGTAAGAGATGGGCATGTCTGAGGGGTGTGGTGTTTATTTGGGGCTATTTGGAAAACACACAAACACACACTCTGCAAAGTGTCACTGGAAAAAATATAACATGCAAACACAGGCAGGCTATCACTTGCCCCAGAGTCAGCATCACCTGCTTCACACTCAACCTTTCTAACCTGGAAAAGGCCCTCCTTTCATGACACCCTTGCCTGCCTTTAGACAGATGGCCCCAGCTGTAGGCAATGTGGATGCAGGCCTGCCCTGCCTGTATTTATGGGTGGGTGGTTACCCTGCCGTTGTTTCCCACCTGGAGTGCTTATTACTCCTTTCGCCAACTCTTCTGCTATAGCCTTCCTTGTCAGAGGTAAATCTGGCCCTTAAGGCAACCACACCAGGGGAAGCTATCCCAAAAGGCTTCTCCCACCTGCTTCCCCCAGCATTTCTTTTTTTTTTTTTTTTTTTTTTTTTTCCTTTCCTTCACGCAGTACCAAGTTGCCCTATCAAAGCTTTTGGTAAGGCACACTGCTGAATTCAGGTAGCCTGCCTAAAAATAAACCCAGAGAAAAAATTAAGGAGTTGCTTAATTCAGGGGACTTGTCTTGTGTTAGGACTTAGGATGTCTACCTTGATGCCTGTTCCCCTGCTGGATATTGGCATGTCTTAACCCTTATCTGGTCTTGCATGCTGTGGGCTGCATTTCCTAACCTAAGAACATGCTGCTACTTAATCTTCTTTTAGACCCATTAAGGAACCCGAGTTTTGCTAAGTCTAGTGTTTATGTGGAACCTTCTCAAGGGTAAAAGCCTTTCCCCATGTTCCTGGGAATCCTGCTCCCAGCAACACAACCAGTGGGGTGATACTCTTTTGCTTGCCTCAATTTTCTGCTCTCTCCCTCACAGAGAAAAAAGTGGTGCTTCTTTATTTGGGACAGCTGGCATTGGTCGCAAAAGCTACTGGGTGAGTGTGAGGTCAAACTCACCCTGGGATCGTGTGAAATTGATTTCCAGTACAGGAAAAGAGTTTCCATGTTTTCCCCCTGCTACAGGGCCCATTATCTAAACAGGGGATATATCCCACTTGTGAGGGAGCTCAGCACAAACACTGCTCCTAAGGGCTGTAAGCCCCAACTGCCCACACTAATGGGTCATGTGTTGGTTTGACCAGGTTTACAGGCTGTTGATTGCGCATAAGAATTTAGAGCATGAACAAAAAATCGTCCCATAAATAGGCTGGCGGTATTTTAAACTAAATTAGCCCCACAGTGAATGGCCTCCTCTACTGTATTACAGCATGGCTGAGCCTGCATTGGGGATTGAAAGGGATTCATGTGGCTGGTTAAGAGCAACATTATTAAGATTATTATTGGGGGCTGGAGCAGTCCCAATAGGAATGCAATTATTCAGGACCTTTGAGCTACAATTATGCGTGACAGAAGAAACCTAATATGATGGCAGAGAGTATTTGGGCCTTTATGGCTAAGTAACTCACAAGCAGACAGGGCTTAGGGCTCTGACAGATGGGTTGTGGTGAAGCTTGCAGTACTGGTTGAGGATGTTTCCATCTCCAGCCACTCACTCCAATAAAAGAGCTGGCAGAAGGGAATTGGTTCCTCAGCCTCAGTTGCTTTTGGTAGAAGCTCAGCACCTCAGGCTGTGGTTTCACACCATGGAGAGTTCAGTGACAATAGCAGCCTAAAGGGATTCACACCCTCTTTCTCAGACTCCTGTCAACTTCTTGCAGACCTGCTGGACTGATTCAGTTTGTTACAGGGAAAAAAAAAAAAGAGGGGAAGGATTACCCTTCCCTCCAAATTTAAGCAGATCAATGCCTGAAAGTGTTTATAGTCTGGTCCAATCTCTCCAGTCAGCTGGAGGCATAGGATGGGAACAGTTACCAATTTGGAAAACAGGCCCTTACCTTAAAATGCTGCCGAGGACGGTTTTTTCCCTGCCTCTCTTTCATTCCTGTGCCCGGAAAGTGGTTTTCCTGCTGCTGCTTGCAGCCTCTTGGAGGACGGGAGCGCTAGCCCGTGCAGGCAATCTCTTCTGGCTGGACTGTGCCCTGCAAGCAAGGACACAGAAAGCATGTATGATATTGGAATGGAAGTAGTGTGGACAAGAGTGTTTGGAACAGCATGAAAATTTGCTAATGTTTTCATCTCCGAGTTCGTCCCAGCTGGTTTACACGCGACAGAAAAAAACTACCTCGTTATAATGGGTGACTACCTACAGTTTATTGGAACAGAGCTGTTGCTAAACACATGGAGTAGCGATGTATTAACACATTGTAAAAGGCTGTTTGATCACCATGGGATTCCAGATGAGCTAACAACAGAAAATAAGCCGTGATTCACAAATGACTCATTTCAGCATTTCTCTTTGATGCAGCAGTTCAAGCAAGCCCTGTCTATGCACATTCAAATGAGTTCACTGAATAGTCATTGAGCCCAGCCACGCCGTGCTTACAAAGTCATTTTTTTAACAAAGTGTAAGTACAGTTTTTAAGTATAAAAATTGGGCAATTTCTAGCAAGCCGCGCCAACGCATGACTCCAGTCACTCCTGCCGACAACGCCTTCCGACGCTTAAAACCCCGAAACCAAAGACTAGTTTTCCGTGATTCGAGCCCTCCAAGTGCGGGGGTCCTGAGAAATCACGCCCCTTGGTTCGGGCATCTCCTTCCAGGTTGAAAATTACAGCAAAGGGTGCAATGTCCCAGCGGGACGCTTTTCTCACGGGCTCGCCACGACAGCGCCCGCTCCTTTCTTGAGTTGTCCACACCCTACGAGCCGTCCTCTTCCCCCTCCTCGCCCCGCCACGGGCTGCGATGCTTTATCCAGCATTGCCATCCAGTGGCACAGGCGACAAATGACAGCGCAGCTTGCGGATGGGAGCGGGGACCTTGTGCAGTTCAGCCACTCGACGCGGCGGGGATGCGGCTTGACAAGGTCGGCCCGCGCCTGGGCAGCAACCCGACGGCTGGATGGAACAAGCCATTTAGCGACAGCCTGCAGCACCGCTGCTTTGTGCCAGCTGGCTGTGACCGGAATGATGCGGAAAAGGCGGCGAACATTTAATGTCGGCAGGGAATGGAGTGCTAACTGAAAGGTACCCGGCCCCTTTCAGAGAGTGCCTGCTCGTGGATCCCACTTTTATTTGAAGTTTTGTGTCGTGTTCTCTTTGTTTTTTGGTTTTTTTTTTTTCCCCCTGGTGTAAATTCACAGTGCTTTAGCAGCCAGAAGTCTGCTTTGGTATTCCTCTATGGATTGCAGAACTGAGATTATAAATGGTCACTCTAATGCACTCATCTAGCCATATTTTTTTTTTTCTCTAAGATGTTGCTAGCCAGCTTGCTCCCCAAAACCTCAAGCATTAAGTAACAAACGCAGAAGCCTACTGGTAAAATTACCTGCGAAAATATGGGATCATCATTTTCCCAAAAAGACTTGCAATATTTACCAAGATCCAGTCTTTGGAACCTATCTATCACCTACCCACTCTTCAGGGCATAGCCATGTGCCATTTCTTGCTGCCCAGAGAGAAATCCTTTTAATCAGCAGGGCTGCAAAGGACGAAAGCCCAACCCAAAGGAGCCATTGACAGCCATTTTTCACTATTATTTGGATGAAAAAAACCAAAATCCAACTGCTTGTGTATAAATTATAAAATTTATCATCAG
>NW_008237353.1:87465-97114 GCF_000691975.1 Corvus brachyrhynchos
GAAGTCCAAGATGACTGGAGGTTAGTCAATGCAACGTCCATTCCCAAGAAGGGTTGGAAGGAGGATCTGAGGAAATACAGGCCTGTCAGCCTGTCCTTGGTGCTGGGAAAGGTTATGGAATAGATCGTCTTGGGTGCAATCACATGGCACCTACAGGACAATCAGGGAATCAGGCCTAGCCAGCATGGGTTTATGAAAGGCAGGTCCTGCTTGACCAACCTGATCTCCTTTTATGACCAGGTGACCTGCCTGGTGGATGAGGAAAAGGTTGTGGATGTTATCTACCTGGACTTCTTCTATAACACAATCCTGGACAAGCTGGCAGCCCACGGCTTGCTTAGGGACACTCTTTGCTGGGTTAAAACCTGTCTGGACGGTCACCCACTGTGGTGGTGGATGGCACCACATCCCATTGATGGCTGGTCACTAGTGGGGTTTCCCACAGCTCAGTATTGGGGGCAGTCCTGTTTAATATCTTAATCAATGATCTGGATGAGGGGATTGAGTGTACCCTCAGTAAATTCATGGATGACACTAAGTTCAGCAAGAGTGTTGATCTGTTGAGAGGAAGGAAGACTTTGCAGAAGATCTGGACAGGCTGGATTGAAGGGTCAAGGCCAATGGAATGAAGCTCAACATGACCAGGTGCCACGTCTTGCACTTTGGCCACAACAACCCAATGCAGCTCTACAGGATGGGGAACAGAGCAGCTGGAAGAATGCCCACTAGAAAAGGACCTGGGGCTGCTGGTTGACAGTGGCTGAACATGGGCTGGCATGTGCCCAGGTGGCCAAGAAGGCCAAGGGCATCCTGGCCTGTATCAGCAGTAGTGTGGCCAGCAGGACCAGGGCAGTGATTGTCCCTCTGTACTCAGCACTGGTGAGGCCACACCTCACGTTCTGTGTTCAGTTTTGGGCCCCTCACTACAAGATGGACATTGAGGGGCTCGAGTGAGTCCAGAGAAGGGCAACAGAGATTAGAGAGTGAGTCACATGAGGAGCAGCTGAGGGACCTGGGGATGTTCCGCCTGGATTAAAGGAGGCTCAGGGGTGACCGTATCACTCTTCACAACTACCTGAAAGGAGGCTGTAGTCAGGTGGGGGTTCACCTTTTCTCCCAGTTAACAAGTGACAGGACAAGAGGAAATGACCTCAAGCTGAGATAGGGTAGGTTCAGGTTGAACGTCAAAAAGAATTTTTCCCCTGAAGAGGTGGTAAAGCGTTGGAATGGGCTGCCCAGGGAAGTGGTGGAGTCACCATCCCCAAAGTGTTCAAGAAATGATTGGATGTGGCAGTTAGTGCTATGGTTTAGTTGGTGTGGTGGTGTTTGGTCAAAGGTTGGACTCAGTGGTCTTGGAGGTCTTTTCCAACCTATTCTTTGAATATATAATTCTATGGTAAGTAGTTGCATAAGAGGAGTCAAAAGGATTGTTTACTTTTTGCAACAGCCAGGTAAAAGGGAGAGCAGAAAGGTTACTCTGCAAGTCCCAATGCAACTGCTGGCCCCACATCATGAGGCAGGTCCTGCTGCCACAGCAGAGTTCATCACCACAGATCAGAAGGTGCTGGTTGGTGAACACCGGGGACAGACTGCTTGGGGACAGTATGGTGGCCTGCAACAGATTAGCCACAAAGAGCTGATAAACAGCCCCGGGTGCCTGTGCCACTGAAACCAGAGTGGAATATGTGATACTTAAGGCCAGGCAGCCAACAGGAAGAGGACCACACTCCTGGTGTTCCCATGAAAGCAGTCAGGTCCCAGATGAAACTGAGAACACGCAGAAGCTTCAGCTAGCTCCCCAGATGGCTAGGTAGTTTTCCATGTTGGTGTGGCAACAGCAGGACTGGCTGGAGGAAAAGAGAGTAAGAACCCACCTTTGCAAGAGGAAGGTAAAGCAGGGGGGCATTGACAGACGTGATGTGCTGTTATACCCAATCAAACAGGATGTAAAACACCACAGATTTCATTCTGTACACACAGCAGCATCACTAGAGCTTCGTCCCTGAGCAGGCTGGATATTAAATTGATCAAACTGGTAATGAAAGTGGGAATTGTTCCATCTCAGCTGACACAAGGCAGGTGACCTTATTAAAAAATATGCCAGTGTATTTAATGGGGTAGGGCAGTTTCTTGGGGAATTCATGATTAATGTGGCTATAGCTCTGGAGATCCCCTAGCTAATGCCCCTGGAAAAAGTCTTACTTCCACTATGAGATGGCCCAGCTGAAATTTTTGACATGGTACTGTATGATACAGGCACATAAATCCAGCACTGTTTTCTGACAGAGAAGCCAAGTTACTGCAGAACTGCTGTATTGATTAGAGGACATGGTGGCCTCATGCTGGACGTAGCAAGCTGGGTGTGTAAGAAACCTCAGAGCCTGCTGAGGGGTGCACTGTATCTCTCTGTGGTCTGTTCAGGCTGACCACCAGGAGCAACTCAGACTCCTGTACTGTTTAGTCACAATGGAAGATGCTGTTCAAGACACTGAGCTCATATAATGTCCTGAGCAAGACCTGACTTGGGGAAATCTCGGAATCTACTGACAACCAATGGCCTGCAGCGTGGCAGTGTTTGCAGCTGAGCTCTGTGTGTGTGTGTGAAAAGGACCTGAGAGTGAGAAAAGCAATTGTCTGTGCACCCCTGCGAGGGAGTAGGAACTCAGGAGGGTCATAATATCCCAGACCAGTATTATGTCCCCAGCAGGTGCTGAGGCCTTTGAAAGAGCAAAGATGTGCAAGCAAATGTGGTGCTTTTCCTGGCACCCTTCCAGCCTACAGCCATGGGCAGAGCAGGATCTTGTGAGAGGGACATAACTGCTGTGTATCCAAAAATGGTTCTCTGTCATGAACTTGCCCAGTCATGTAACAGAGCCCCCACAGAGATGGAATAAGCAGGGGCTTAGGGATAAAGCTGCCTGTTTTCTTCTGATTGTTGTAGGTACAGGGAAAAGTGTACATTCTTGGCAAATAAAAAGTAGTATAGCAAAAAACTAAGCCTAAATATAGGCTTGGGGCTCAGGCCAAGCAGAATTATCAGTGTGAGCAGCAACCAAGAAGCTGGAAGTAGTTTCCAAACAGAAATTGAGCTAAACTGGAAGAAAAGAAACAATCGCCAAATTTTGACAGCAGAGTACAATTGTAGTTCAAAGCAGGATCCAGACATGCTGCAAAACAAAGGTTCCAGAAAGCACCGTGAAATAACCTGTCTCAGCACAGAAAACAGATGTTAGGATACCAGCTGCCAGGTGTGTATAGTAACTGGGAAATCCAGTAAGAAAACCTTGGCCTGGGAGAAGCTGTTTAGCAGGAAAGGACCAGACAAGACAAGGCTGTCTACAGGAGCTGAGGAATGCAATGTTGTGCAAGACAGGAGGTTTCCAGTAGTTTTCTAGCCTCTTTGCCCCTTTATAACCTTCTTAGCAACTTTCCAGTGACCCAATATGGGGAAACTAGATTGTCCCAGCTTCAATAATGCCATCAGGGTCTGTCTTCAACCCCATGGGGACTGGTGATTGCAGCCACTCCCCTTCCAGTAAGGCAGCCATAAAAGGTTTTTGTGTAAGAAGTCGAACAAGGGACCAAAACATAAACATGAGCCTCCACCCTAAGCAAAAGCAAACAGAACGGTGCTTGGCAATTTGAAACACTCAGGAGTGGAGTTTGAAGCTTTTGCTGAGCAGTTTTGGGTGTGAGTGCATCAGCAGCTCCAGAAGATAACCAGGAAAAAGATGTGGAAATGATGTGAAAACCTGATAGAGCCTGAAGCAGGGCTCCTTCTTAAAAGGGTGATACAGGCTTCCATGTGTCTGTGGATGGCAAAGACGGGGGAAAACATCCTTTGACTTCACATTAGAACTGTGGTAACTTTTAGTGCAAATTTGGGGCTCAGGCAGTGTGAGGCGGAGGGCTCTGCAGCACAGGCTGCTTTGCCCAGACTGCTGGTTATACAGTGAGGAGACCCTGGCACACAGTAAAGCTTCCAAAGGGAAAACAAATCAACAGAAGCTGAAAATCTTAGACTAAATCTTAAGAAAAAATTTGGGCTACAAATGGTGACATTTCTGCTGGTGGGACGAAAACTGCAGCTGTGCAGCACTGGCCAACTTCCTTCCCTGACAGCCAGTGTTTGTTACAAATTACTTCTGCCAGTGGTTTCTCATTACTCACAAAGAACCTGGCAGGCTCTAGCAGTCAAGGATGTCTAGCATTATCTCCCAAGCAGACGTGGGGTGCAGTGTGATGGGGATGCTTTCAATCCTAAGGCCCTTTGGGAGAGTCCAGAGACCCAAAACCCAGGTGGCACCCCACAGATGCTGGAGGTGAGGAGAAAAAGACTTTTCCAAGGCAAGTCCTGGCTTTGTTCTACCTAAACCCAATGCAAAATCTCTCCTAGGTAGGAAGGCATTAAGGACAGCAGATACTTACTACAGCCCTCTGAAAGAGAATCCTGATAATTCATTGAAGGAAAAAGAGAAGGAACGGGTGTCAAACTAACTTGTATTATGATGAGAGATGAAATACCTGTCAACAGGTAAACTGTTACAGATTTAGCATTTATTAAGTTATTTTTCTTTATGCTTAGGATGAATCACAAAAGCATCACAAATGTTTTTTTCTTCCTGAATGGTCCATGACTATACTGATTTTAACCAAACTGCAATGTTAATAGCAATTAGCAGAGATCATGAGCATATTTTTAAAAGATGACAAACTCCTCTTGCTACCATTGCCGAGTGTAACAGGATCCCCAGCCCAACTAGAGCCAAGTTATGTTACTGTAATATAGACCGTCATAGGACAGAAAGCTAGAAAAGACCTAGAAAACTACCAGGTCTGAACCAGTATGACCTGTAAAACTGCTGAAAAAGCTACGCCTAACCTGCCAATGAAAACCACCATCAGGAAAATTCCAGCCTCTCCAGACAATCTAAGCCACATTTAACTGTTTATCACTACAAAGCTCCCCTAATGTCTGATCTTCACCTCTTCTGATGCTATCTAAGATGATTACTTCTTGTTCTATGCACAGAGAACAGGGAGAATCAGCTACTCCCTTCCTATTTGAACCAGAATTTGTTTCTGGTTTACCTCTTTTACATATTTGAAGACTTCCTGCCGTCTTTTTTTTTTTTTTAATGCCATAATAAACATATATTTTTCAGTCATTCCTGACAGTAGATGTTTTCTAGATCCCTATGGGTTCTCTGCTCATGTTGTACCTGGCAACAAGTTATATTGTCAGAATAAAGAGCATGGTGGAGGCATTAAAAATAGTAACAGTGATCTGATCCATATGTCTGTTCTGTCTGACACAGCCAGTCCCTGTACCAGCAGCCAGGGCTCTGGTCAGATTTGCTTGGCAGAGCAGATGACTTCCACCCTGCAAATCGAGTTGCTTTACTCCTCCAGCTGCTAACACACCTGCAGCTGGGAGCAGACCCTTGGCCATGCAGAGACCAGGCTGCAGGGACAGTGCCCTGACCTGACACCTCCCTGAGGGTCTGACACCAGCTACTTCACACACCGAGGGGAATGCCTTGGGTTCGTGTTCATAAAGTTAGCAAGTGCCCAAATGTTTGCAAAACCCAGTGTAAGCTGCCTTTGTACACTCCTCCAGGGCAAACAGTAGCTGCAGGTGTACATTTGTACTTTACTGTACACTAATGTGCATATTAATCTGCAGTAGGAAAGCAGATCTCTATCCATGCCTCGACTACACCAGTGTCAGCTATAAAATCTAGTTATATTTACAGAAGAAAACCAGCATCACCACCACAGCCTGCCTGTCCTCTATTAGGATGTGTTTAATTATGTCTTGCTTTCCCTGCGCAGGAGGATAAGTGAGCAGGGAAGAGAATGCCGTGCTGTTGCTCCTGAGCAGCTGATGAGGAGTAGTTTGCACAGAGATGAGTACAAGTCCCTGTTGGAAATTAATTGGAGAAGGGAGATGTAGAGTGCTTTGCTTTGGAGCAGTAGTAAATCTGACTTGCAAAATGTGCTCTGCTAAGAGATTAGGCAGCTTACCTATTCCCGAAACCTTTGTACCTAAAAGTCTACTGCAAATGCAGACAAGCAGCGAAGTTCCTGCAGGGTAAGAGGCTCTGTGTCTGGAGCTCGAGAGCACAGCAAGACAAAGGCAGATGAGATGGTGCCTTGTCTGGCCCCTGCTGTTTGTGCAGACAGATGTGCTCACTGATTGTGTGCAATTAGATTACTCGATGGTTTTGCTGGACCATGTGAGCTGAGCTAGCATTTGCCTCAATGTGTCATTTCATCTCTCCTCCCGTTTGCTGCCAGCACTGCTGCGTTGTGACCATCCGGTGCCAGTGCGTCTGCCTGGGAACTCCTGCTTCAGGTAGGTTTGAATTTTCTTCTCTTTCAGTAGCCAGGTTATGGCTGGCTGGGAAGTGCAGGAATGGCAGGGACTGCTCTGAACAAGAGAAAAAGGAGGGCAGAGGAGGGATAGGAATAAATTTTGATGGCTTTTGTGCTCAGTGTGCTTTCACTTCCCCTGTGTTACACAGTGCATATATTTGCCTTCCAGCTCAGACAGGGCATGTGAGTACGACTTGTTGGAGAAGACCACTGCCAGGCAGGGCTGCTCCAAGGAGAGAGTTTTAGAGACCACAAACATTGTACGACATCCCAAACCAACACAAGACCAAAGAAGTTTCATCTCAGTGCAAGAAGGTGTGAGGGACTAAGAGATCCCTTACTTGGGCACAAAACAGCAATCTGTGGCTACCTGCACTTCATAACCAGAAAAACCACACTGAGGAAACATTGTTTGCTCCCTACTGTGAATTTAACAGTGGTGCCAGTTCAAACTGACAGATTTGCATGAGAGGGTCAAGAAAAGGAATATCATGATAGAGATGGTTTTGTCTTAACAACAGAATAGAAAATGCCAAGTGACTCCAAATAAACATGAAATGCATAACATTCATCACTACTGACTGAGGCCAAACAGTAACTCAAAACCAATGTGCAAAACCGGTACATTTTGCTTTTTAATTAGCTAACAAATTAGCTGAAACAAATTACCTATATTTATTAAGGCCAGGAGCAGTTTACTGAGTACTAACTCTATTCCTAAGATAATATCCTCATTGTCTGGAAAGATCTATTCCCATTCATCCACCAGGAAGACATTTCAATCCCCAATCCTACTGGGGAGTATGTTTCCACTACAGGAGCCACAACAAAAATTTCTCTGATGCTAAAATGAGAATTACTTCAACTCAGGTCCAGGGAATGATAGAAAGGAGTGGCACTGCAAATCTCAGTCAGCAGCAGCTTTAGTTCTGCCAGCACAGAAGCCTTTTACACAGCCTGTCTGTTAAATTGCATAGTAAATTCAACCTTCTATTATTTTTTGTCCAGTAACTCTGTTCTTGCACCCAGTATATGCAGAGGCCCAATACAATATATGATAAGACTGATCAATAGTTAACTCATGTAAGCACAGTTAACCATTGGGAGACAGCAAAAGTTGTTCACAAAACCTAAGAAGCAGGATTCACCTTAATCTTGTCAAGATAAGAGGAACAAGAATTTACTTGAAACCAACACAGAAACCACTGGGTCACCCCACAAAGGACTGCACATGCTCCAGAAAGAAAAGTGAAAAGTGCATTGTGATGAAGGTTACTGGCCTTTGTCAGAAAGACCCCTGAGAAGAAGAGGAGCCTTCCTCAGTGCGACCACCAGGGCACTCCACACGTGTGACGCGCATGCTAAAGATATTAATGACTTCTGAGAACAAATTTGTATAACCACTCCTATCCCAAGGAATGTGATGAATATTCATAAATTTACACATAATACTGGACTGTATAGAGTTCTCTGTGTGTTTTTGTTAGGAGGAGAGATCCCCCCACACCCGGCATGCCGAATAAAGCAAATACCCACTTCTCTGACTCTGTCTCTGAAGTGTCTCCTGGCCCGGTTTGGGGAGATTCAACAGAATAGAAGCAGCCAGGAGCATCATGATGTTTCCTCACACCTTGCCGGTGGTTGGTGCCACAATATGGTTCAGATGTACATCTAGATTTGGCTGCTCCTTGCATCTGAACTTTGGATGAATCTGTAAATCAACAACTCACCAAAAGAGGACTGTCTGAAAAAGACTGACTGAAGAAGATTTTTCCATTGAGGTGGTTCATGTGACTTATACACTAGTTTTTTGTTTGACTGGCTTTGGTTTGGTTTGGTTTTTTGGTTTGTGTGTTGGGGTTTTTTTCTGGGGTGGGGCTTGGTTTGGTGATTTTTGCCTATAATTCAAGCATGGGTCTTATTTCACACAGAGCAGCACAAGGTAGAACTCGTGCTAAAAAACAAACCCAAAAAAGTCCCTCAAAACCCCAAAGGTTTTGACAGCTTGATTTTCCACAGCAGTCATTTACATGTATGCTTTCAGTTTTGTAAATATTAACTGTGCCAAAGAATCAAGGCACTGGCATTAAGAAGTAGCACCAAGAAGACAGCCTTCTTTCCCCCAAGGCTATTGGTACCAAAGGATCATGGTGGGTCCGGATTTCTGCAAAGGGGTTGCAGCAATGTCTGTGCAAGGAAAAAAACCCAAACCAACAACAAAACACACCAAGGAAAAGTTGAATCTTGTGTTGCACTCCTATGAAGAGCAGACTTGACACTGAACCGTGCCATAAATCAAATCCCTCCTGATGGGAGAGAATTTTCTGAAAGTCCTTGCAAGGAGTTTCAAAGAATAAACCCAGACTTTTCCTGGAGTTTCAGTCCTGTCGGATAGTTGTTTATTAAGTCTTATCAGAGGAACAGAGCCACTAGTGTGACCCAGGTACAGCATAGAGCACAGAAAGCAGGAGTGAAGTCTCCAATTATCAAGATTTACACGGCCTTTTAAAGAAAATTTAACCAATAGTTACTAAAAATGTATATTATTTTCACTTTCCTACCAATTATTCAGTAACATGGGCAGGAGCTGTGGAATCCTCTATCCAGTCATCCCAAACTACTTTTACTGCAGAACGTGGAGTAGTAGAAGAAGAGAGAAAGCTTAGAGAACAACAACAATCCTCCATTTTGATATTTTTTACTCTTATCTATTTACTACAAAGAGAAGCCCAAAACCTCTAAATTTTTCACCCTGTGACAATCTTACATAGTAGTCTATCACCTAATTCACACCACTGTATTTTCTAGTTCTTGTCTGATCGTTGGTAATTTTTTCCAAGGTTGGCGGTCAAAACAGTGCTGTTCAGAGGGGTAAGAACCCTTAAAAACAGGCAGAGAAATATTCTCAGTATTCTGGGTTCCTACAAGGCTCATCTTGTTTTCTGCATGTAGCTTTACTTGTTCCATATGGACCATGCTAGCAATGCAGGCTTGCAGGCTTCAACACCTACGAGTCACCTTACATACACACATACGCACATATATATACATACGTATTTATTTATAATGGATATATTTTGAGATCCTAGCCAGTTTCCTAGCTGTGTAGCAGATTACACTGCACCTAATGCAGTTTTAAAGGCATCTGACAGTTTCAAAGACATCTAAATGCCTTGAAAGATCTCAGCTTTCGGTACGCGGGAGAAGCTACCCATGCTCACTGCTCCCAACCGAGACCCTCCCAAAGAAACCCTGACTCCTGCAGGACTGC
>NW_008237353.1:97139-120422 GCF_000691975.1 Corvus brachyrhynchos
CCCCTGCTTTTCTCCTTCCACACCCTCCTAATGCCAGCAGGATGGAGGTCTCATGTTAAGACTATGGCAGAAGAGGAGAAATGGTCTTGCAGCCAGCTGATCCAGTGAGGAGATGGTAAGGCTATGAGCTCCACAGTCTATGGAATGCATAGTGGATGAGAGGTGGCTGGCCCTATAGTCACCAGCAATTTGCCTTTCTGAGGTGTCAGACGGGGGAGTGGTGGTTGTTCCTGGGTATAGTTCAGTGTAACAATCAAATTAGGAATGAGTTTGAAGCACTCTGTGCAGGTCTGTGCTCCCTAGGACAGCATTCACCAGTAGCTGAGCTGGGACGTTTTCCCCTCATGGCGTTTGCTGTGCGTTTCTTTGTTACACTTGGATAGTGGTCTCAGCTCAGGATCTGCTCATCTCTCGGAGTCCTCTCTTTTAAGAAGCTGTACTGTTGGGCTGCAGCAGCATCAGGTGAGTCTCTGTTACTCCCTGGGACTTTGCACACCTCCATTCCAGCTCCTCAGTTCCATTGGAGCTGTTCTCCTGAAAGCACTGGTGTCCACGAAGAACGTTCCCCTGGATCTCCAGTATGAGACAGCTATCCCTGCCTGTCCCTGCTGACTGCCCAGTGAGGAGTGGCTCAGCTCCTTGCTATCTCCAGGTAAGCTTGACTGCCACATCTGTCCTGCATCACTGCCCCTCTTGGGGGATATTCTGGCCATAAATCCTTACAAAGTTTCTCCAGTGCCCCTCTCCTTATTAGAGCATTTGACTGTATGTGATGGGCTGAAGCCACTGCCAGCAGCCTGCATTTGAACAGAGAACCCTGGAGACAGTTTGGAGCCAGGATGGAAGTGCAGCTTCTGGGAGGGACCTGCCAGCACCTGAGGTGATTTTGTCTGCAAGAGCTGGAAGGTAGTTGATGGAATTTCTCCCTCTGTCGCACAATGTGCTGCTCACTCAGAGCATTTACCGGCCTAATCTCAGATCAACTGACTTTGCCTCAGCATTTCCTCACTTTGGAGCAAAAGAACGTGGTGTTGGGAAAAGTTTACATGCCCCAAACATGCTGTCTCATGGCAGGAGACCCACATGAACAGATTCACAGCTGGAACAAAGAGACTTACCAAGGATTTCTTTAGGCAGAGCTATGTCAAGCTCTCGTTGCATAAGCATGTTATACCAGATGCATACACAGCTCTTAGAAATACAAATGTCTCATCAGAAAGCCTAGAGTTAGTTTAAGTCATTTAAATAGTAGGTTTTGCTAACTCAGTTCCTTGTGATGGATGTAAGCCTGGAGCTCATCACAAGCCATCCGTGACTCTTAGCAGAAACTGTTTTTCAGATTGCAAATTTGCAAATGAAAATGTTGCTGAAAAAAAACTGATGGCTGTGATATACAGAGGCAAAAAAGTTTCTATTGCTTCTTATATGTGAGTGTTGGTGGCCTTACATGAGAAATGAAGAATAGTGAAGACAGAAATATAGAGGTGGGAGATGGATGAGTGGTTCTTCTTCATCCTGTATTCTTTGGCTGGAAAATGGTATGTATTGAACTGAGTTTCTGATAACTGCCCTCTAGAAATTATATTTATCCAGGATATCAAAGAGCAGAAAGGACACAATAGCTCATATGTGCTTGATCTAGCAGTGTAATTGTCGCTGAGACATATTGAAGTAGTATTTATTTCGTGTTACAAGTCTTTCACAATTCAGAAGCAGTGATGACTGATACACTGGGGAGGTTAAAAAATAAATCCTGCAAGTAAAAAAATAGAATTGTATGAGATAAATATGCGGTTTCCTGTCACAGGGTGCAGGCACATAAATTTTAACAGCTATATGATAATGTAGGGAGAGTGTGGAGGGAGCAGTTAAGAATGTACCCATAAATTGAATTTGGGGACACTGTGAAATATGTGCCAGCTGCTCATTGCCAAGACAGTAATTATGCAATATGTCTGTTTAAACTTCAGGGTGCTGTGGAGCAGCTTCCACCTGCAAGTTGTTCTTTACTTATGCTGCTTCCACACCAATGATGACTGCAACTATTAGTATTGAAAGTAAGGGCAGCAGCTGCACACTCTGCATCAGATGGATCCATGCATCCTCCAGCAGGAAGCAAGCACAGCCATCAAAACAAGCTGTTGGTGGTGTCTGATACTGCATTTCAAGAGAGACTCTTCTTCTGAGGAGCAACGAACTGCTCCTCTGAGCAGCACTCAGATATTGCCTTTTTGCTGCTCTGATTCTCAGTGTTCTTGCTTCCATTTGTTTTCTATGCTGTTATTTTGCAAGCACAAAAACCTCTTAAGGGGCTGAACTTCTCATGAGTTTTATTTTAGCAGAAGCCTGTAAAGCACTCATTGAAGACAAAGTGTCCTTTCTGAAGGAAAATATCATTCAGTGAACCTGACTGCACAGAGTACGTCCCACAGAACCACCACACTGCCTGCGCCCTCTCAGCCGAGGAGGCCGCCTGCACCCTCGCTTATGTCGTGACATTGCACAAAGAGTTTGAGACCTTCTAGCTTTTCTTCAGGGAGTTGTTCATGCCCTGGAATGTCTACTGTGTTCATGTGGATGTCATTCAAAGAGCCATTCCCCTTCCAGCAGGCAGCGCTCCTTTCTCAGCACCTCCCTTGTTTCCTGGGCAAAGCGGGTGGTCTAGGGCAGCATCTCCTGCCTGTGGACTGACCTCCACTGCACGAGAGACCTGCTTGGCCTTGGCCATGCCCTGGTGCTACCTACTCAACACCTGTGGTCAGGATCTCTCTTTGAATAACAACAGGGAGGTCATCCAGCTGCTGAAGGGCCTTGGGGGCAAGAACATCACATCCAGGGTGCTGCCACCTCCCCACGTCACCACCTGCACCAAATATGTGCACAGGGAGTAACTTCACTCTTCCTTTTCTTTCATGCTGTGGAACATTTGAGCGCAAGATGCCCCCAGCTGCACAACTTGACCATCTATTTTGGCTCTGCATACATGGCCATCACCAGGCCCTTTGTGGGGTTCGTGCTGCAGGACCAGCATGTTCTTGATCTGCTGGCACAGCAGATGGTGAGGACACCAACAGCTGTGAGGGACACTTCTGGGTGATGCTCAGCAGGATCCAGGTGAGCATGCTTTCACTTTTTGTTCTGTAGATACACACACTCGTGCTTGTTTCACACATGGAAAAAGCTGGAGAGGGACTTCTTACAAGAGCATGCAGTGATAGGACGGGGGGAATGGCTTTAAATTTAAAACGGGTAGGTTTGGATTAGGTATAAGGAAAAAAGTCTTTACTGTGGTGGCGGTGTTGCAAAGGAAGAGGCTTCCCAGAGAAGTGGTGAATGGCCCATCCCTGGAAGTGTTCAAGGCCAGGTTGGATGGGGCTTTGAGCAAACAGGTCTAGTGGAAGGTGTCCCTGCCCATGGAAAGGAGTTTAGAACTACAAGATCTTTAAGGTCTTTTCCTTAAACCCAAACCATTTTATGATTCTATTTCATAGGTGCACATTCACATACACATGCAGAAGCATTATCTGAAGTTGATTTTGGCAAAACCTAGATGAAGATTTCAATTGTTATATAGGACTGATCTATCAAATAATCTTACCGCCCCTTTTTGAGCATTGAGGGAGAGGTGTCTGTGCTGTCCAGAATGTGCATTAGTGTTCCATGTCTGAGCAGGAAAATGTCCAGGGATCTAAGTTCAAACAGAAATCCTTGGACACTTCACCTGATTCACCTGTAAAATCTGAGATGATGAAAAGAGAAGTAATAACATGCAAAATATGTAATCTACATAGCATTGTAGCGAAGAAATTTTGTACAAGATGTTCATTTTGCTGTGGGAAATTTTATTTTTCAACACATTGAAGTCAATTTCTCCCAGAAAATCTGAATTCAGGCTAGAGTCGACTTCTAGTCTTCACACACTTTTCTATGGGACCACACACAGCATCTCTTCCATAACAATTGCAAAAAACCCATGTACTCATAGCTACTGCCTAAACTCCATTGGACAAAGTCAAAGATTTGTGCAGAGAAGCAGAATCAGGACCAGTATTTTCATCTTTACTGTGTGTATTTACCATTACTTTTACCTTGTTCGCATGACCGGGAAAGGGTTGGAAGATGAACAGGATTTCACCCCCCTGCATGTTGCTTTTAGAAGCCTCTGGTAGGACTCTACTGCTCCTGACTCCCTAGAGCTTCACAGCAGCCCAAAGCAAGGATATGACGAATGGAAGCACAGGTAAATTTCCTCTCCTGTCTTTTTCTTTCCTTCCACCTTCTCCCTGCTGTAACTTGCAGGAAACAAACACAGGAGCAGTAAACAGAGGCAGAGTATGTTTACTTTAACTTTCAAATTATCACATAACTTTATAGTGCTTGCTCTGCCAATAACTGTATTTTACAACTGGCCTGCACAAGAAGCACAAGTGATTATTGATCAAGATATTTATAGTGTAATCATCAGCATATATTATTTGTAGCTAGATCACTTTTCCAGGAAGCTGGTTGCTGTTATCTTACTACATTGCCTCAGAAGCTATAAACCTGGGACCAGATATGTTCTCCACAGTCGGAAAGCTTTAGGTGGTTGACATTTGTTGTACTGCACTGTGTAGCTCACATAGGCTGCATATTTCATTGTTATTTCCATGATTACCACTGTATGTTTTCCAGTATGGGCATAACATTTTTTTGGTGATTGTTCTTTTTGCATCTGAAAGATGCAACACTTCCATGGCAGATATGGTTTTTTCCTCTTCCTTTTTTTCCTTGCCATCACATTAGATTGCCTGTCCAAAAGTGATCATGTGGCTCTGACAGATGTGCTCTGAGGCTGTGGTTGCCCAGGATTCTGAATCCAAACTTACAAGAATGACACTCAGTCAAACACTCACCTGAATGTATCCAAGAGTGCTGAGCAGTTCTGGGGTGAGGAGTCATCCCTCTCATGCATAAGATGTTAGCCCAGGACTCAGTTCCAGGCTCTAACAAAAAACTCCTGTCCAACTTTGACCAGGCCACTCCCTTTAAGTTTCCAGGCATATCAAAGGGAGGTAATGATGTCAGGCAGTGGTCCAGCTGGTGGAACAAAAAGTTGCAGGCTTCCAGGCAAGCAGAGAAGTCATTTAAGGACCAGTTTGGATGGATAGCATACCATGAAAGAACTAAACCAAACAGTTATTTGTAGTTTCAGTATCAGCCATGATAATCTCAGTTCAGATAAAAGATAAAAAAAGACTTTTCCCAAATCTTAAAATAGCGTGCTTCTTGCCTAGAGTCATGTAATGAAGACCAAGACGTTTTCTTACCCCCTTAAAGGCTGAAGACTTTCAACTCCCATTTAGCTGGTTTTCAAGTAACAGCCTTAACTTATCTTTGGTATTTATCTCAGGCCACTTATCTTCCACATGACTCCTGCATGACAGAAAATTCTTGAAAGTCACCTTTCAGATAGCATGGGGAAATTAAAGGAAAGTATTTCCAAGGTATGTAGGTCTGAAGTATCTGGCCCTTAATGACTTTCCCCCGGTCTCTCAAGAAGCACGAACCATCACAGTGCAGATCAGTGGCCATGTCCCAGGCCAGCGGTGTTACCACTGTGCCACCTTTCCTCTCTCTGCTCATATAAAGCAGAAAGTAGGTTCTGATGGCCATGGAAGACGTGTGCATCCCCAGTCCATGCTGTTGAGCCCCCTTACTTCTTCCAAGCCAAATTCCTGCCCTCATTTTCATGCAGCATAGTCACAGCATATGAATGATTTGGGGCACAGGCAGTCTCGGGTGAAAACAATCCCTCAGGGTATGCAGGGGTGTGCCCATGGACATACACCTCTGCTGGTCACTAGCAATTTGCACCTTGTTCAAGTGGGGAAAAAAAGGTCACAAGAAGTAATCGCAGCACCTCTCATTCAGAGACCCCAACTCGCTTTTACAAGGGAGATCAGTGCTTTTATTTTCCTTTCACAGAAGCAGGCAGAAGAGGGTGGAATGATATTCTCAGTGTCTTAAAGCAGACCGTGGGCAAAGCCAGCGCTGGTACACTGACACCTGACTCCTGGTCTAATGCACTGGACTAAACTGCTTTTTCAGAACTGGTTCACCTGTGGAATAACAGAGTCTGGTTCCACTGTCACCTCTGCTCTCTTTGCTAAGGGTGAGTGTGCACAAGATGGGTGAGCACTAAAAGCCCTTTGTTGCCAAAATAAACACTTTCTGGAGTCCCTCTTGACAGCCTCTTGGCAAGTTGTCCTCTGTCCTCTCTGCACTGTTACAAAGACACCAGAACCAGCAGCCTGGGAAACGTATCAGAGGCATTGTCTCTTACCTGCTTTAATAGGATATGTGCAACAGCTGCTGCTGCTGTGGGGACCAGTTTTCCAATGTTCTCCTTTCCTATTGCTTTCCTTTCCTGATGATATGTGTAAGAGATAGCAGGGTCTGCTCCTGAATACCACAAAAAAGCCTCTGCATGAGAACATTCACACCCAGACATGTTGATTTTCCCATCTCACCCCAAGCCCAGCATCAGTAACCTCATCCCAGTACTCCTGCCTCCTCAGGTGCACATATTGCAGGGGAGTGTGGGAACACACTAAGCTACTGCAGGATCGCTCGTCTGAGGCAGTGAGCATTCAGTGAGTATTACCAATCGAAATACAAGAGCTCCTAAATGCTTAGCAATCCCCTCAGGCTATGAGCTGCAAGTTGGCCTGTAACAACTGGCTGCCACAGCAATCACCCATTCACTCCCTTCCCAGTGCGAGTGCCCGGGTATGTCCTGGCTACTGAACCAGGCTGCAGGCCCATCCTGCCATGCTGGAGCAGCCCTTCTGAGCTGCCATGCAAGAAAAGACACTAATGTGTGGTTTCTCTCTCTTCCCCAGAGCGTGGGTCATCTGTCCCAGGGGAAGGGGGTGGGAAAGGAGCACCATGTCGCAGCTGCTCTTGTGGCAGCTCAAAAGGGACATGGGGTACACAGCATGCAGTCACTGCCTGCTGCAAACCTGACAAACTTCTGCATCAGTGTGACTATGAGGTAGTTGATTACTAGAGCAGGTAGCCCACAGTGTCCTGTGCAAGCCCACAAGCCCAGACCACTCTTGATCTGGATGGGTAGGTCACAGAACCACAGAGCTCCTTGCATCTGAGGACATAAGCAGCCTAAACCTGGAATGTTTCAGTGTGTGAAAAACGAGTGTGTTTTGTTGCTGCTAATCTAACACAGAAGTTGGGAATCAATGGAAGATGGTGTTGCATTCTAACTCGTGCTTACTTTTCCAAGGATTCACCCGGCTGTATGCCAAACACAACCCTAAGTGGCTTTGACACGGTTCCTTATTGTGTCTGTCTAAACTCCAAGAATCAGCCCCACCTCACTCTCCCCGGGCAGGAAGAAGGGAGCTAATATAGCCATTACTTTTGTCAATTATTGCAAAGGAGTGAAAATGGTGGATAGTTTTGTTTGTGGGTGGAGTGTTAAACCACTCCTAGACTTTGAAAGTATATCTGCATCATCCTGATGGCAACTCCTCAGTTGGGAGCTGAATGCTACACAGAAAAATAAGAAAAATGGCCACAGGTATGTCTCCAGTAGTGGCAGGTAATGCTGAAGTCAAACCAGTAGGATCTCAGGAGAGATGGGAGTTATCCTTCACTGCAATTTATCTGATGCAGTAGCCTTACTTCCCAAGTAGAGCTGTTAGCTGTCAAGGAACACCTCATTCACATCCCTTGAATGTGAGTGTGAGGTGAAAGAGAAACACCAGAAAATTCTGAGTAGCACGCTAGTATATTAATCTACCCCATTAGCCATTTCCTTATTTTTAAGTTTTCACATGGCCATTTGCTTGAACAGACAGACCTGTGGTTTTTTCAGATGCTTTAGCTTGCACTGAGCTTTTCACCACAGCAACTTAATAATTAAAAACCATTTTGGTACCTCTCCATCCCACTGTCATTTGTAGACGGGATCTTGGAACAACCTTCCCTGCAACGCACACGTCACACTAATACACACTAATGTGGGTCTGTTCTGCCTGGTATCATTGTTAATTTTCCTTAGCTTAGTCCACACCCTTCAAAAGTCAGACAGACAGAGACACAGAAAGTTTTTTACTATGATTCCAGACAGTGATGCTGGTTGAATAAGCCGCATTCTAGAAAAAGAAGTATTTTGTACCTATGTCTGCATCATTACTCATATAACTAATCCTCATTCTTTTGTTCCTATTCTCTATTATTTTAATGAGACTTCCTGATTGAGCAAGAACTTCTCATAGGAATAAAGCATTAAAAAAATAGGGATTTTCCTGCGACTGATTTTGAGTCTATGCCCACAAAGTCATAATCTCACCATCAAAACCGTCTTCTTTTGAAAAACCTGCTCAAGGGAAAGTGTTGCAATACCATTGCATCAATCTCAAAAAACACCTTCTTAATTGCAGTATTTCTGAAAAATTACTTGTCCTCTATCCTCCATTCAGATATTATAGTTCACCTGAGAAGATAAAACAGGCTTTGGTCTATATGTAGTTCACAGTCTTTGGAGTTTAAGTATTGCAAAGGAATAATACCTTTCTTCACAACCAGTCATGTGCTTCTCACTGAAACAGCACTTAGTGATGATGGAATAAGGGTGGGTATGTCTTCAATAAGACTTCTTGAAAAAGCACAGCTACTAAATGGGCTAGTGCTCCCTCACTTGGTTCTCCTTTATATTTTCAGCTATCAGACATTGGTGTAAGAGGCTTCAAAGAGCACAACTCCTTGAAGAATAGAATTAGAGGAGAGTAATTTAAGGAAGATTTATTTTTTTTTCTAAATAACAGCATCAGGTAACATATGTGATAACTCATGCATGTAACCAACTAAACATCAGTCCAGCAGTAACAGAGAATTTTCTTGACATTCCCAGATGCTGAATTGCCAAGAGCCCTTGGGTTTTTTAGGGGGAAGATCCAGTCAGACCACCTGAGCCTCTCCCCTCCTTTCACCTATGAGCATACTCATCTGACCACACCTAAAGCTGTGTTGCACATGTTGAGATACAAACCCTGATGCCAGCACACGGCCAGGGTGGAAGCTGGCAGAACCATGCCTGAATGGGTGCTGGGGTGGGCACTGGAAGTTCCTGCAGAGCAGCTCTCCCATTGCCTGTCCTTGGCACCCAGCATGTCCCCACAAGTCCAGCTCACTCCCACTGGGAGAAGCAAGTGTTTCCTCAACCACCCTCTAGAATTCAGCTCCTCTAAAACAGGATTGCAACCTTCCCATATACACTAGAATTAGTTTATGGGTCAGAAACAGCTCAGAAAAACTTCCTCCAAAAACATATCAAAGGAAGCTAGAACTGAGACCTTTTCTTTATTATCCATCAGATGTTTAAAGACAGGAGGTGCAGTTTAGCTCTCTTATGACTGTCACCAGCCTAACAGCTCAAGAAAATGACATGCATTGCCTTAAATCAAAACACTTTGTTTTAAATAAGCTTCTTGGTTTTTCCTGAGTTCTAGTTCCTTCTTTCCAGGTTCTGAGGTCTGCTTTGAAGCCCAACAATCTTGAGTTTATTTTAGTTAAACCTTCATCCCCGCACACACACATTTTTGCATTTGCATACCCCAATTAAATTAAAAGTTCTGGTGGCAAAATATGAAATTGAGCCTTTGTACATTTTTAAGGAGGGGTGTTGTTTTTTTTTTTTCTCCCTTGTTGCAATCTCATCTTGAAAGAAAATCTTTTCTTCTGAGGACTGCCCTGCATCTTACCAGCCACCTCCCTTCCCTAGTCAGGTGGGATTGTCTTGCCAGGCAAACAAGAAAACAGACAAACCAGAATTTCAGAGCAAATAATTCTTGCATGCTGTCTTATGTGCCTGGTCAGACAACTTCCTGTTGCTGTACAGGGTTAAGAGGTGACCATTTTCATCCTACCACAACTGCTCATCAGCTTCTCTCCGTCTTCCTAAACACTGGTGGCTGGACTTTGGGTGGTGGGGAGACTGCCCTTCCCTGTTGTGGGAGGTGGTTTGTGGCATTGGTTTCAGGAAGGGGATCATCCAGGAGGTTCTGGTGGTCCAGAGGTGGGCCAAGGCTGGCAGTGTGGGCACTGTGATGGAGCTGGGTGAAGGGACTGGTGCTGCTGGGCACTGCTGTGCTGCTGAGGCACAATGGGCATGAGTGGTGGGCAGAGGGGGCTCTCCGAAGGCCATGGTGCTGGAGTGGGCATGTGGCACACTGCTGGCAAGGCAGGCACCCTGCCTGAGGGGCAGGCAGCACTGGGGACATGTCCCTACTGATTGTAAGTGTCCTGCAGCCCACTTATATGTGACCCACCTCAAGCCCTGCATGTTTCCCAAACAAAAATATGTGGCCCTGGTGCCCAGCAAAAGTTACCGTTGATTTCAATCATGTCTTGCAGAATAATATTCCCAAGGATGGGAACAGTTCAGGCAGATTTCTAAAGAGCAAACTCCTGTGCATCAGCTTGTAAAGTGCAGGAGAAAATCTTAGCTCAGTTGGTGGCATAGGAGGGTGAAGAAATTGTAAGGAAATGCTAAAGGGGAAGCACAGGCTGTTTCAGGGGGCTGGTAGAGATTAGCCTGCTGGCAGCTAGGTTTGACCCTGGAATCACAAGTAGGGCACTTGGAAGGTCAAGGCAAATCTGGCAGCCTTTTATGCTTGCAAGATTTCCAGCCCAATGTTGGTTTAAGCATGCATGTTACAGAAATGTGGATGCAGTGGCTCATGTTGTGTAAGCTGCGTGTGTTTGTCTTCATAATCTGTGGGGGTGAGGCAAGGAGGAAAGGGAATGGGCTGCCTCTTGGAGCCAACATATGCAGAACAGCTCACACTGGAACTGTAATGGCAAAAAAACTGAAGGGAAGGGCTTAGAGGGGATGTTGCCTTTGGGGTTGGTTGTGACCTCCTGTCATGGAGGTCCAGGCTCTGAAGCAGTGTTTTTCCTTCCTCCAAACCTCCACCGCTAAGAAATGGCACGAAATTAAAGGCATCAGAGGGGCTGACCCGTCTTTCCTGTGGCTGTCTCCACACCTGAGCAGTGCAGTGCTGCTGGTGGCTGTTCTTAAGGCCTGGCGCCAGCAAACTGGTTTCCAGAGCAGTGCTCTGCAGTGTTGCCCACGAGGGGGCTCTTTTCTGTTCCTGGTTTTCAGGGACGAAACTCCGCTGACCTTGATGGAATGGGAGTTAAGAACTGAACGAACGTAGAGTGAGCAACCCATGACAAAATTTGTTTTAGCTTTCATAAGCAGCATCACTGCTCAGACAAACTGTCTTTTTAAGAACAGCACCCCAGGGAATTTCTGAATCTGAAATCAGTCACTTAAGCACTTATTTAAAGAAAAATATGATAATTTTTTTTTTTCCCCTGTATTGAGCTACACTTTACCCTACTTATAATTAACTTGCAAAGATGCCTAGTTTGCTCATTTTGGGAGATGGTGAATAATATGAAGTCAGTAGTTTTGTATTCCTGGGAGGCATTGTCTTCCAGTATTTTTGTGGATGTCCTGGGGTCATTCCTGTTTTGTCAGATACCCTTCTGTTTTGACATTGTATCAGCATTTTCCAAAACTTCCCACATTCCACATTTACTGCCATCTGTTATGAAGAGGCTTTTAATTTGGGATGGCAGTGCACATACCAGGCTATTTAAAGCATTTATCCCCTGCCATCACTGCCCCTTTTTCTCTCTCATAAAGTGTTATCTTTACCTTAATCCTTTCTGTGAAAAAGAAATACTTTTCTGAATTTTCCCTGGGACAAAACCACACTTTTCAGCATGTTGCTTTATTTGATAAACCCAATAAACAGAAGGGGAGAAATAAAGTCATTAAGTTCTGCTTATAGCTGACCCACACTGCTGTTTATGGCAAAGCGCTGTGCTGGTTCTGCAGTTGAATCATACAGTCTTTTTTGCATTTGATATCAAAGTCATGAGTTGGTTTTTGTGGCGTGGCACTTGGTGTGAGTTGGTGTGGCACTTGCTATGAGTGGCATTCCTCAGGGGTTGGTATTGGCACTGGCACTGTTTAACACCTTAGTCAGTGACATGGACAGTGGGATTGAGGGCACTCTCAGCAAGTCTGCTGATCACACTGACCTGTGTGGTGCAGTCAATACATTGTGGGAATGAAGGGATGGAATCCAGAGGAACCGGGACAGGCTGGAGAGGGGGGCCTGTGTGAACCTCATGGAGTTCAACAAGGCCAAGTGCAAGGTTCTGCACCTGGGTCAGGGCAATTCCAAGCACAAATACAGGCTGGGGGAGAATGGATTGAGAGCAGCCCTGGGGAGAAGGACTTGGGGGTGTTGGTTGCTCAGCATGACCCAGCAGTGTGTGGCTGCAGCCCAGAAAGCCAAACATATCCTGGGCTGCATCCAAAGCAGCGTGGCCAGCAGGCTGGGGGAGGTGGTACTGCCCTCTACTCTACCCTTGTGAGAACCCACTGGGAATGCCCCAGCTCTGAGGCACCCAATGTAAGAAGGACATGGACCTGTTGGAGCAAGGCCAGAGGAGGACTACAAAGACGCTCAGAGGGCTGGAGCACCTCTCCTATGAAGACAGGCTGAGAGAGCTGGGGTTGTTCAGCCTGGAGAAGAGAAGGCTCTGGGCTGACCTTAGAGCATCCTTCCAGTACCTAAACAGGACCTGCAAGAGAGCTGGAGAGGGACTTCTTACAGGGGTCTGTAGGGATAAGACATGGGGGCATGGCTTTACACTGAGACAGGGTGGGTTTAGATTGGATATATGGAAGAAATTCTTTACTGTGAGGGTGGTGAGGCACTGGACAGGTTGTCCAGAGGAGCTGTGGATACCCCATCCCTGGAGGTGTTCAAGACCAGGTTGGATGGGACTTTGAGAAACCTGGCCCAGTAGAAGATGTTTTTAGTGACAAGCAGAAGGTAATAATTAATAACAAGCAGAGGATAAACTCTTACCCATTTATATCCTGGATAGGTCCTGTGATCTGCCTAAATATAAATATATATATATATATATATTATTATATAACATCATAGGCTATAACTGTGTTTCAATAACTCCTTCCAATTATATCATGCTTGAATTTGTTCTGTTAGTCTCTTTCCTTAAACCAACCAACCCACAAACAAACAAATGACAAAAACCAAAGCAGAAATCCAGTATTTACCATTCAATTAATGTGAAGGTATCATGTGTTAGTGGCCAGTGTTCAAATAGCACTTGGAGGGCAGTGTTGGTTGGGAAGGTTACATGAATGATCATGTGCAGTATTATACTGAGGCTGTAGCAGACGAGGGATTTTACTTTTCAGATGAAGTCTTTAGGTCTTCTGGGCTGACATCTTGTCTGTGTCATGAAAGCTGCTCTCAGTGGAGAAACTTGACAAGGTTATCAGCCAGGCATCTGTTAACGTGTATTCTGAAGTATTTTATCCCAGTTCTGTGGAGAAAGGTCCTAGAGAGTGGACACAAACCTAAACAAAATGCTGTTAAAAAGACTAGCTACTTGATTTTCTCTTACCTACTTTCAGGTGTCCCAGGATCCATGACCAATACATCATGGGGTGGTGACCTGGAAGTGGTGAAATGGGTTGATATGAAAGAGACCCATGGAGGTTGTCATGGTAATATGTACATTTTTCTCCATTTCTTGTTCCTGTGCTAGCAATAAATATTTTATTTCAAGAAACCTTAATCCATAACATAGTTATTTGTGTTGATGAGAAAAAAAAAACTGAGAACATCAGTCAGCATCAATGACAGCAATTTCACACTGACATAACTACACTGAAATCAGTGGACATACACAAATATCACTCAGAATTCATTTGTGGAAAATCTAGTGAGTAAAAGTATTGGTTTCTCTTCACTGACAGAGGAAATTCCACTGGTATTTTCAGGTAACAATAACCCAGCCCACAACATCACTAAAAGCAGCCAAGAGAATAGCAGCAGCAGTTTTAATGTCTGCTGTGTCAGAGCATAAACTCATGAGACGGGGTTTTTGGGGATGTTCTGTAGATGCAGCTTGGATTGGGCTGTCTCACACTGTCTGCAAATCTCACCTTCCACTTAACACTTGGAGGCCGAAGTACAAGAGATCCAAAAGGAGACACCAGAGCAAAGCTCCTCTTGAAGCTGGAGGAGCTTTTAATTCTTGTCATTTCTAATGGGATGTTTTCCAGCCCCAATTTTTGTCTTGCTACCCTGTCATTGTGACCTCTTTCTACAAAAATACAAACACAGCCATGCCTTCCTGGCACTTCTGTGTCTAAAAGACAAGTGTAATGAATCACAATCAGCAAGATCTTAAACACAGGAATACAACTGCTGGCTATACCTACAGATATGGTTTTATCAAAGACACCGATATCTACTACAGAGAATAACAGAAAACTACTGGAATAAAGATGCTGCATTTCCCAGATCATGCCTGTTCTTTAAGTATCTCTTGGGACAAAGTTTGTAAGAGCAAACAGGATCTTTTACTAGATCAGTGTGCGTGGTTACAAAAGTCAGATAGGATTTCAGGCACAGGAGTCCATGTCTGAAAAACAGGGGCTTGCATATTTGTCTTACTTGGCTGACTGACTGAACTGGAAAAAAAATTTTAAAAAATTATTTTCACGCAGACTTCGGTTTGCCAGTGTCCTTAGATCATCCAGCGTAAGCACTCATGGGAGAGATGCAAAGTGGGGAAGGTAAGTATTTTCAGGACTGGAAAAGCAGTAACTAAGCTTTAGCAATAACGCAGCGACTCTGTGTCATATTTCGATGTGGCATAAGACTTCCCAAGTTTACTCACTTTAATTTCATACAGTGGTTGATGGAAACACTTAACCTTGGGTTTGCTCGATCACAGCCCTACTTTTATCCCACAGTAACAGCCACTAGAGGGAGGCCATCCAACATCTGAGCAGATTTTCCCTTCAAACCCTTTGTGAAGGACACAAAATCTCAACAGATAAGCATGCTGCAGAGAAAAATAAAAAAATAAAATGGGAGCTTCAGAATGTTTTAGCGTTGCAAACAGAAGACAAAAGTTACAGGTATCAGTCATCATGTCTTAAAAAACAAAGCAAGGAAGCAAAGCTATGAATGCTTATTCCTGTAGCTATTGTGGTTGTATTCACGCAGCATGTTAACAGCACCGTGGAGTGACCCAGTCAGCTGGACAAAAGCAGTAAAAATCGGGATGCCTGAATCTAGGGAGGCTGTGTGCTGTCCTCCTGCCTTTCTTCTGAGCAAGCAGTGATGGCTCAAAGAATACCTCTTGAATAACAGCAATTTACTGCCAACTTTATGAAACCATTGCAAATTTCTTTTGGGTCTTTTAGCAAACTGGATTGCAAACTGCAGCAGTTCTGTACCAGCAACTCAACACATCTGGATGTCCTGAAGCGTGGCTGGTAACCTGCAGGGAAGGTTCTGAACAGACAGGATCTGCCTCAGTCAGCTCATTCTGCTGTTATAGCTGCCAACACCTAATGATGCAGATTCCTGCAGAAAGGCACCAAAAGTTTACCTCCAGAGAAGAAATTCTGTTTAGTATTTTGAAGAGGGGAGAAGAGGGCTTTGCTATCTTGCTGTCATGGTGGCAGCTGAAGACAGAAGTATTTCAGAGCCAGTAATTCTTCTAAAGAGGGAGTCTTAGGAAGGTCTAGCGACTTAAGAGAGGTCTGGGACCAGCGCATCCCTTCCTTGGTCTAAAAAAACTGCATATTTCCCAAACTGAAAAATCCCAAATAAAATAAAGGCATGCTCACCATTTTTTTGGAATATTTTAAGTAGCCCGGGGTGCTGACAACATTATATTTCACTGTTCAGGCTCTAGAGGCAAATAGCAAAATATCACCCAACAGCAGAAGCAATGAGCTTGGCAGTTTGAAGCTTATGGATATAACAGCATGTTGCACTCTGAACCTGAAGAAACACAGATATTTTATGGGTATACAGATATATTATGAGTTATATTACCTGTTTAAGTAAGAATCCAGAAAAACATCACAGATTTCTGTCCAGATGTTATTTAAGGGTTTTTTTTAAATTTTGTTTTGTTTTCACGAATGCTACTCCAGGTTGTGCTTTTCTGTGAGTAAATTAATCTGTTTTCACTGTGTGACTGACTTTTGGGTGCAACACCTGCCTCATCAGTCTCCTTTTTTTTGGTAGAAATTGATTAACAATACAGTTAATCACTGCAGAAGAGATGAAGCAATGATTTCTGGCAGCCAAGCTGGAGAAGTGCATCAAAACCAGTGAGGGCTTACTGTATTGGTGTTACTTTGAAATAACAGTAAAAGATAGGGGAAGATGAAAAACTGGAGGGGGTGGCTGGTAGGAAGGATGTTAAGGAAGGTTAGATTTCCCTGCACAACAGTAACAGCAGTGATTCAGTTCAGCAGCTGTGGTGCACCTCCACTGAGGGAGCTTGGGCTCCGGTATCTGTACCTCCTTGTCTTCCATAAATATGGCAAAGCAAAAAAAAAAAAAAAAAAAAAAAAAAAAATATTAAATTATTTCTGAATTGAGGATGCCTTTCTGAATCAGTATAAACAAGGAAGAAAAGTTTCAGTTCTGTTCAGTCACTCACCAAAACCCTGACCAGGATGGGGCATGCAAAGGACATGGTGCTCTCTCTAATGGGATTTCCAAGCAAGTCAGACTTTCCACTGAAGTCAGTTTGACTTGCTTAGACAACTCACTGGATGCCTTTCTGCTTATTTGCTCCTAAAGACTTCTACACACCTTATCCAAAGAGCTGAAATCTCACTGTAGGATGTGGAACTGCAGCCTTTTGACTCCAAGGACATTAAACTGAGAACAGGAACAGGCTGTCCAGGGAGGCTGGGCAGCCTCCATCCTTGGAGGGGCTCAGGACCCCACTGGAAAAAGGTCTGAAGCTATGACAAGTACATCTGCACAAGCTGCCATCACTTTGGGATTAGGATTCATGCTTATGAATGAAAATCACCAGTTCCTTTTCCTCAGCCTTTGTGCACTCCTAGCATCAAGGATGTTTTTATGCACTGTGTGAGGCTGTAGCAGCAGCTCCATGACTGTGCAAACTTCTGTACCTGATGTAGATACTGCAACACTTTTCCTTAATTCCCTAGCACCTGAGATATTCAATATATCAAAAATGAAAGACAGAAGCAGCATGTGTTCCTCTTCTGTCACTCCGTGTGTGAGGCAGGGAGCAGAAGGCATTTGGAGGAGCTAGCATTGCACCTCCTGTCAGTGGTGGGGAGGAGACATCACCATTGCTTCACTCCTTGCTTGTTTTGTCTTAGCCTAGAACAAACCCTGGACTCATCATCAGGGTTTGTTTAACTGTCTATTACTGCAAGACATGGAGTACTCTGCTGGGTGGCTCTGCAGCACAGTAGCTGCCATGGGATGCACAAGCTGAGAGGACCAACGCTTGCTAAACCTCAAATTAAGTGGAGCTTTCTCTTACAGGTGTTCCTATCTGTGAGATATGGGAGCTGAGGGCTTCTTCACAAGCTTTTACCTTCCTCAGACACACTATTTCTCCAGGTGCAGTAAGCACCATCGGGATCTTGTTTTCTACCCCACAGCACAGCACTGTGAAGTTAACAGGAGAGCTGAGACATGAGTCAGCTCCCAGGGCCTCACCCAAGCCGGCAGAATAACTTGCAGGTTTCATGCAATTTCCCTTTTAGCCAAACACATTCAAATACAACCAGAATTCCTCACCCCTGGGAAGATGTATGTTCTGTGTGTGACTTTGACATCAGAGGTGTGCACAGCAGCCAAAAAAATGTCTGGCAGCACGTGTCAGGCTGCAGGGTTTGTGAGAGAGTCCCGGGCAGCACAGCTGTGAGAAGGGGTCTAAGGGAAGCAGGATGCAGCACTGTGCCTCCTCCTGTTCCCTGGAGGGCTTGAGCCTGCCACTGCAAACCAGGCATTGGCACAAATGCTGCTCTGGGGCTCTGGTCTGGGAGCCTGAACTAAATTCCCTGGCAGCAGATCCACAAGCAGGATTTTTTTAAGAGAAGGGAGGACAAGTCGAAGGCTGAGCTTGTGGCTTGATGTCTGGCAGCAATGCCAGCCTAAACCAGCAGGCTCACAGCCCTCCCATTCCCACTCCTGCTAGAACTGTCTGTGTCTGAGCTATATCTGTTCCTCTGCCAAGAGGCCAAGCAGTCTTGTGCCAGCTCAAAAGAAGATATAGCAGACATAATACCAGGACTAGGAGCCAGGCAGCTGCTCCAGTTGAGTCCAGTGACACATGAAAAAAAAAAAAAAGAAATGGAAAAAGAGAGGCCTACCAAGGTATCCTTTCAACTTCACTTTAGGAATGACTGGAGTGTTTATGTAGAATCATAGAATTATAGAATGGTTTAGGTTGGAAGGGACCTTAAAGATCATCTAGTTCCAAGACCCCTGCCATGGGCAGGAATGTCATTCACTAGATCAGGGCCCCATCCAACCTCACCTTGAACACTTCCAGGGATGGAGCACCCACAGATGCAGAACAAAGGAAAATCCAAGCACACTTTAGTGAGCTCATAGTCTGGTTTGGTTTGGTCTCTTGCAATATCCCATTCCTTTTTTAGAGTACACTGCCTTGTCCTTCAAACCTTGTCTCACTTAATTTGTGAGCACACAGCTACCACAAACCCATCATTTTGAAACCCACAAATGCAAAGCTGAAGCTTTGGTGCCCACGAATAAATCATTGCATAGCCACAAGAGGCACAAAACTGAAGTAGCCAGTAGGATTGTCTGCTCACCAGCTTCTGAGTCAGTCTCTGGCTTCTAACTCAGTTAAAACATCAAAGATTCTGACTTACGTGAGCTGTGAGGTCATCAGTGACATCAGCAACACCAAACAATGAATTAAGATGCTGCCACCATAATGCAGAATGGTCTCAAAATCAGCCCGTTAGGACACACTGATTCAGAGGTCCCGATAATGTGTTATGGTGTGATGTGCAGGAATAGCTCAACGCCCTCAGCTTCCACCAGGAGCCAGCCTGTTATTAACGCCATAAAACATCACCATGTCCTGCAGTCGTAGGGAGGAGGAGGAGAGAAGATCCAGCAGGCAGGAATCATGCAGCAAGATTGATTTATTTAATTATTTTACAAACTCTTTTATAGACTTTTTTCTTCATGGTCTAATTGGACAAAGGATCAGCCACCTCTTGGGGTGATTGGCTAAAATCCTAAAACATCCATTGTCAAAATATTTTTCTACTGTATTATAAACAAGACTTTTCAAGGCTGCAGGTGTTTGGTTGTTTACCTAACTCTGCTACCTCTTCTGTGTGAGAGAAAAGTCTCTCACGGACTTAGAAAATAGCAAGAAAATCCTTGCGAGCAGCATTTTTGTATCCACAGCCTGTGATTATGCAAATATCTAGTGAACATAACAGCTTGACATAAAGCTTAGAAAAAGTTCTACTGGCGTTACTCCGCAGCAGAGGGACACTTTTGATGACCCTCTGCAAATCATTCTTAATGGATTTAAACAAAGTCAAATTTTCATTGCTCCAGATTCACAGTGCCACCCTATAGTTATGGCTTTGTTTTCCAACTCTGTCCTCTCCCCGTTCTAGGAATACAGGGAAGATTCAGACCTTTGGTAACAGAGGGTCATCCAAGAAAAGTCTTTGCCTAGCAAATCCTGCTGGCTCAGAGCTGGTGACTGCCAGAAGGGTGGTGGTTTGCTGTGTGGGCACGGAGGCTCATTCATAGGAATGATAACAACCGGCTGGTGTGTGAACGCCATTTTTGTGAGAGGCACCTGAAGAGGCTGGAAACAGGCACTAGAAATAGTCTTAAAAACAGGCACTCAAGGCAAAACAGTGGCATAAACCTTTCTATCTGTTTTGATTAGGTACTTAGACCAAAAGCAAAGGTTCTGCTTCAAACAAAGGAGCCAACCTGGTTTTGATCAGCAAGTCGCTGCTGGCACTCAATAGCCCTGTGTTAGCTAGATGCTTCAGGCCACCTAATGGCACAAAAATGCAAATAGAGTTCTCTCCACAAAATGCAAATAGAGTTCTCTCCACAAAAGACTGCAAACTTCAGCAAATGTGATCCATGGTCTTAAGTCTTTTCCAGACAGGAAGGTCTGAGAACACGGGGAAGGACAACTGAAAAATAGAGAAAGCCTTAGGACAAAAAAGGGGAGGAGGCAGGAGGAAAACAAAGATGGGAAAGGGAAAACACAGCATATGAGAGAATGAAGAAAGTGAAAGGGTGATAAAGAGGGTAAAAATACTGTTCTGCTACTTGTCATTTGTTCCGTGCAAGTCTGCTTTTCCAGATAACCTAGGGCAAACTGCTGGTTTGACATGGAGCTTGTAAAACAGCAGATGGCCCTCTTTGGGTTTGTTTGGGGTTTTTTTGTTTCTTTTGGCTTGGGGGTTGTTTTTTGTTGGTTTTTTGCTGTTGTTGTTGTTTATTTCTTTGTTTCATGAAATCCCGACAATCATATTAACTTTCTTTAAGTCGAAATACATTTGTACTCTTAACCACTCGTATAAAACAGAACAAAGTTCTAGCCTGCACACCTCTTCCTCAGAGTCTTTTATGGAAGCCAGCATGGAGGAAAGTTCATTGCCTTGTGAAAGAATTGGTCTGACCATAGTTTATTGTGGTCCAGCTTCAGATCTTCTAAATTTTTTTCCTTGCAAATCTATCTGGTCTCATGCACAGCTACCCTCAGTAGTGCAGTTGGCGAAAAAATATAACGCAGAAAGCACAATTGACAGGTCATTTGTGCTGCTCTATAGGCAGGACTTGAAACTTGCCAAGTTCAGTAAATCTTTGTGTACACATTAATGCACAAGCCCTGCCAGAGGTCAGAAGATAATTTGCCTCTTGTGTCAAGGGCCTAATGACATATTCCTTTCTGTAAAATACATAAAAGACCTTGTCAGAAGCACAAACCTCAGTGCTCAGTTCTCAATGCACATATGGGAAGGGAGGAGGCAGAGATCAGCTGAAAAATTTGCATCAGTTTCACCGTGCTTGTGTCACAGAGAGTCATGGACCAGCTGGGGTTGGAAGGGACCTCTGAAGCCCACCAAGGCCAACCCCCCTTTCTCAAAGCACGGTCAGGGCTGTGTCCTGTTTGGGGAAGAATATCTCCATGGATGGAGACTTCACAGCCTGCCTGAGTGCCTGTTCTGTTGTTAGGCCACCTTCAAAATGAAAATTATTCTATTTATGTTTGAAAGAAATGTCCTGTGTTTGGACTTGTGCCCATTACCACTGAGAAGACCCTGGCTCTACCTGCTTTGCCCTTTCCCATCAGATATTTATATGGATCAATAAGGAGCCCCTGAGCTTCCTCACATGCAGACTGAACAGTTCCAGCTCTTTCCGACGCTTCTTGTATGAAGGATGCTCCAAGCCCTTAATCATCTTCACAGCCCTTTGCTGGATCTGCTTCAGTATGTCCATGCCTGCCTTGCACCACTGAGCCTAGAACAGAATTCCCAAGATTCCAGCTGTATCTTACCACAGAGCTGAGGGGAAGGATCATCTGCCCCAATCTGCCTAATGCAGCCCAGGCTGCTGTCTCCCACCTTTGCTTCAAGAGCATGTTGCTGCCTCATGGGCAACTTCTTGTGACACTCTAGGATATCCAAGACCTTTCCTGCAAAGCTGCTCTCCAGCCAGTCAGTCCCAGGCACCTCTGCAGGCTCAGACTGGGAGAGCTGCACTCTCCTGCAGGGACTGGGACTGCTACCAAGCCTCTCAAGATTTGAATAGGGGTTTGAGTCAAACTTTGCAATTTTTTTTTGTTAATCAGTAGCTGTTGCTGGACAGTTATGATTAAGTAATTGTATTGTGGGCATCATATCCTTGTCTGAACTTCTGTTTTAAGGAAAAGAGAAGACATTCCCAAGATGAATGGGCTGTCTGGACAAGAGCCACCAGGAGTGAAGTCAGCAGAACTGAGCAGTAACTGGCAGCAGTAAATGCTGGCAGCAGGCAATCACAAACACCAAATCATTGACCACCTACTCAAAACAGACCCCAGACTCAAATGGAGAGAACTACACCTGTAGACTAATTAGCATGAGAAGAGAGAGATATAACTAGCAAACAGACAGGGGGTTAAGTACTAATTACAGAACAGTTATGTACGTTGTAACCAATGAATGCTTCTGCCTTAGTTTGTTAAAATGTACACATAGTGTAGAGTTTTGATGATCAGTGAGCAGACCCAACTCCCTGCTCTGTGCAAACGAGAAAGAAAAATGGAAGTACCTGTCTCAATGAGTGAATTGGCACTGGGCACCAGTTAGCAAGCCTGCCTTCAGGACAAAGGACTGCATCCAGTGTAGTGCTGGGCAGGCTGCTCTGTGTGGTGCTGGGGATTGTGCCCTGTAGCTCATCACCACCATCGCTCCACATGTGCATCACGTCCTCAGCAGAGCTGCCAAGGAATCCAGATGCCTTCTTCTGACATCTGTATTGGGCTTCCAGGGCAAGGCTGGCTTCTGAGAGAAGACACCAGGACCTACCCTCATCTTGGGCAGTCAGCTGGCTCCAAGACAGACCCACTGCTGGCCAAGGCTGAACTCATGACAGCACTGGTGGCACCTCTGCGATAACGTATTTAAGAAAAGAACTTACTGCACAACAGCAGCAGCAGCTGGAGAGAGGAATGAGAACCTTTTGTGAGGAGCAGCCCTGCAGACACCAAGGTCAGTGAAGAAGGAGGATAGGACATGTTCCAAGTTCAAGAGCAGAGATTCCCCTGCAGCCCGTGGTGCAGACCACGGTGAGGCAGGCTAACCCCCTTCAGCCCATGGAGCAGAGATTCACCTGCGGCCCACAGAGGACCCTACGCTGGAGTAGGTGAACGTGCCCCGGAGGAAGCTGCAGCCCATGGAGAGAGGAGCCCACCCTGGAGCAAGTGTGCTAGCAGGACTTGTGACCATGCAGAAGACCCACACTGGAGCAGGCTGTTCCTGAAGGACTGCGCCCCATGGAAGGGGCCCGCGCTGGGACAGTTTGTGCAGGACTGTCTCGCGTGGGAGGGAGCAGCAGCGCAGAAGAGGCGCTATGGACCGACCGCAAACTCCACTTCCCACCCCCTGGCAGCGCGGGGTGATGTTGAGCCTGGGAAGAAAAGGGGAGGTGAGTGCTTTTTGCTTAATTTCTGACTTTCCAACTGTCTTACTGATGGGCAATCAATTAAGCAAATCCTCCCGGAGCCGGTCCATCACTGCCGCTGCGCTGCCGCCAGTGCGGGCCCTCCCCGGGTGCTGTCACGGGCGGCGGGGGGGGC
>NW_008237353.1:120594-122805 GCF_000691975.1 Corvus brachyrhynchos
GCCCCCGCCCCGCTCCGCCCCGCTCCGGGGCCGAGGCTGCGGGGCGCTCAGCCGCAGGGTCCCGGCCCGCTGCCGGCATGACCCGCAAGTCCCGCTGAGTCCTTGTTGCCACCGAAACGGTGCTCGCGGAGGTCTGCAAAGTAGCTTTAAAACCCCCCAAGCCCCCTCAACCAAACCCCTAATGCTTTGCTTGGAGTGTTCTTGTGGATTTACTAGTACGGGAAACTCGCAAAGTGCTTTCGTTTGGTGGGTGGGCTGACTCTGTGTGTGTTCGTTCGCTGACTGCTTTATTTTTTATTCAAGGCAGCGTCCCTTCTCTAGCTGCCGGTCTTCTGTTCGGCGGCTTAGCGGGACTAGGCGCTTACCAGCAGTCCAAAGATCCAAAGAACGTGTGGCTTTCCCTCGGTAAGTTTGCTCGGCAGCCGCGTACTGTGTGTTACTGGTAGCGGTGGGAACAGTAACCTTTTTATTCGAGCATGTTTCAGCTGCCCTGTGCCCTTTTACCTATACAAATGTTCTAAGTGGTGGCAGGACCTCCTGCCCACAGCCAGGAGGTATTTGTGTAAGAGCACGGCGCCTGGGTCTAAAACCTGGATTGTCCTGTTTGAATCCAGAGTTGGTGAGAAATACCCGTCTCCTCTGCCACATTAGATAATGTGTGAAACCAACACATTAGGTGCAGGAAACGTATGTGGAAAATTCTTGGTTACGAAGCAGCGATTTTAGCCTGTGGTGATGGAATAAGCACTATTTTTGCAGTAGTGACAGCACTGTGGCAGGTGGTATGTGGCCCTATGGAACCCCGGTTTGCACAAAGCATCTCAGAGGAGGAGTACACGTTTAATGCATCATACACTCTGGAAGAAACAGTATGTGAAAGAGAAGAGGCAATGATCTATTCTGCTTGCTTACAGTAGAATGTACAAGAAGTTGTGGGTGTAGCTTGCAGTTAACTCTTCAGGGGAAGGAGAAGGATGAAATCTCTGTGGAAAGTATGAAGCACTGAATGAGATCAGGTGAACCTCAGGGACTTCCATTGCTGCAGGGGTGTAGTATGTGGTTAAACCACAATCAGGAACTGATCTTGCCTTTGGGCACTAAGGTATCCTAGATGACCTCTTGAGGATCCTGCTAGTTCTGTAACTACTCTGTAGTGTTACTAGTGTCATGATACTATAGATTTACAGTGATTTTAAGACTATTTGAAACCAATAGGACTAAGGTGCTGAAAGGCTCTAAGAAGCCACTGTAGAGGACCAAACTGCATCATCAGTAAGGAATGAAATGTAAAATGCAGCTCAGTGTGAAGCACAATTTCCATTTGTGAACTGTCCTTCCACTCTGGCATGCTACGGGAGTGGCTGTGTATCTCTGGCATGGGTTTTTAGGCAGTGTCATGGAAGAAGGATGAGCAGCTTTTGTATATTCTGATGTGGTGCATGGAGTGCTTTCAAATGGACCTCTTGAAAGCAGTGACAACTCTTTGATTCATTCATGCATTCCTCCTCAGCCCTCCTTGCAACGTTCAGCTGTGGCTCCTGCAGACCTTTAAGCTGGTCACAGTACCTCAGGGGTCTAAATAGAACCTTGACAGAGTATCTCTAGAATACCTTTGGCCCTGTCTGATGCAAACAAACTTGAGGCTTTGGAGAAAGGTATACAGCACTTTCACCTGCCTTTCTTCTTCAAAGAAACAATGGCCCTGTAAATTTCATGTGGATGTTGATGGGATTCCTTTTCCTCATTTAGAAATAAAATAATTTGGAGTAATGTCGAAGATGTCAGTTGCTCTTTCAGTTTGATCCTTTGGATTGCTTTCTGTTTTCTAATAGTATTTTCAAGTGGGGTTGTTTTCTTTCCAGTTGTAGTATTTAGTGCCACTTTCCAGTTCAGAATGTTGCAGAGAAATGGGAAGTGTAAATAATATTTAACTCCCAGACAGTGAATGCTGTCACCATCCCAACTTTCTGGCAGTTTTGAGCCTGCCTGTATTTGAGAGAATAATAACTCTCTTGCAAATAAGGGTTGAGGGAGAGCTAGTGACCTGTTCAGAGAACTGGAGTTTGTGGGTGATCAGACAATGGTCTCAACCCTGGTGAAATCTACTCTCTTCTGCTGAGCAATGGAACATGCTCACCCAAGATGCTGAGAAGCTTGCAGTGACAGCTTTGATGTTGAAGAAAATCCAGTGAATCGTTCACTCAGAGAGGG